>NC_045602.1:136383598-136721813 GCF_009762305.2 Zalophus californianus | reverse complement strand
CCCGGCAGGCGTGTGGCTGAGTGTGTGCACGTGTGAGCGTGTGTGTGCGTGCGAGACTGTTTCCCCCACCTGGAAAATGGCACATCCATCCCCTGTCGACAGACATTCAGGCCAACAGACAAAGGTTTCCATTTGTTTTTGTTGCTGTTGTTTTTCTTTCACACACAGGGACACACACAATTCCCTGAGGGTGGAAAGAGAGTGAGCGCGGGTCTCTCTCCTGCGTATGTCTGCTTCTCCCGGGGACTAAGGGTCTCAGACGGAGACCTTTCGGAGTTAGACAGAATATGCTGTCTCTGGAGACCGGCAGGTGGGCAGATTGCTGTGAGCCCAGAGGGGGCTGGCTTCCCGGGGGCGCATCCTTCCCGACCCCGAGTGTGTGCGCGTGTGTGTGTGTGCGCGTGTGTGTGCGTGCAGACCGCCGTCTCTGCGGGAGGAAAGACAGCGTGTGTTTTGCTGCCCGCAGGAGGAGGCCGGCCGTGGGTGCAGGGCCACAGGCACACGCACGCATCTCTGGGGCTGCTGGCCGGGCCTCCCCTGCAGGGCACCTGCTGATGAGGGGGCCTCGCTCAGGGCAGCAGAGCTCAGGGCGGGAGGCGCTCTCAGCGGGGCCGGGCCAGTCCTGCCAGGAGACCCAGGGCCCGGCCATTGTTTGCGGGTCAGCACGCAGCCCCCTGTTGTGCGCCGGGGCCCAGGCTTCGTGAGAAGCGAGACGTTTTCCCCCAGCGGTGCGGCCCCTGCAGGACACAGAGCTCTGTGTGCGTGCGTGTGAAGGAGAGACACACACTTTTTCTGAGTTTGTGCTTTCAGAGGAAGACACCGGCCAAGACGGAGAGACAGGCCGTGCACGCACGCACACGCGCGCACACACCCATCCCGAGCCTCCGCGGCCATCCGCCGCGGGCTTTGTTGTCGTGTGTGGAGGGTGCGTGTGTGCCTTTTGCCTCACGACGGAAACCTTTAGAGAAAGACTTTCGGAGACAGACAGAGCTCTGCCCGGGGAGACACACACATTCGTCTACACTCTGGGGAATAAAGGGTTTGTTTTTCCAGGGACGTGCGTTTCGTGAGAGAAGACATTTCTGTGTGTGTGTGTGTGTGTGTGTGTGTGTGTGTGTGTGTGTGTGTGTGTGTGCGGCGGATGCATTTTTCTTTGTGACTAAAGACCATATATATTTTTCTTTGCCAGGAGGGACAAACGGACACAGAGAGGCGTTTATCCACTGTCCCTACACGTGCCTGTGCGCACACGTACACACAATCCCCTTCCTGTTTTCTTCTTGTGCCGAGAATTTATGTGTCTGTTTTTCCTCTCTGGTACGTACTTTCTCAAGGGAGCCAGCATTTCTGCCCAGTGAGGATGGGCTTTAGAGACAGGCTTTCTGACAGAGAATCATCTTTGCCACGCGCACGCACACACGCGCTCACACACGATTTTCTGTATGCTGAGAAAGAGAGATTGTTTCTCAAATGATACTTCCCTAAAGAAGGGAAGTAATTTCTGTCTAGTCTTAAATCCAGTAGAGAGAACTTTCTGCGTACGTGTGAGACAGAGACAGACATTGTTTTCTTCCTGGAAAAAAAACACATATGTATTTTTCAGCTTCCAGGGAAAAAAGACCGATAGGCAGGAGCACTTTTCTGGGTGTTTCTCTCTCACACGTGCTTTCCTCAGGAGCAGGTTGTGTTCATGCCTGGAGATAGAAATCTTCAGAGAAAGACAGAACGGACAGAGCCAGAGCGAGCATTTTCAGCCAGGCTTGCAGCCTGCTGGAAAACAGACAAAGACGGTGTTGCATGTTGGTGTCAGGGACTGGGGAGAAACCACCGAGGTGGCTCTGTACAGATGTGTCCCTGCCGTGTGTGAGAGCGGCCCTTCGCTTCCAGGGCAGGACCTGGCATCGCTCTGCCCGTGCAGGGACCTTGGGGCGCACGGGCGCACATCTCCAAGCCCCGGTCTCCCCCGAGCGCGGCTCAGGCTGCGGCCGGTTCCATGCTGCCTTAACGTGAGTGTGTTCTACCCAGAGACAGTGGTGGGGGCAGGGGGGGAGATGTTCTCTGTCTAGAGAGATGCTCGTGTGCGTGCGTGTGCGCGCGCGCGCACACACACACACACACACACACACACACACACACACACAGACTTCTCCATATGCTGAGAAATGGAGAGTGTGTGTATGTAACACAGAGATAGAAAGACAGAGACAGAGGGACAGAGACAGAAATACAGAGACAAAAACAAAGTTACAGAGATAGAGACAGAAAGAGACAGAGAGAAAGATATTCAGAGACAGAGAGAGACAGAGACAGAAAGAGAAACAGAGGCAAAGACAGAAACAGAGAGAGACAGAAATACAGAGACAAAAACAAAGTTACAGAGATAGAGACAGAGAGAAAGAGACAGAAAGACATTCAGAGACAGAGACAGAAAGAGAAACAGAGACAGAGACAAAGACAGAGACAGAGAAAGAGGCCGGGAAACAGACAGAAAGAGATGGAGAAAGAGACAGAAAGACAGCGATAGAAAGACAGACAGAAAGAGACAGAGACAAAGAGAAAGAGACAGAGACAAAGACAGAAAGACAGAGACAAAAAGAGTCAGAGAGACAGAGAGAGAGAGAGAAAGAGGCAGAGACAGACAGAGAGACAGGGACTGCAAGAGACAGACAGAGACAGAGAAAAACAGAAAGAGATAGACAGAGACAGAAGGTCAGAGACAGAGACAAAGAGAGACAGAGACAGAAGGTCCGAGGCAGAGAGAGAGAGAGCCAGGCAGAGAGCAGTTCGCCGCCCGCAGACAGAAATGGACTTCAGAACCGGAGGGCAGCTGGGAGCAGGTGGAAGTCAGGTGGGGGCCCCACCGCTGAGCCCCCTCCTGGCACAGGGCCTGGCTCGGCGTAGGCACCCAAGGGTTTTTTTCAAGCTTCCTTTTCATGGGTCAGATTTAGGTCCAAGTGCTACTACGCTGTCCCCCGCCCCGCCCCCGCCACGTTCTCTGCATCTGACTCAGGTGGACTGTCCCTCAGCTGCCCGATCTCCTTGGCGGGGGGGGTCATTCCCCGTGATCATAGGGCCTGGATGTCCTTGAGGCCCGATGCCTGAAACTATCCCCAGTCAACAGGTCGCAAATGCATGGAGCCTGAAGGGGACCCAGAGGACCCGTTGTCACTGTCACGTCAAGTGCCCCAGGAGGGCAGGGAGAGGGTGCGATCCGGGCACTGGACATCATTGCTTTGGCCTAGAATATTTGCACCACCCTTGCAGCCTGCAATTGCCGGACAGAGGGCGCACCCCGGCTCCCCTCCCACCCCCTGCGCGATGGCAGGGGGGGTTCTTACGGCCCCTCCCAGCTGACCCGAGCTAGGACGCAGGCAACTCAGGAAGAGGCATGGGGGCACGAGGCCCCCGGTGGGCTGACCGACGCAGCACAGCCTGTGAGCCCAGGGCTGAGCTCAGGGGCACCCTCCTGCTTCCCGGCAGACGGGAGCGAGAGTCTGGGCCTGCAGGGCATGCAGGGGTCAGACTAGGCAGTGAGGAGCTAACATGACTCGGTGACCGGCTCACAGTAAGAACTCAAGGAATGGCAGCTATTTTCATCTGTATTACTTTCACAAGTTGCAGAAGGACTGACCATCCACCCAGCACTTGTTTTCCTTTGTCCTTGTGAATAGAGCCCTGATTATGTGTGACAGTGCGCCCAGCTCCACAGAGAGAGCTGACTCATCGCAGCCACTGAAATGCTATTCTCCTTCTCCTTGATTGGTATAGGCGTGGGCACAGGACCCACTTTCAGACAATGAACTGCAAAAGAAAATCTACCAAGGGGCTTCTGGAAGAGACTATCTACCCGCCCCCCTCCTGCCCCCAGAATAAAGAGAAATTCATTAAAGAGAAGATTCTTTGGCTTATACCCCCTTCTATCCTGTTTGGAACATCATTGTGTAAGAACATAATGCTTGGAGCTATGGCAATCCTATTGTGACCATGAGGATGGCATAGCGGAACGTCAATCTTTGGTGACATCTCTGAGTTGCTGCCCATCTCCAGGCTGCTAGTTATACACAATTCATCAACTCCTGCGTTTGAGTCCCTGCTTGTTCCTCCCATGCTTCTGTTCTCCTCCTTCTGCTGCCTACATGGCCTTGGTGCTGGGCACTCCCTGTTTTGCAGATGAGAAATGTGTCTCAGAGAGGCAGAGTGACACACCCAAAGCCACCCTGTTCATAAAAGGCAGAATCTCGACTTGAACCCAGATTTGTCTGTGAGCTTGGGCTTAGGGGTCCCAGATTTAGCAGAAGATAAAAGAAAAGTGGGACATCCAGTTCAATTAGAATTTCACATAATTTTTCTAGTCTAAGTATGTCCCATATAGTATTTGGCAGAAAGAAAGGCAGAGCAACAGAGAAATGCTATAAAATTATTATTGTTTTTCTGAAATTCTAATGGAACTGTGCATCCTGCATTCCGATTTAACCCCACTCATGCTTAACCCGCTACTCTCCTGGAGCATGCTGAAAGGAAAAGTCCTTAACATGTTTATTTCTGTGAATTACAGCCCCAAATTTCTTTAAAAATAGCTTTAACTGATCCCTACCCTTGCTTTCTTCCACTGCATTCTCCTGTATCTTTCCTCTTGACACAAGCAGAGGAGACCACTCTGTCTCCACACACCTCCAGAACTCTCATGGGACCAGGGATGCGGCAGAACTTGGTGTTCCCGGGGAAGTGTCCTGGCTCCTTGCTTCTCTGCTCCTTGGTGAGCCAGTGGCTCATGGCTCCCTTTGCAGTTTGCAGATTGCCCTTATATTCCCAAGTGTGCTGAAATGGGAAACATACACTTAGGACATGGTGCATTGATGGGAACATCTACCTGGAGCCACTCTGTGAGACTGCAGAGAAGCACGCCGGGACCCCCGCGATGCCACCTGCATGGAGCAGCTTCCTCCCGGAGGCTCGTCAGCATCACCCACACCTGCAGAAGAGACCATGCACTCCCCGTTGTGGCAGCGGGTGGAAGGGACACATGGACAGAGGCGGCCTGGCTGGTAGGAGAGGTGGGCTTCCCCTCTGGTCACTGGTCATTTGGACAAGGCTCTGCTCCTCTTGACCTCAGTTTCTTCATCTGTAAAATGAGGTAGTAACTCTGATGCAGGACTGACAGTCACGTGGACATGCACGGGAGATGGCTGAGTGTGGGTGAGGAGACCAGCTTCTTCAGGTCTCATGCACACACGTGCGTGCATGCAGGCGCTCTGCCTCAGAGCCGGGCCATATGGAGCTTGCCTACCAGTGTCCCTTCTTCCTCTCTCTCTCCTTTCCCATGCCTGCAAACTGGTAGGTCCATGGACACTTGACAGCCTTTTCCCCAGCTCCTCTAGCCAGGGTCCAGAGCTCCTCTGTCTCCCTGCCCCATCCTAGCATCTACCATATTGAGTTGGGATCCTACCGACCTCCTTCCCTCCCAAACTAGACTCTGAGCTCCATAAGGGAAGGAACTGTGTCTTAGTCCTCTTTACAAAACCCAGGTACCTAACACATGGTAGGTGTCCTACAAGTTTTTCTACTGAATGAATGAACGAATGAATGAACAAATGAATGAATGATTCAGGTTTCTTGTGGTTGGGGGTGTCCAAGCTTCCCAAGCTTTTAAAGCATCATAGACAGCCACCATAGTTGTGCCAGGTGTTGTGGGACAAGAGAAGACGTGTCCAAGAGACTCCTTCCCTGGAGGACGCTTAGAGTCTAGAAGAGGAAGCAAGACCAGCATCTATAAAATGAAAGACCTATTGAGTGCTATGCGGTGGAGTCTCACCTGTAGGAGGTGAAATTTGGGATTTGAAGGAGTGAGAGAATGGTGTATGCTGAAGTGGGCAAAGACAGCCACGTGGAAGAGATGAGAAGACCTACAACAATGGACAGGGTTTATCTTGTAGGAAAGGGGGCCCTGCCTTGCACAGTGTAGGTGCTCAATAAATAGGAGTTGGTTTGATCCAAAAGACCATGTGGATCTGTGCCCAGGAAAATAGTTACTGATATCCTGTTGTCAGCACATATTTACGGGATAGATGAAAGACTGGATGGGTGGGTGGATGGATGGATGATTGGATAGATATATGGACAGAAGGAAGGATGGATGATTGATGGACATGTGGATGGATACATGGATGGATAAACGTCAGCTTGGGAGGAAGAACGGGCATTACAAGTTGGTCCCCCATGACGAGGAAGTCATGGAACAAGGCAAGGGTAGTGAGTGTCAGGCAAAAAGAACCTGGCTCTTCTGGGCCGTCCAAAAGGGAGGGTCCACATAACTCCCTCTGCATATCTCTGTGTCTGCATGGATGGGAGGGGCTAGTGATTTATAGTTCCCTCCTTGATATAACCAAGTCCAAAGATACCAATTGTTGCCTCGCTGAGGGTTTAGAGCAACCTCCAGCCTGGAGTTAGTTCTCCAGGGGACCCAGATCCACAGACTCTCTGAATTTGCCCCGTGCGAGCTCCGGCGGTTGGGGGGGGGCGGGGCAGGACAGCTGGCTGCTGGCAGGGTTTCAAGAAGCCTCAGCAAGGCAGAAGAGCATTAATGGACTTTATCGCTTTGTCAAGAACTTAAAATTGCAGTCATTTACACGACTTCATTTTAATTGCAGCAATAAATAATTTTTGGTTAATTGGATGCATAAACTTATATATCATTTATTAACAAAAATAATTTGCAGTAAAAATTGATGTGTTTTGCCTTGGGGCACACTCTGCAGTCTTTGGAAACTCTAAAAAAATAAACAGTCACACAAATACCAAAAGGAGACACCCGCAGACACAAGCGAGCAGTATTTCTAGGCCTACTGTGTGTCTGGTGTGGTGCTGGCAGGGAGGAGCCACAAAGGGACGAGAGAAGAGGAGCAACAACAGCAAGAAGTCTCTCTGCAGAGAACCTCGTGGCAGTGTTGGAATCTTCTTATAACTTATCACTGTGTGCCTTTGCGCAAGTTACTTAACCTCTCTGTACCTCTCTTCCTCATCTGCAAAATGTGTCACGATAGGACCTACCTCTTGAAGGTGCGGTTAGGATTTGCACGAAAAGGACCCCGGGGACACATCTTCCTTCAAGTGACTTGACATCCATTTCCCCCTCCTCTAGTAACCATCTCCTGATGTTCCTGCAGGATCTAATTCCCTCCTCTCAGTCCACGTGGTTTGACTGGAGCTCACCCCCAGGATCTTTAGGAATGGGTACATCTTAACCCTAAATCAGTCGGCAAAATCCTGACCACCGTGATTGGCGGAGGGATGAGCATGTGACCCAGACTGTCCAATCAGAGCTCATTCCCACACTCCGGGCTGCGGCCAGGGGACATTCTTGGGACACTGGGAACCACCAGGAGAGTCTTGACATCTGCCTAACAAGCCGACTCCAGAGAGTTCTCACCATCCTAGGACGACACTGGAGGTGCTGGGTCCAGCCCTGAACGTCGTCAGAACCGTGTCTGTCCACCTCACAGCACCACGGTCCTCTCCAAGACCCTGTGCCCAGGGTCGTTCTTCTCAGGAGGCCACAAGGACCGCCAGAGCTCCAGGCTTGGGTCCCTTCAGTGAGTGGCCAGGGAAAGAGGGCTTCTCGCACAAGGTTCCCCTGAGAGTCCAAAGCTTGAGTCCCAGTGACCCAGCTTGGGCCACAGGTCCTCGCTGCCCCTGACTTCTGGGTCTTGTACCCACCCTGGTTCCCTCTGGTGCCGTCAGGCCCACACCGAACCCCTCGGGAGAATTGATCCCAAAGGAAAACTAAGAAAACTTTGCTGGAAGCAGGAAGAGTAGACGTGCGCACCAGAGACCCCTGTGCCCAGCCCAGGGCCAAGCTCACGAGTAAGGGAGAGCCAGGCCCTCTGTGGCCTGGTGCTGCTTGGCCCAGTGAAGCAGCAATGGCCAGTAACTGCTTTGTCCCCACAAAAGTGCTTCAAGGGACCCCCTCCTTGGGTTCAGGCCAACTTCTCCACCAACAGCCAGGAGGGCAAGTCCAGTTTTGGGTCAGAGGGCTGAGGCCACACCACTTCCTGCAGCCCAGCCCTGGCCTGTCTCCTTAGCTCTGAAGCCCATAATCTCAGCATCCATGAGAAACTGCCTCTCTCTGCATGAATCTGGCTGGGGAGAGTAGGAAAGCCAAGGTGTGCATCATATCACCTTGCTGGGCGATTGCCCCCCCCCGGGGGGGGGGGAGAGGCAGGCCTGACCCCAGAGCCTCTGGCTTCCCCTACTCGGTGCAGGGATCAGGCAAAACCACTCTTCTAGGACCAGCGGGCTCTCTGTGGGGCTTGCACCCGGCTGGAAGTCCTAAGGAGCTGTCACGCCCAGAAATAGTTCTTAGCCAAGGGTGGTGGGATTGATGGTTGAAACCCCCAGCTTCCTTGTCCCTCTGGGGGGCAGCACTGGGGGGCCTGCTTCAGCCATCTCCCCAAGATTTGCCTCCCGAGAACGAGCGTTGGTCGCTCACTGACCTTTATGTGCTCCTTCCCACTGCTTGTCTGGTTCACTCCCTCTCCTCGGGGGAACCTCCTGGGGTCACCTCCCGTTCCTGCTGCTCAGCTCAAAGCCTTGTCTCTGGGTCTGCTCCTGGGAGGTCCCAGGCTGAAGCCACCAGCTCCAGGTATGCCCGCTGTAGTGAGCTCAGTGCGCCCCCAAAGACATGCCCACATTCGGATCCCTGGAATCGGGGAATGTGACATTGTCTGGGGAAAGGGACTTGGCCAATGTAATTCAGCTAATTATCTTGACATGAGGTCATCCTAGATTATCCAAGTGAACCCTAAACCCAGTGGCAAGTGTCCTCATTAGAGAGAGGCAGAGGGAAGTGGGATGCGTACGAGAGGAGGGGGGCATGTGCAGAGGGAGGCAGGCACTGGAGGGACGCAGCTGCACACGGGACACCTGGTGCCACCAGAAGCTGGAGGAGGCGGGACTTCCTCCCCTGGAGCCTTCAGAAGGAGCCAGGCCCTAGTGACACCTTTGTTTCAGACTTCTGGCCCCCAGACTGTGAGAGGATCAATATCTGTGGCTTCGAGCTCCGCAGCCTGGGGTCATTTGTTGCAGCTGCCCCAGGAGATGAATTTGCGCGAGGCTCCCCACCTTCGGGGATAAGAGTACTGGGGTCACATCATACTCAGGAGCCTGGGCTTCGTCCCAGGGAGGACGCGATGAGCCGCTGAGAGGTTTCAGGCCAAGGAGTGATGTGGCCAGTCTGTGGCTTGAAGGGGCCCCTGGTCATCGTGTGGGACGCAGGCTGGGGCTGGGCTTTCCAGCTAGGAGCGTGGAAGGACCTAGAGGGGCCTGGCGCAGTTCCGGACGTCCCCGAGCTCTGCAGGCACAGCCACAGCCCAGGGCGGGGGGCTCTGATGACATGTGTGTCCCACGCGGCTGCACCTGTGGAGTCAGGCACCTGTCTAGGCCAACCAAAAGCGGGGGAGGGGGTACCCAGGGTGTCAGCCCCCGGTGGCCCTGAGCAGTCCCTGACAATGACTCCTGCCATGGAGGTGACCTACCCCAGCATCTGCTTTGTGCAGAAGGGCCTCAGGGAATGGGAAACCCGAAACCAAAATGCAAATTCCTTCCCTCCTCACCAAGGTCGCCGCGTCCGCAGATTATACTTCAGAAGTGATGGTCCTTCCGTGGTATCCCCATTCTTGTCCCCACGTGCCAGAGCCCGGGGGCTGGGTGCCCTCCCCGTGCGCACGGTCCGGGAGCAGGACAGCGTATTCTCTGTGATGCTGGCATTCTTTTTGATTCCCAGAACATACGGCCTTCCCGGGACCACCAAGGTGGCACACCCAACCAGAATTTATCCTTCCAATATTTCAGCCAAGGAGTGCTTTCGTTACGGTCCTTATTCTCTGACTAAGCTCTTGGGGATTTGCTGTACCTTCCACAGCCAACTTCAGTGTTTCCCACGAGAGAAAGGGGGGGGTGCCAGTGACCTTGCTTCCGTGGCATTAATAACTTTGGGTAGTATATCGGCCCTCCTTTCCCACCTTTCCATCCCACCATCAACACCCCTTAGGGCCACGAAGGCACCCATGGCCTTCCCCACAGTGTCCCGAGGTTGGAAACTGCTGCCTCGTTTCCCCCTCTGGGGCTTGAAGGGCTGCACTTGGTCTGAGTTTGCTAACGTGTGCTGTTGCATCCAGAAATTACATAAGGAAAAGTTGTGTTTCCTGTCCAATTCTTGTCATCTTGCTGATTGCATCCAGAAAAATCTCAACCTATTAAATCTGCGGCCCCCAGATCCCCCCAAACCCGCCTTTGGAACACAGCAGGCCTTGGTCTCAGAGTCTTCTTCAGGCCAGGCCTCTAGCCAGTTTTAATAATATTTTGTTTCCATTTTCCTTCTTTTCATGGTTACCATCTATTTAATATGGCAAGGAGTAATGACTCTCCACTTCCAATCCTTTGTGAAGAGATCTCTCAAGTTTCTTTTTAGAAGATGAATCGATTTCGAAGCAAATATCAGGAAATCATGTTGTTGGAGTCCAAGGGAGCAAGCTCAGAAAGGGGGCCCCTGGCGTCTGGTTAGGTGGGTGTGGGGAGTGTGTCCCCAACAGAGGCCTGGGCCGTCTCTTTGCTCCCTAGTGTAGGCTCTGGAAATCAGTTCCAGGTTTGGGACAAGCATGTAAAGTTGAATAATGGGTGAGTGGGGAGAGATTCTTAAAGCAGATGCCCCACATGTTTGAATGTGAGGGTGGGGGTTGGCTGATGGGGTTTCAAGAAGGAACACTTCATGATTGAAATGGGAGGGGGAGTAAGGGACAACACCAGCTTCAAAGAGGAACCTCAGACCTGGGCTCTGGGCAGGGGCGGACCGGGCTGGTCACATAGCGAATGACAATGCTTGCTGGTTCTTGGAAGAAAGCTGCCCATCTCTTTGGGTTTGGTCCGTAGCTGCCCTAGTGACTTGCCTCCAGCCCTCCGTCCTCTGTCTGCACAGCTGCCCTGAGCGCCCTGAAACTGAGCACATTCTACAAGCAGCAAGGTCAGCCCAGGCCCCCCACCCCCACCCCCCGTTCTTTCCAGGAACTTAAGCCGCTGACTTCTGCAACCCAGGTGTCTGGCCCACCAGCCAGTGCCCTGTGCACACGGTCTGCTTCCAGAAAGGACCACTTCTGAGAAAGCCCTTGGTCATCAAAGCCCCATCTTCTTGTGCCAGATTTTTCGGCGCAGAGGGCCAGTTCACTGAATAGAACATTTAGCAATTAATTCCGTTCCCAAAATGTTGGTCAGTAAATCATGGGGAAGATGGTTTCCCAGAACAGTCCAATTCTTGCCCAGGAGAAGGACCAGAACAGACTTGCAAGCCAAAGCCAGCACGCAGGGGATTAGATGTCTGTACTTTGCAACTGTCCCAGACGTCTGCTCCAGCTCCATTCGACCACCCTCTATGTGCACGTGCACGTGCGCACCACACACACACACACACACACACACACACACCTGCCCCCCACCCCCACCAAAGAACAAATAGTTTACTGCGGAAAAGGTTGCAAAGCTACTGTGTAATTCTGGGCCAGCAGCTCTGTCACTCATCACTTGCCTTGATAATTGACTCTCTTATTGCACTTGGCTATTAGCAGGCTCATCCTCCTTGGGAAGGTAACGCCTGAGCTGTCAGAACTAGGGCCGGAGCAGGGATGGGATGGTGGCGACCCCGTCTGCCCAGCCCCCACCCTTGCACAGGACAGAGGGGGTTCCGGGAACAGAGGTGGGAGGCGGCAGTGTTTGCTCTTGGGTCTCTGGCCCGCTCCTGGCTCTGCCCACGGGGCCCTGTACCCCAACGCTCACCCCGCAGCGAGCCTCTCCTCAGAGCCCTGGCCCGTCGCCTGTCCCTGGAATGTCTTTCTAGCATCGGACACAGGCCAAACCCAAAGGGCCAGCTAAAAACTCAGCCATCTCCAGTTTCCAGGTCCCCGGCCAAGCAAAAGAAGGGCCTGCGGGCCAGGGGCCAGGAGGGGACCAGAGCGATGGGTGAAGAAGGGACTCTTTCCTCGGGCCACGTGGACACTGCCATGTGCTCAGGTCAGAGTGCACCCTCTCCACTCCGCTTGGCCCCGAGGCTGCCCAGGGAGCAGGCGGGGCAGACACGACCCCCATCTCACAGAGGGGCCAGAGACCACCTGGGTAGGGCTCGGCAAGCCTGGAATCTAACCCAGGCCCCACCCAGAGCATGTGCTCCCAGCCTCCATGCAAGCTGCCTATTGTCCCTCGTGCTTCCTGGGTCCTGCCCGTTTAGCCAAATGACAAGTGGGTCCCCTGGTCCCCATCTCAGCGACGCCGGGTGCCCAGGGAGCAGAGAAGGGTGAAGGAGGTCGAGGGGGCCTGAGACACGGAGGAAGGACTGGCCATGTCTCCTCAACGGAGCACTGGTGCCGGCCCCCAGGAAGGAAGAAAGCTCAGGGATGCACAGCTCTGGCTCTGGACTCAGCCCGAAAGCTGGGCTGGAAACGCAGCCTCCTAGGGACCGTGCGCCCCGAACCTGCCAGAGCCCGGCCATTGCCCAAACCTGGCTGCCTGCCCACAGCCTCCCCACGCCCGGGCTACGGTTCACAGGGTCTGTTCCTGTAAACCAGCTCCAGATAAACATCCTTAAAAAACTGTAACCTGCTCCTAAGCAACACTGTCCATGAAACTCCGGGTTGTACGAGCCGAATATTTGTTCATACCTGCTAAGGCAGTAAACCCACAGCCATGAAAATAAAAAATCTCCACAGTGTTCCACTGGAAATCTCCCCCCAGGGGTGGGCAGACCCAAGTTGGCAGTGCCTCTGAAACCCTTAGCCCAGCCCTGGCCACAGTGGGCGCTTAGTACAGGTGACTTGCCCCTGGGAGCGTCTCTCGGTCCAGAAAACGTCTTCTCTGGAACTCTCACGCCCGATTAGAACATCACCACTAATTCCCAAGGGAAGAACAGTGCCCGGGGCACAGGAGGGGCTTGGTAAATACCAGAGGGAAGGAGGGGTGGAGGAGGGAGGCAGAGAGGGAGGACTCCCTGCATTGAGAGGGTCAGATGAGGCTAATCAAGTCCCCCCAAATCATACTAGTGTTCTAGAATGCTGTCAAGTGCGAGGCCAGTACTCCGCATGAACAATGGTTGTGATTAACGGGACCCTGAGTCATTAAGAAGAGATGAAATGGTGCTGAGCGTGTTCTGTTAACCAGGGCGGGAGCCCAGGCAGGTTACCTGCAAAAGCGTCCATCAAGAGAAGCTTCGAGGAAGGAAGTGTGGGTGTTCAGAGTGGTTTCCGCCGTCCTTATTGGGAAAGCTCCCTTATCCAGACCACTTTGCACCCCAAAAACACCAGACACTGAGTGCTGTTGGCCGAGCTTCTGGACAGCGTTGCTGAGTTTTGACATTCTTTTACCGTGCTCACTTGAACTATTGATTAAAATCAGCAGTTCCCTTGCAGGTCATTTTCTCAATAATGCCAATTTTAGTAATTCATTAAGTTAGGCCTGACAGTGTGTCTGCTTCTAACATGTGTAATGAGCCAAATCACAAAATTAGATAATGTATGAGCTCCATGGCGAAACAGGTAATTGGCCAAGCATCGCCAATCGACTTGGCACGCAGCTGTGAGGACGTGAAAGCCCTGGGGCACCCGGACCAGCGAAGACCCCGCCCTGCTCCAAACGCCCATCTCAGAGCCAGAGTGAAACTTTTACCATGAGGATAAGTGAGTCATCTTGTTTTTGAAGCTCTTTGTATTGGAACGATCTTCTGCCCCAGACTGTCATCATTCATTTCAGAGTTTAATATCCTGAGACATCAGGAAACTTTCCACAGTATCTAAATTAAATTCTTTCTTCTGAAGCTCAGATCCATTTCCTTCTGAGGAGATAGCAAACCGCCAGCCACAACTGTCTCTGATAACCAGAGATTCATAGATTTTTAGGACTATCTGATCCAGACCCCTCTTTCTGAAGGTGACCGCACGCATAGGTGGGTAAATGTCTTGCCTTGCGCAAGACCACATGCGGAGTTGGGTGCAATGCTAGTTTTGGAGCCCAAGACCCCTGCACCGCCTCGTGTGACCCTGCCCCGGATCCACCCCCGGTCACCCACGCAAGGAGATCAGAGGAGCAGCATGGGAGAAAGCCACGGGTGTGTCCTTTGAAGGACCAGACCAGCTAAGTCACAGGGAAGGAAATGACAGTTGGTCTTGAAAGTATATGAAAAGTTGTCCAGCCTCACTCATAGTAAGAACAAAGCAAATGAGGCATCTGTCAGATCGGTGTGATCACAAATTTTGGCAACATCCTGCTTTGCCTGGCAGGGGAGCCCCTGATGCTCTCCGAGGTCGTAACTTCTCAAGGGCCCTTGGCAATGTCTGCGCAGATTCAAAATGGACACACCTTGGGACCTGGGCGCGCCCTTTCTAGGACTCTGTGCCGCAGACAGTGTCCCGCCCCAGCCGAAGTTCCGAGGAGATGCCAAGAGTACAGGTGGGCAGCTCACCCGTACCCAGCTGCGAGCCGTCTAAGAATGGCTCAGTCCATTCTGCACAGACGAAGAGCTGTTGCCCCAGCAGCTGCTAATGGAGAAAAGTGAGGCGCGCAAAGTGCACGCACGTGAGATGCAGCTATTTGCATAAAAAGCAAAAAGAGGGTCATTACGTATAAATATGCATGAAATATGCATATGAGTCGAACATCCCCAGAAGGGTACCCAAGAAAGAGTCACCTGTTGCTGCTTCTGAGGAGGCAGCTGGAGAGCCAGAAAAGGACAGAGACTGATTTTCCTTTGCTCCCTTGTTGTTTGGAGGCGTGCCCACGTGTGTGCCTTTCTCCTGCACGCAGGATGCCTGTACACGCACATGGCTGCATCCTTCCCCAGCAAGCTGATCACAGCCTTAAAACCAACCAGGCCGGGCTTGAAGGCCAGCTCCACCGCTCCACACTCTCAGTGTCTAAGACTGGGTTTCCTCATCTGTAGAATGGGGAAGCCCTAATCTCGAGAGTCTGCCCAGACAGGGGTGCAGCTCCGTAGGGAGCACGTGGGAGGTATGGCGTTGGCATACCCTTGGAACTACAAGGGGAGGCCTTCTCTGCCTGCACGTGAGTGTTCCTAGATAGCTGAGGTGTCCCACGTGATCTCATTTGGCCCCACGTGGTGCAGGACCCCGCCTGCACCCGAGGGGCCTCCCCCTCCCCTTTGCCGGCCCCCGAGCTCTCCCAGGGACTCCTCATCCACACCCCGCCCTTGTTTGCCGTGTCGCAACGTTCCCCCCTTTCTGTCTCACGACTGGCTCGACACTGGCAAGGATACAGGACGTCTGGGGATCCCCGGAAACCACTGACGGTGGCAGAAAATGGCACAAGCCCTTTGGAAATTTCGACAGTTCCTGATAAAGTTTCACACACAGGGATCACATGACACAGCAATTCCACTCCTAGGAATTTACCCAGGAGGAATGAAAACATAGGTACACCAGTGTTCAGGGCGGCTTTATTCCTAAAAGCCCCAAACTGGAAACAACCCAAACCTCTACCACCAGGAGAGTGGTAAACAGATTGAGAGATCTCCAAACAATACAATGTATTTGTGCAAGAAAAATAAAAACAAACCATTGCTGATACACACAACAACACGGATGACCTTCAAAAGCACGATGTTTCGTGAAAGAAGCCGGATGAGAATGTGGACATCTGTAACATCCCACTTACATGAAGTTCGAGAACAGGCAAAACTAATCTACGGTACTAGAAATTGGAATACCGGTGGCCTCTGGGTCCCCAGGTTGAGGTGGGGGGAGGGAGATTACCTGGGAGGAGAGAAAGGAACTTTCCGGGATGAAGGAGACTCCCTACAGCTGGAGGGGGAAGCTGGTTACGTGGGTACATACCTAGTAGGATTCATAGCACTGTGCAAAATCTGAGCATTTTACTGAGTGTAAATATACCTCAAACAAGCCCAAAACGTGGGTGAAAAACTGCACATTTCCCAAGGACAGATGTCTAGCGGCTTCTCCATCAATGCCTCTTAAACTTTAGACTGTCCTAACTCTGCAGGCAAATACCCTCTTGGCAGGGCCCTCCCGTACTCCAGACATATGCACACGAAAAGTGTGCATCCCTTAAGCGCTTTGCCACACCAAGAACGCTGAGAATGACTCACAGCTATTTGGACGATGCGGCTGAGGCGTATGGAACCGTTCTGTCTATATTAACACTTCTGGGTGTTTCACTGCCTAATAAGGAGAAAGTTATGCGTGCCATTTCTTGGCCTTGGAATTCCTGTTTGGGCAATCTATCAAGGCCAAGGAGGGTCTGTGTTATCAGCGGAGGAATTTTGTTTGCGGACAGCGAGGTACCCCAGAGCCCGCCCAGTAATCTGATGTTGGGAGCAGCCCTTGGGTGACGGCTGACACCCCATTCTTGCTCACATAGCAGCCATGCTGGGGCTGGGTCTCCAGACGCAGATGCCTCTGTGGAGCTGTTGTGTTTGGTCCCCAGCTGGCCACTCATTTGGGCTTCTGAATGTTTAATTACCCTGTCCCAATTCTGGGTGGTGTCTGCTCCTTCCTGACAATTCCAAAGAACTATTGCCCCTGCCCCCCCCCCCCGCCTTATTAGAACCTCTCAACAGCCCAGGGAGATGGGGGTCATGAGCTCCCTCCCACAGGAAAGAAGGGGGAGGCTCTGGATGCTTCTGTAGGAGCCTGTGGTGTTCAAAGATGGAGACCCTCCGCCTGTCACCTTCTCTCTCGTCACTCTCTGGCCCACTCCCTCTGGCTCTGCAGATGGTCCTTTGTGCCCCGGGAAGTCTGCTCCGATTCTCTCACCGCCCCCCCGCCCTGCAATCTACACTGGCTGGGTCTGTCCCGTGTCTCGGACCGCTCACCATTCAGTGTGAGTGGGTCTCAGAACCCCTTCGAGATTCTCAACTCTTTGGACATGGGACCCTCCGTGTGAGTGATTCAAGCACATAGTTCAGGGCTAAAGTGATCTGGAGGAGAGAGGATGCTCAATAATATGGATTGATGGATTGATTGGCTCGCACCCCATTGGCAATCTGTTTTATGAGACTCCTGGGGCATACACTCTTCCTGATTAGATTTTTGCTCCGTCAATTAAGGATGCTGTGTGTGAGCACGCTGTGTCAGCTAAAGATCAAACTCTAAATAATGGTTGGTGTCTACCCTGGAAGCATGCTTGCTGAGCCTAGATCCCAGGCTGGTGAGGCAGGACTATGAAATGTCAAACACGCCGTGCAGTGCAAACACACCGGGGGGGGGGGGGAGGGCCGCATAAATCAATTCAAAGGACAATCATTAGCATTTGGGTGAAGGCAGCACCGTGAAGGGTGATGGGGTATGAGGATTCTGCTCACCTGCAAGGTCAGTTTGCCTTCATCAATCTATCGACTGTTTTCATCCCCAGAATCAAACAAGAAGATGTGTTACCAAACTAAGAATGCCACAGTAAAGTATCTTTATCACTCAAGTATAGCTTCCCAGCTGTCGACTTGGATGATGCTGGGGGAGGGCAGAGGCAGGTGGTTCTGCAATTGCTCCTCGGGTCCTGACCCTCAGCAGAAAGTTTCCAGCAGGTGCTTAGGTTGTGAAGTTCAGGGGCTGACAGCCATCCCCAAGGAGGGCCGATGGAAGATGCTTGGCTCGTCGAGCCGGGCTTGGACCGCAGACGTGCCCCAGCTGGGTGGGCCTGCCTGCACAGCGGGGTAGGATGAACCCACGCTGGGCTCCTGGGCAGGTATTGTTTGTTATTCTTCTTCCTTGGTACTTTATTTTTTTTTTTAAGATTTTCTTGATTTGAGAGAGAGCACATGAGCAGGGAGAGGAGCAGAAGGGGAGGGAGAGGGCGAACAGACTCTGTGCTGAGCGCGGAGCCCAACACGGGGCTCGGTCCCAAGACCCGGATCATGACCGGAGCCGAAACCAAGATTCGGATCTTTCACTGACTGAGCCCCCCAGGCGCCCCTCTTTCTTGGTACTTTACAAAAATCCACACGCTTGGGGACCCTGGTGCCGCCGAGTGGAGCAGCTCTTTGGACTGGAAACAAGCCTGGTAGGTTGACTACTAGCCCAGCCCTGCCTCAGACCTGACCTCGCCCTTCGCTCCAGCCCAACGTCCACCTTCGACCAGCGCAGCCTCCTCGGTCCTGGGGGCTCAGTTGGTTAAGCGACTCATCGGTCCTTCTGAGCAGGCCCACGCCCACCGTCACACCCGGCTGGAGTGCCCAACGCACAGAGGAGGCACAAGTGCGTGCCCTTCAAGCAGCCAACCTCATCAAGGGACTGGATGAGTAAATTGGATTCCTGATGTTATAAATTAAAAATTATGCTAACTTTCCTTCCATAATGCCAACCCTACATACAAAACTACATTAAAATGCGTGGCAGGACCGCGAGGGGAGGCTGACATGGGGCTGACATGAGGCGGGACCGGTGCGCAGTGAGGCAGCAGCTCTGTCCGCCCCTCCCCCACGCTGGAAGAACACTCCAGAAAGTCCTTCCCATGCAAATTCCTGACACTGAACGGAAGAGTTAATATCAACGATGAAAGAGAAACTGACTGTAAAGAACGTCAGCGTCCTGAGGTGCTGCTCTGGGTTGGAGTGGGAGGCACCTGCTAGGTGGGGGGCTACCTCTGATTGGGATTTCCTGAGTCTCGGGCCTGGGTGGCCTCACGGGTTGCTCCCCTCCCAAATTCGCCCAGGGCTGAACACAGGCACCAGGTGGCTGCCTCTTGCTCAGAAAGTAGCCTGGGGAGCTCCCCAGGGCCCAAAATGATTTCTTCAATAGCTTCCATTTGAATTTCTTCCCTACATGCGCAGGGTCTCCAGTTTGCGATCTGCAGGGAAAGCAGGTGTCCGGCGCTCCAGGGCTCCCCCCACCTCGTCTTCTTCTCCCCAGGCTCTGATGCTCACTCCTGGCAGCTGCAGGCTTTGTCAGGAGCCCCCACCCCGCTGACGGACCTGGCTGTGAGAGGGGGTGGCTGGTCGGAGGTGCGGGCGTGGGGACAGAGAAGTGGGGGCCAGACCAGGGGTGAGACAGCCACCTGAGGGCAGATGGCTCGCCCTGGTCTCGGGGTACCGGGGGCACAGGGCGGGGCAGCCCAGCTCCTGCCCCGGAGGAAAATAGCTCTGCCTCTCAGAGTAGCCCAGAAGAGGGCTTTCATCTTCAAACCCTTCCCTGACATCCAGCTCCTTGAGGTCTCACGCCGCACAGCCCTGCGTCACCAGCCCCCACATCACGAAACTGAACGACAGAGATCTCAGAAGCCACTTGTCACCGCCCCGGTCACCGGCCCCTTACGAAGGGCAGCCACGTCCTGACCCCACAGCACTGATTCGCGTTCCCTGTTCTGCGAAACTGTTAAGTGGAACCATTTGGAACGTGCTTCTTCAATCTAGCTGCGTTCACTCACCATGTCTGCAGGATTGCCATGGCTCGGAAGCTGCGGGCAGCGACGGCCATCCTGAGCACCATCCTGTCCCGCAGATGGACCGCAACTCATTCATCCTGGCATCTGGGTAACTCCACGTTTGAGCTCCTGGGGAAAATGCTGCTATGAATATTTAGTCCTTGACCCTTGGTGAACTTACGAATGCACTTCTGTCGGGTATGTGATACCTGGCCTTGGCACTGGGCCATTGGTGAGGCACACGTGCAGCTGGGAATATACTCTGCTCAGCCCCGGAAGGCTGGCTGGTGCTCATCATTCAGGATCCATTTAAATGCCAGATCCCGAGGGAGCCCTTCTCAGATCCACTGACCAGCCTCCCTCCCCTGGAAGGCCCTGTTCCCTCCTCTTCTTGCAGAGCCCTTGGCATCACGTGTACTTGTATGTTTACTTGTGTGTATTTGTTTAAGGCCTGGCTCCCTGCTCTGCCATCTGCAGCATGAGGGCAGGGATCTGGCTCAGCCTTGTTCTCTGCCCTCATCCACTCACGCCCTCAATATCTGTTAAGTGCTGGTACCAGTGACTTGGTCCCGAGGAGGACAAAGCCCCCATCCTCATGCGTCTCAGAGCCCAGTGGCGGAGGGAGATTTTAAGCAAATGGGGAATGTGTAATAAGCGCTCAGAGCACAGTGAAGGGCTGGAGAGAAAGAGCCGGTAGGGGTGGGGGGAGGAAGAGCAGCAAGGCCAAAGTGGCCGCTGCACGGGGCATGAGGGGACTGGAGGGAGTGAGGTCAGGGACGGAGCTGGCTGGTAACGTGGGCTCTGCACACACATCAGGAGCTCCGCGCAGAGGCTGGGCAGCGGGGGGCTGGGGGGCGGGGCTCGGTAGACGTTTGTTGAGTGAATGATGAATGAATGAAAACATGCCCTCCACATTGCCACACAGCCAGCAGAAGTCCCGGGCACTCATCCCCTGCACCCCTCTGAGTCCCTGTCCCTCTGGCAGCTGCAGGTTTAGCCAGTCCACGGAACGTGTCTGCACGTGGAGAGGCTCCGACCGCCCCTCCCTGACCTTGCTGGACAAGAGCACCCACCGCCCGCCCCACCCCTGCCGCTGCCTGGCAGCCCCACGTTGAGTGGCCCCTCCCAGGCAGATGCCACGGGTGAGCTCTGCTGAGGGCACGTGGAACAGTGCAGCTTAGCAGGCATCCCCCATGAGGGCAAGCCTGTTCCGTTCTTGAGGCCACTGGGGCCACTCGACCCTTGGTGCTCTGTCACTTCCCAGCCATCTGTTTTTGCTTCCTAAAAACAGGACTGCGACGGCAGCAGTGCAGACCATGCTTACGTTTTTAACCAACTATTTGATCATCTAAACCTCTATCCTATTAACAAGCATTTTGTTTATCCATACACTCAACTATCCAGACCTTCATCCACTCATCCACTGAACCATCTGACCATCTATCCACGTGTCTGCCCTTCCTTCCATCCTTCCATCCATCTGACAGCCAACCATCCGATGAGACATAGAACCATCCACTCATCACCCCCCATCCCTGCTTTCGTCCAGTCATCCATCCTACAAATGTGCATTTTGCACCCATTAAGGACCAGACACTGTGTTAGGGGATGCGGTGGTGAACAACACAGACCCAGCCCTCGTGGAGCTTCTTTCTTAGTAATAAAATCCAACAAATAGACCATGACTTGCCCACTTTGTGCCTGGGAAACACAAAGACAAAAGACGTAGTCTCAGCCTGTAAAGGGTTCCCAGCTCTGGAGGGAGAGACAGGCAGAATAAGCAGGCGCCCCAAAACACTGAGGAGGTCCAGAGTCTCGGCACGCCTCAAGGAGGCCCCCGGCTCCAGCCAGCAAGTTCAGAAAATGCTTCTCGGGAGAAACAATATATGGGCTCTGGAGGGTGAGGAGAAAGCTGGCCTGCCCTGCCCTGCCACCATGCACTCTCTAGAACTATATGTAACACACAGGAGGGGCTCGGTAAATACTTGTTGAATGAATATTCAGTGAAGAGAAAGAGATGGTGCTTTCCGGGAATTTCGAGGTCTTGCTTGGCACAGGGTCCCAGTCACATTTTTAATGCAATGAAAGGATATTAGAAAGCACAACGGTTGGCCGACCCGTAAAATGGGGATGATAATCGTGCCTTGTAGGGTTATGACTACAGTTAGGGGCGTCTGGAGGGCTCAGTCGGTGAAGCGTCTGACTCTCGGTTTTGGCTCAGGTCCTGATCTCAGGGTCCTGGGATGGAGCCCACCTCAGGCTCCTCGCTCAGCGGGGGTCTGCTTGACTTTCTCCCTCCCTCTCCCTCTGCTTGCATGCTCGCTCTCTCCCTCTCTCTCTAAAATAAATAAATCTTTTAAAAAAAGAAAAAAAAAAGAATTATAGGTCTCAAAACCGTGATGGCCTGGCGCATAATGGTACTCTAGGTTACTCTTAATAATGAGGGTGAATCACATTTGATCGTGAATAATTAAATAATACAATATTAAGCACTAACACTTGATGATATATTATTAGCACATAGCTATTGTTATCTGATTATTGTCATCACATACAGCCCCTCATTTGGTGATGTTTTCTGGTATCCAGCTCGGCAGGAGGGGTTTGCCCAGCGAGCCCAGGGGCAGCCTGTGTGCTGCATTCAGACTCTCTCCCCCCCTCCAGAGCCCTGTAGGACGGGAGGAGCCTGCGTGTGCCCGGCCCCAGGCCGCCAAGCACGCAGGTGGCCGCAGCAGGTCCTCGCTCACGCCTGCCCAAGGGCTGGCCTCGGCCCACGGTACCACGTCCCACTCTCCTCTAATCATGCCATCATGCCTGTCACCCCTGAATTTCGCTAAAACCTTTCGGGAAATTGTTTCTACTTGCAGCTGAATGACCTCTTGGGGTAGAGAGTTTCCATAACGACTAATGGGTGACCAGCAGGCTTCCACCCTGGCTGGGCACTGCCTCCTCTTTCCTTGCATCAGCAGTGTGGTCGGTGGTCCCAGAGATGCAGGGCGGGCACAGAGCCCCAGGCCCAGCAGGCTCAGCGCCCCCCGCCCTACCCTCCGGTGGCCTGAGCCTGTCCCTACCTGGGGGTGAGGGACGAGCTCATGGCTGGCTGGCAGCTCACAGAAAGCATGCCTGGACCCCAAGTGGGGGCACCACCGGGCTCTCCCTTCCTCAGCCAGACAGTGGGAAAAGCTTCCAGAGCAGGAAAACAAGCCCATGAATCGTGTGTCGGCACCCCTGCTTGGTGACCTCCTCTGCCCCGTGTTCAGGTGTTGAGGGGTGGGGAGAGAAGGGGAGAGGGGTCACCTCCAGTGGGAGCCGTGCAGGAGAGGGGCCCGGTGCCAGCCACCCCGTCCTAACCGCGGGCCCGGGGGCAGGAGGCTTTGGCCAGTTTGGGTTCAGTGTCCTGCCAGGAGCCCTCCTGAGTGGGGTTCCCAGTGGAGGGGAGAAATGCACAGAGATGAGCTGGGGGGCAGCGTGAAAGGAAAGATGACAGGGCGCGTCTAAGAGCCTGGGAAGCCCTCGGCCACAGACGAGCCGCTCTGCCTCGGACCCTTCCTCTCTCAGGACCTGCATGACCCCAGCTGGAGGAGCCAGGCTCCCCGCTCTGGGTGCAGCTCCTCGCTTTGGGGCCATGGTCACCACCAAGGCCAGTGGTCCTATCCCTGGACTCAGAGGCCACCCGCCACCAGCCATCTTCTTTTCAGATCCCCCAGCCGCCTGGCATCACTCCCAGTGAAGAGGGGGCAGCCAGAGGACCCCAGTAATAGCTATGAGAGGAACCCTCCCATTATCATCAACCCCACAGGGACCTCTGCTTCTTCATGTATAAAATGAGGAGCTTGAGAGAGATGAACCCAAACTCATAAAACGTCACAGCTGCAAAAGGCCACTAATGAGGGCCTGACTCGGCTCCAGGGCCTCCCAAACTCGTCTGATCCCAAAACACATCCACCCACTCAACGGACGTCCCCGAGGACCTACTGTGTGCCAGTCAGGTGGGGGGGGGGGGTCACAAGCAGGGAAACCAAGAGAACAGAACTGCAGACCCCTTCCACGGGAAGGGCCAGGGAGAAAGTAAAACGCACAGCAGCTGAGCTGAGGATGGAAGAACATGACGGGGCTGGCCACGGACGGATTCTACGCAGAAGAAACAGCACAGGCAAAGACCCTGGGGCAGGAACCAACTAGGAGAGGACCACCAACCGAAGGAAGGCCAGAGTGGTTCCGCAGAGTAAGGAGGGACAGAAGGACACAGCCAGAGACAAAGGACGGAGGACAGTGTGGCCACGGTCCCAACTCTGCTTTCACTCCAAGGGAGGTGAGAGCCCCTGAGGAATTCTGAGCCGGGTTTATACTTTCAAGTCCTCTTTGAGGAAAAGTGGAGGTGGGGGCCAGAGAGGCATCGACCCCTGAAGATTCTGAGTCAGTCACCCTGGGCGAGGCAGGGGTGCCTATTTCTATAGGGTTCGGCATTCAGGCAAAGGGGGTCAACTCTGCAGCCTCCAGCCCCTGGGCCATGGCAGTGGGGAGACCAAGACCCCGAAGGGTCAGCAACTTTCCCGAGGCCAGCCAGGGCTGCTGGCTTCCCCGCATTTCCTTAGCACAGAAGCTGTGCCAACAAAGGCAAGAAACAGGAAGAAAGAAACTTTCTGATCCTCTGTTAATTGTACCTCAAGCAGAATGGAAGAAAGGGAGCTCAAAAAGGACGGAGGGGGGTCGATGAGCAGCACAAAATTGGGCTTATAAAAGAAAAATCAATTTGTGCTCCTTCTCAGGAAGAAGGCTGCATGTGGCCTGAATTACTCCTCTGGGTTATTTGGTTTTGCCTTCAAATCAGAAAATTGTAGTTATTACTGCCCCAGGATTGATTGGCGTGGAGGCAGCTTCGGGTCCGCACCTCTGTCTTTGTCTGCTCCGATCTGAATGGAGAGCGGGGTTCATTTCCTCCCTGGTGGGTGGGGGCGTCTCCAGGGTGGGAAGGAGAGAGGGCAACGGGTTGGGGTCTTCAAGGGCCGGATGAGCCAGCAAGTGGCTTTCCTAATGCATTGGAGCCATGATTCTTTGGGTTCAACACGTGCTCACATACTGTACGCTTTGGGTGTTCGAAGGGGTGCCGTCTGAGCCTCCAGCTCGCCTCCTAACACCCCTGCCCCCGAGATGAGAGAAAGCTGGTGTGCACCCTCCTCCATGGTAGTAATTGCCCGTTGATCATCTTCAGGCTCTAACCTGAATCCCCTTAAGCCCCAGCAAATAACCCCTAATTCACAATCACCTGCAATGCTATTGATTTTTTTTTTAATTTAACTTGCAGTAAGTTTCCACCCACTCTGCCACCCAGAGGGAAGAGAATGATTTCAAACTCCCTCCCCAGAGCCATTATAACACCTCCCACCCCACCTCTCCCAAAAAAAAAAAAAAAACCTATCTCCCGAGCACAAAACAGGAGTTTATTATTATTATTTATTGTAGCTCAATGACCTTTTAAGTCCCTAACAGCGTCAAGAACAAAGGCAAGTCCCTAGCGTGCATTTGTTTTGCAATTTGTTATTAATTTGAAGTCCTAGGATACAAATAACTACCTTCCCTTCTGTGGGGGGGCCGCTCCCGTGGGGTGGGGGGCTGGGTTTCGGATGGCCGGCCAGTCTCCCCGCACCCTGGCTGTCCCCGATCAGGCAGCCACGTGCTTTTGTCCACACGACCACACTGGAGACACATGTAAAACCCTCCACCTGGCCCATCACATCAAGAGCCACGCAGAGACAGGAAGAGACATTGCACCAGACTTTTTGTGAAGCTCTGCCCTTTGTGTATCATCTTTGGAGGAGACAAATTAGCAAGACATTTTTACCACCGGCCACACACGAGCTATGTAGTTTTTCAAGAGCTAAGTTCATCTACAAGTAAAGTCATCTTCCCTTGTCAGTTCTGTTTGCAGCTGGGAGGGCAGGGTGGGGGCATTAGAAAGCCTCACGGGGTGGGGTGGGGTGGGGTGGGGTGGGGCGGGGTTACGGGTGTAGTTTTGGAATCTGACTTTGATGTATCTGGGCTTGGCCACTTCCCCGCGGTGTCCCATGGGGCCAGTCCCTTCAACCTCTCCACAGTCTGGTTTTCTCACCTGTGCAGAAGAGGTAAGTGTGACAACTGCATAGAACCACACACACACACACACGCATACACACCGCATACAAACATGCATACATACATATACACCCCACACACGTGCACAAACACCAAACATACACGCCCACGTAAACACACAAATGGTGTGCGCAAAACCGGTGCTTTGTGACTGAGGGCTGTGGATTGCACCAGCGTCCCAGATGTCACCATTTGGGGGAAGCTGGTGAATGGTACATGGGACCTCTCTGTACTATTTTTGCAATTTCCTGTGCATCCACAATCATTTCAAAATTTAAAATTTGTTTGCTCAAGGCCATAACGACACCTGTTGCGCCAGGGTTTGGACAGGACTCAGAGTCAGTGAAGTTGACACTGAGCACTTAGTTCCGAGCCTGGCAGCAGGATATGTTTGATAAATGGGATTTATTTTTGACCTATTAGTCTATGTATTTAAACCACCAGCAGTTCCTTTTCTCATTAGGAGCATCCAGAAAATCAGAATGGTGTTTGTTGAAAGGGTGTCTGTAGAGCTTGGCAAAAGAGAAACTTTTTTCTTTTGTGATGGCTCATTATTCTCAAGGTTAATCATTGCTAATTGCATTATTGGGTTGCCAGCAGAAGTGCCAACGCAAGCCCCACCACATGTGCTGGTTGCTGATTGGCTCCGGGGAGGTAGGCTGGAGGCAGACCCACACAACCAGACTAGAGGAGACTCTGAACAGGCGGGGGAACAGGGGAGGCTGGGCTGCTGCTTGGCGGGGTGCTCATAGTCGTCCCGTTTTCCCCGCTACCCTCTAGGAGGTCACAGCTCCTCTGTGCCTTTGGAAGGCAGGATCTGTCTTGGACGTAGGTGCGGTCTGACTTCATTCTGGTTCTTAGGCACAGACACCACCTTTTGCAGAGACCTCCCGCTCTGCTCCTGATTCTATGGTTGCATGACAAGCACCTGCTCCTTCTTTACAGGAAGCTGCGGTGTCCCAGGCGATGCTACACCCAGATCTAGGTTCAAATCCCACCATTGCTGTGTGACCTTGTGCAGGTTCCTTAACCTCTCTGGTCCTCAGCCTTCTCTTCATAGACAATTAAAACCACTTCCATGTGAACACGAGGGGAGGCTGGGTAAGGGTTGGACAGAAACTCTCTACACTATTTTGGCAACTCTCCTGTAACCCTAAAATTATCTAAAAATAAAAAGTAAAAATTAACCCAAACACTTCCTCGGTCATCTGAGGACTGGAGATGGCAAAGGTGAAATACCTGGCGTGGACTTGGTGTTCACTAGCTTTTGTACGGAAGGAAACAGCCCACTCATTGTGTCTTTTTTCCCCCCCTTTTATTTCAATTTCCCCCCCTGCTGCCTCCTATGTCTCAGATAAGCAGACTGATCCAACTCTGAAGGGGTGACAGACATGAAGGAAATCATGGAGGAAGGCACACCCCCGATACTATGGAGTGGGGGAGGGCTCTCCCCTTGAGATTACAACCACAACCTTAAAAGCAAGTTCCGGGGTGCTGGGTTCCCCGGCTGAGCTTGACTGCTGCTTCTCTCTCTCTCACCAAGGGTTAGAGGCCACCTTTTCCCCAGTGCCATGCAAGATAAGAGACAGAGGCTCTGGCATCGGACCCATCCCAAAGCCAGCGAGAATAGAAGCGGGCTCAACGTCCTCCCGCGGCTGATCCTCCAGAAGCTCCTTGGCAAGCTCGTAGCGTTGTGTCATTCTGGAACATGGGGAAGGTGAAAAATACCTTCCATCCATTTCCGCTATTAAAGCAGGAGGAGTCCCTGATTATATTTACGGGGACACTTGGCAATGGAAAAGCAATTCAATTAAACACAAGCAGGGCACAGGGGAAGTTTGGAAGGAGGGTCGATGGCCAAAATGCTTCATCCAAATAAAATTCCGTCCCCCACCTGGAGACTGCAGAGAAGCTATGTCCAGCATGAGATTTACAGCCCCAAGCATCGCCTCCACTGGGTAATAAACTGTGTCCTCTAATCAATATTGGCGCTGGGCTGCCTGTCTGCAGCATGGCCGCCCATTTAGCAAAGTCACTGAGTAATGGAAAACGCAATCAAGTTGTATAATGAATCTGGGTAATTGGATGGACTAGGCAGAGTGGTCCAGCTAAATATATTCAGTCTGGCGCATTAATTAAAAGCTTGACACTCCAAGCGCCATCCAAAGTGCCCCATTAATGCGTCTCTGAATCCAAAGGTCAGACGCAGTGGATGAGTTACAAGACAGTGCGACCATTGCTCAACTCTGGGGCCTTTGTGCTGAGCGCGTCCACAGGGGGTTGGGTTCCCTGGAGCTCTGGTGTGCCCTCGCCTTGGCGGCACACCTGGGTGCTGCTGGGCAGGATCAAGGGGGAGGGGCACGCAGTGCTGAACCGCTCCGCCCAGTCCCCGTGCCCTAGGCCACAGCCTTACGTGGTGACATCTCTTGTGTCATCCGCACAAGTTGTGACTAGTCCCATCATCATCCCTTCTTCATCCAGCCCTGAAGGCACACACAGCGGAAGCGACTCATCCAAAGGCAGAGGTCGGCAGGGAAGGATTCAGACCAAAGCTATCTGGCTCCAGGGCCGTAACGAAGTTCTCATTTCATGGAAAAAGGAGCAAAGAAATTTCATATAAAGCAAAACAGCGGGAGCAGTGGAGCTCCCTATGTGAACGCGACAAGCTGGGTGACCTTGGGCAAGTTGCACTGCCTCTCTGGGCCCCTGGTTGCTGTCTGTTATTGAACGGCCCACCTCACCTCTGGGATTCGAAACTGCTTCAAAGAAGGGTGGGCCGTCAGGGGCAGCGGTCCCGCGGGGTAGCGGGGCAGCCCGGCATCCCTCTGCAATTCTGAGGGCATGCTTGCCCAGACATGACTGCTAGCCATCTGTCCAGAATCTCATAAACTCACACGGCAAAGATGGCACTCGGCTTCCCTCGACCTTCCTAGAACAAAGAGCCCTCAGAACTGCTCACGTCAATGGGCACTTGGGCACACCGGTGGCTGGGAGGCGTGCATTGTTCGGATGATTTTTGACATTTGACCCCAGGGTCTTCAATCTCACCTATCTCCTTGAAGACAAGACAGATGCTCCTTGGACTCTCCACAGCCCCAGAGGGCCCAGGACTCAGGACCAGCAGAGGTGCTCCCAGCCCGTGGGTAGCACGGTCCTTGAAGTATGTACCACCAGCAACCCCATTCTACAGATGGGGGATCAGAGGCGAAGTCGTGATAGCCAGAATGCAGCCCATTCCTCCCTGGGCCCCCTCTCAAGGTCTCCACCTTCACTGGGCTCTGTGCCTCCTGGCCCTGAGAGGGTTGCATGGAAAGAATGTACCAGAGTTCGGGGAAAAACAGAAGACGTGCCAAGAGTCAAGGACCGGCCACCTCCTCTGACAGGTCAGCAATTTAACAATATCCTTCAGCATTACTGACCTTGCACCCTCTGACTTAGGGACTGCACTTCTAGGAACTAACCCTCCTGATGTGTGTACGTGGCCAAGCTGCGAGTCTCCTGGGGCAGGATCTGTAACTGCCATCCGCACCCCCAGTTCTCGGGGACCCTAAAATAAATGAAGGGGTGTCCCACCCTGAGAACCCCACACAAGGAGACTGATTTGTGTTCCTTCATTCAACATGTTTCCCAGCTGCAAACTATAAGCGGGTCCCGACCTAGTAACCAGGGTAGAAGCACCTCACCCCTCAAATCCGGAGCTAATGGAAAGATGTCCCAGTGGGTCCATAGGAGAAAAAGCTAGTGCCACCCAGGACATGAGTGGATCCACTGTAGTTGCTAAAATGTAAGATATACATACACGTGTGAGTACATCTGCAAAACGTAACCTTGGGGTGAAGGTTTTCTTTGTGTTGCGTTTCCTCCCATCGTGATTAATTTGTTTTTGCACTATCGTGAACATATTTTATATTTAAAAAAAAAAAAAAAACACTTTGAATTTCAAACTTCCACAACCAGCTCTAAAGTCAGCAGATGAGGTGGAATTCCTCTATGCTCCTGGAACAGCCCCTTACCCTCTGGGGTCCTGAGCGAACCACACTCACATCAAAGTCCAGCAGTCAGCAAATGCCATGGGTGAGCAGCCAGTGTTCCCAGCCTGGCTGGCCCTGGGACCCAGACATGTGTGGCTCCTGCAGGAATATCCCAGACCTCGCCAAGGTCTCTGGGCTGCCTTCTCCCCTCCTTCAGCATGCTCTGGCCACACGGGTGCCCTTTCAGTGTCTGGCTTTGTCCCCTCAGCAAAGGTTCACTAGGTGAACCAATTAACTCTGTTTCCATGAGGCTCTGACATGGCTTTGGCTACGACAAGCTCATGCCCTGGAGGGAAGGACTGAATGGCCCTGATGTGTGAGCACATGCATCCATCCATCCGTCTACCCATCCATCCATCTACCCATCCATCTATCCACCCAACTATCTATTCATCCAACCATCCAACCATCCATCCACCCATCCATCCATCCACCCACCCATCTATCCAACCGTCCATCCGTCCATCCACCAGTATGAAGCTCCTGCTGAGTGCTGGGCACCATGCTGGGTTTGGGGGTCTGGCAATGAGCCCATCACATGGGACTCTCCCCACAGGCCTCAGCTTAACAATCTTCCCAGTCAGCAGGAAAGGGGAAGTCTTCCCAAGTACTGTGGGCACTCGGGGAGGGACCCTACCACCACCTAGCACAGGTGATCAGGCAGGATTTGAAGCCAAGGGAAGACTGCCAAGGAGCCTCCAGATTTTTACCAGCTTCTTGGGACGGGCACATATAATCTGGAGCTGCCTGGGTATCGATGTTGTCCTGTCGCTGATGCTGGTTCTTCTCTGCTAACACTGGGTGAGCCTCTCCTAGGAAGCACTGCCCACTCCCATCCCACCCCCCCAACCCCCTGCACAGGCTTCTCTTTACTCCTTACTCCCTGGGCCTCCATTGCCTTGTTTCTACAACAAGGATGGAATAGCCACCACTTTTGAGCATCACGTGCAGGCTGTCTCCTAAAACCTGCCTGTACTTCTTCTCTGTCACCCATCCAGGCAACCCACGCGCAGGTCCAGGATGGTCCACGACTGTGCGCGGTGGCTGAGTGGTGGAGCCGGGCTTTGAATGCGGCCACATCCGACTTGAACGCCATGCCCTTGAGCACCCGCTTCTTCCCAGGACGGGGCGAGGAGGTGCTGAGCTGCAGTGCGTGAAGCCAGGGCTTGGCATGGCCAGCTCGGCTACAGCTTCCTTCCTTCCCTCTGAGGTCCAGCCGGGGGACATGCCTGCCCGCATCCGGTCAGCATGAAATATGCTGCTGATGACCTCACCCCCAGCTCCAGCCATATCCGGGATGTGACCTCGGGGGTGTGCCCAGAGGGGACCCCCTCCCAAGCGCCTACGGTGCCACACCGTAACCCCGGGGCAGCCATCACCCACTGGGGGACCCTGCTAGGTGGATGCAGGAGTCACCTCCACTTCTGGATAAAACTCCTAGTATTCCATCACCACCTTAGTCCCTTAGAGGGTTGGCCCTGGTCCCGGAGAGCAGGTGGAGGGAGGGAGGGAGGGAGGGAGGGAGGGAGAGATGGGGTGGGGGGGACTGCGCCCATCCCAAAGACAATGGAAAGCAAAGCAGAGGAAGCCCGGCCCCAACCTCCACGGTAGCTGAGTGGGGCTGGGGAGACTGGCGGGGGTCAAAAAGGCCAAGGCAGCATTTCCTGAATCCCAGGAGCCGCTTGGCAAATGGCCCTGTGGGTCTCTTGGGGCCATCCCCGAGGCCCTGCAGCTGGGCGATAAACCTGTGACAATGGGCGTCCCCTGAGGCCCCCTTCCTTCTTCCCCACAAGCACTATTAATAATAATAATAACACTGAGCATATTAAAAATAGTCACTTCCTGAGCTCTTGTGCCCTGGGCATCCTTACCACCCCAAACGCTCACATCAGCCCCGGGGGAGAGGCTATGCGGTCACGTGCATCGCGGGACGAGCAGACTGAGGCTCCTGGAGCCCAGCAGCCTGCTGTCCAAGGGTGTCAGTCCTGAGGCTTGGGGCCGCGCAGCCTCATGTCCACTCAGTTCATCCACCTGTTCCGTTGACTTTAGTCACCTGCGTCCAGGTACAGGGAATGCTGGGGGTGGTCTAAGCTCTCAGCCAAGCAACACAGAAGGAAAACCAGCTCCAGGGACCTTTAAGGAAATGACCAGCTACACCATCAGAGGAGGCCGATCCTGTAAGGAGCAAAGGTGCAGGGGGACCCAAGGAGACCTCCCGCCCCGAGTCTCTAAACCATCACTAAAAAAACGAAATAGAACCATCTGGAATCCAGTGGGCCAGAGGGAGGTGCAGAGAGAGGTGTGTTCTCGGAGAGGGGAAGGAGACATCTCGCCATCGTGTGAGATTCTATCAGCCCTGCATCTCCTCTTGGGAACAAATTATTGATCACTGAGACTATTCTGGTGATTCTAGCCCTGAATTCCTTTGCCGATTGAGTACCGATGTCAGGGCTCAGGCGAGTGAATAGTTCTCGCCTTGGAGAGAAAGACCTGTAGCATCTGCCTCTCTTCCGATGAAAGATTTCCAGCTAAGTGGTGTTATCGCCGTGGTCCGTCAGATACGGCAAGTTTAAACTATTCCAGGCCCGCAGGATGATGAAATGCTCCCATCATTTCAGGGGAGATAAAGTCGTCTCTCTTTTGTTTCTTTTTCACTCTTAAAACTTAGTTTCCTACACTAAGGCCTGCACTGGGGTCTCCTGCTGACAGGCTGGGTCCACATTCAAGCTGCCGGCCTGCGAGCCCCACCCCAGCGTGCTTCTCCTGCCCCCGCCACCCACCCTACTCGCGGGGCAGCGGGCCCCCGTCACCTCTGTCACCACCCGTGATCCGACGGGACTGAAATGTAGGTATTTATTTATCTTTTCCTACCGTGATTAACTAAGCACTTCTAGAACCATCACTCTTGTTCCGAAGGGCTTCAGACAGAGCCTCATACCACAGGGGTACTCAGTGATTGTAGGACAGACGGAGAGACGGACAGAAGGAAGGAAGGAAGGACCTGCCAGTAATTACGGCCATGTCGAGCAAATCCTAGAGTGCAGGTTCCTCATCTTGGAAGTGAAACAGTAATCATATTTCTCTTGAGCCTATTGTTACCTCTGCTTTACAGATGAGAAGGCTCAAGCTTAGGGAACTGAAGTAAAATGATCCCAGTCCCCACAGGCGCCTGGTGACAGAGCCCACGACAGCCATCCACATGGTGAACAAGAAAGACACTCTGTCCTGGGTGCTCAGGTCTCGACGGGGAAGAGGTGGGCCCCAAAGATCCGAGCGCAGGACTAAGCTGTCCACTACCACCACTGGGTAAGGGCGGAAGAGGGGCTCACAGTGCTGGTGGAAGGGGGAATGGCAGGGGAGAACTAGACAGTTCTGGATTCCACTCTCACGGTGAATATTTGCTTTGATTGGCTCAGAGTCTCAGAGAGCTGCAAAACCATGACCGAGCCCAGTGACTTGGTCAACACGGTCATCCCTTGAAAGGGCAGCCTGTATGAGGAGCTCCTGGGAAAGATCCACGGATAAGCTGATGTTGCATCTCTCTGAGTCTCCCCGTGTTCACGGGCGTCCGCCGGGCTGGGTTGTGTCCTGGGTGGTCCACCAGAGCACAGGCCCAAAGCTTTGCTGGCTCCCTGACAAAGGGGCCCGTTTGGCCAAAGACCCTCAGGGAAAGAGGAGGGAGAAGCGCCATCCACACGGCCGGTGACAACCTGCCCCAGGCCCCGGGCATGCTGCCTTACATTTTCATGTCATCGTTCCTGGCTTTGGCTCCTTACAGTTTTGTTTAGTGACAACATAATTCCTGGAAGAGGTAAAAGAGTCTTCCAGAGCACATTTGGAGACCCACTAAGAAATATCTGCAGCATTCAAATGAAAAACAAAAACAAACCAAAAAACCCAGTAAGACCCAGTTTAGCCAACCGCTTATCCGTGTTTGTTTGAACTTGGTATCCTAGGGTGTCCGCCCTGGTGGATGGTCTCTTCTTCTAAGCCCTGTTTTTTATAGACGGGGAAGCTGAAGCCGGCCCCCCCCACCCCCAGATCAGCTTTCTCACTGTAAGACCTGCACATGCAAGGGGAGGAGGCTGAAATGTGGAGACATCAGCTTAATACAGGTGCAGGCGGTGGTTTGTAGATGCGTGCGTACGCACGGGTCCATACACATATCGACCCGCGGGTTGAAGCAACAACACCCCGCAGCCAGGCACGTACCCAGCACCCGGAGCTTGGCCTCCATCGCCGTTCTCCAAGAAAAGGACCCGGGGCTCCTTGCAGAAGTGGTTTATTCTGCACAGGAACGTACCAGGTGAACTTGGGGCATCTCATAGTGCTCGACAGTGAGGAAATGATAAAAAGTGGCAGGAAAGATGAGCAGCCACAATGATGGGCCGTGTCCAAGCAACGTGGGAGACAGTCAGGGCTGGAGCAATCGGAGCGATGAAACAAATAAAGTAGTATTGGGTTATACCCAAAGTTAGAATAAATATCCACGGGACCATACCGATTAAAGAGATGATTGAACAAATAAACTGGGGAGAAGAGACAAATCTCCCATGAAGACGAGTCCCAAATGGTTTATGGGCCCTCTAGCTTCTAGAAGGCGGAGCGCATGCCCTCCCCTGAAGCGTGGCACGCATGGTGACCCTCTTCCCAAGAGGACAGCGGGGGAAAGGGACAAAAAAGCAGGAGACAATACCCAGTAGAAAAGCCTGACAAGCATGACATCAGCCAGGGGATCAAGGTCAACGTCAATAGCCATCTGTCGGGTTGAAAGTGTGGACCCTGGATGCGATGTGACGAGAAGGGCCCCTTTTGCGGTCCCCCTGCCCTAAACCATCACCCCAGTCGAGCCCCGAGAACATCATCAGACCAGCCCAAGTTGAGGAACATTCTAGAAAACAGCCAATGAACGTCTGAGAAAGAGCCACAGACAAGCCCAGGGAGGTGTCACCACCCTATGTCCCATGGGGTCCTGAGTGGGACCCGAGAAGAGGACACTAGGGGACAGCTGGAGAAGTGTGGACAAACGTGTCCACAAAGTGTGGACCTTACTGCTTCAGCAAGTATGATGCTAACAGGGGAGACAGGGTGTGGGGTGCCCGGGGACACTCTGTGCTTTCTTCACCATAACTACGTAAATCTACAACTGTTCTAAAATAAGGAGGTCATTTTCGTAAGAGCTCCCCGCCCCACACACACCAAGCTGCAGTACGCTGAATAGCGGCCCTCCACAGACATCAGGTCCTAATCCCTGGAAACGACAAATGTGACTTTCTTTGGAAAAAAGGGTCTTTGCAGAAGTAGTTAAGGAGCTTGAGTTGACATCATCCCTGATTACCCAGGTGGACCCTCCGTCCACGACAAGCACCAGACCCAGACGGGGGAGGGGCCGTGGGCCTTCCGAGGCAGAGGCTGGAAGGACATGAGCCACAGGCCACCTGGAGCCTCCCAGAAGCTCCAAGAGGCAGGAAGTCTCCTCACCGGAGCCTCTGCAGGGAGCATGTCCTGCTACCACCTCGATGTCCAACTTCAGCCTCTCAACTGCGACAGAGTAAAGTCCTGCTGCTCTAGCCGCCCCCCAGTTCGCGGTCCTCTGTCCCAGCAGCCACAGCACGCTCATCCAGCCAACCGCCTTGTCCTGGAGCTTTGCCCGGAGCCCGGGGCCCTCGCAGCCCTGGCCCTCGGCCCTGACAGTGACGGCGGGCAGAGCAGACGAAGATGGTTTACAAATGTTCACGGGATCACAGCGTGGCCACAAGGGAAGCGGAACAGGACCCCCGCAGCGTGAAATGGGGGAGCTCACCTCATCGGGGCGAGGAGGCTCTGCTCTTTGGCCCAGATCTGAGGAGGAGAGGGCGCGGGATGGTGGGGATGTGGGGAAGAGCGTCCATGCGCAGGGAACGGTGCGAGCTAAGACCCCGAGGCAAGAGGAGGGATGGCCTGTGGCAGGAGCAGCAGCAGAACCAGGGGCGGGATTTAAACCTGGGCAAGCTGTCCCCGGGGCTAGGGGGCCCCAGACTTCAGCTGTCAGCCCTTAGTTGATGGGTTGGGAGAGGTCACTCGGACTCCCACAGAGGGGTGCTTTGCATTCGGGGTGCTCAGGGCAGCGACCATTTAACCACCAGCAGGGAGAGAGTCAGGAATTCCAGCCAAACACCGGCACCCTTTTTCTGTGAAAGGCCACCCTTTGTGAGCGACGGCTCACCTCTGTCACTGCATCAGGAACCCAGGGGGGCGATCTGGAAGTGAACGTCCCAGTAGCACTTCGTCTGTGGACACGGGAACGTGGATTTCATGCCAAAGATATTCTTGACTTTTTTTTTTTTTTGGTTAATCAACCCTTTAGAGCTCACAGGCCTTACAAATACGGGGAGTGGGCCAGGTCTGGCCTGCAGGCTGCACGCTGCTGATCCCCAACTGTCACTGCTGACAGAGCCCAGCCCGGCGTGCGAGGCTCAGCCCCGAGGTCTGGGCGGCCAGGCCGAGGGGGCAGGGAAGCAGGGGGCAAGCAGGGCGGGGCCAGAGTGCCTGCAGATCAGCAAGTTTCACCCCAAATCTGCCCATCGGGCTTTCTCTCCAGAAGCCCACGGAGTAGCCCGTGGGGGGATGGGGCCCTTCCCGTGGGTCCCACTGCCTTGGGCTTCGTTTGCTAAAGGGGGTGGTGGGGGCGAGGGGCCTTTTGCTGCGGGACTGTGGTTTTGCCACTGACCTCGGGCACCATTAGGAAGAGCTCACCCCTAAAACCACACGTGAACCTGTCGCCCTCCAGCCCCGACCCCAAGCATCTGATTCCCATCAGTCTCGAAGGTGTGAGGAGGGGACGCCATTCCCCTCCAGGAGGGTTTTACTTGGAAGTTAATTTTTTTTTTAAGATTTTATGTATTTATTTAAGAGACAGACAGACAGAGATAGTGACAGAGATAGAGAGAAAGCAGGCCTCCCGCCCCGAGCAGGGAGCCCGACGCGGGGCTCGATCTCAGGACCCCGGGATCATGACCTGAGCCGAAGGCAGACGCTTAGCCAACTGAGCCACGCAGGCGCCCCGGAAGTTAATCTTTAAAGTCGCAGCTTTCTTAACCACCGAAGGACCACCACATAGAAAAAGCAGGTGAGGGATGGGTAGGGAGCTCAGGGAGGCAGGGGTTGCGGGAGACAGAAAGGCCACAGTTATCCTAGGCTCAGGGAGGCAGCCTTGAGCGTCAGTGGCTACAAAACTTGTTTTTGTAAAGCACCTTTGCAGTGACAGCCCCAAGGGGTGGAAACACCTGGCTCCCAGGGCCACAGCCCTCACCCAGATCACCTCGGTCTCTCACCTGCCGCCCTCCCAGCTCCTCCCACAGACCCCTTCACATCTTGCTATCTGCTGCTCAGTGCTCTCCAGGGACTCCGCCACCTTGGCCTCCGAGGCCTGTGTAGGCCCAGCCCTTGTTGACCTGCCTGGCTACATCTCCCTCAACTCTTCTTTCTCAAATGCCCCATTCCCCACCCCAACCACAGGCCCTTTGCACTTGCTGTTGCCGCTGCCTGGAGATCCCTACCCTCTTGGTTTGGTTACCTCCTTGCCCATCAGGGTGAAGATCCCAGATCCATCTTCTCTCTCTTCTAGACCCTCAAAGGATCTTGTATCCAGAGTGAGCTCTCTTATCACAATGGTGATTTTTTGTGGTAATTTGCGTGTCTGTCTCTGTGAGAAACCCCTGAGGGCAGGGGCTCATCTGTCTCACTGTCCGTTGAGCACAGATCCTGGATCATGGTAAGTACACATATTCTCTTGAATACAGGGCTGGCTACCTAATTGGCAAGGCAGATGCGAAATGAAAATGTGATGTGGGGCCCTTGTTTAAAAATGAAGAATTTCAAGATAATGACAGGAAAGATTAAATCAAGTGTGGGGCCCTTCTAAGTGAGGCCCCGTGTCCCTGCACAGGTCACAGGCTCGTGAGGCAGCCCCTGCCCGAATGCATGTCCTTGGGCGAGGCCATCCGCCTCCTGGGCCGTCACTGTCCCCACCGGTGCCCTGGGCCATGGGCTGGTTACCTATGGGGCTGCGAGGAACACAGAGGCCCGTGGTTCTGCAGGTCAGAGGTGCGGGTTTCTGCTCGGGCTCTCGCCAGGCTGAGACTGAGGTGCCAGCCATGCCGTGCTCCTTTAAGGAGGCTCTGGAGAAGAATCTACTCCCGAGCTCCTCCGCGGTCTCGTGTTTGGAAGGCTGAGGCTCCCATTTCTCTGCTGGCTCCTGGCCCAGGGCCTCTCCCAGCTCCAGAGGCCTCCCACTGTGACCACGCGGCCCCCTCCACCTCCGAAGCCAGCACCAGAGATCCTCTTGCGTCCAAACCTTCTCCGGCTTTGAATCCCCCTTTTCTCTGGCTCTGACCTCTGGACACCGACTTTCAGGGCCCCCAGGTGCTCTCCCTTTTAACCAACTCCCAGTCCACTGGTTCATAGCCTTCTTCCCTCTGCAACCCTTCTGTGCGGTGACGGAACCTAACTCTGGGGTGAGATCCCATTACGTCCCCGGGTCCCGCACACACCCGAAGGGAAGGGACTACACAGAGAGGGGCGTCCTGGGGGCCACGCTAGAATTCTGCCTAGCACAGGCCAACAAATACACACTTACCGGCCAGGCTCTGAAGATGAGGGGTAATGCATCCCTCATTTTATAGGTCAGCTTGGCCAGGCCACAGCGCCCAGCCGTTAGGTCAATGCTACAGGATGTTACCGTGAAGGCGTTTTATGGATGTGATTAACACTTACAATCAGTTGACTTTATGTCAAGGAGATAATCCTCAATCACATAGGTGGGCCTCATCCCATCCATTGAAGGCCTTCAGAACAAAAATTGAAGTTTTCTGAAGACGGAATTCTGCCTCAAGACTAAAATAGAAATCCTGAGATTCCCGCCTGCCCTACAGGTTTCAGACTTGCCAGCCCCCACAACCGTGTGAACCAATTCCTTAAAAATCTCTTTCTCCATCTCTCTCCACACACACACACACAGCTATAGACCCAGATCTACACAGAGCTTTGTTGGTTCTGTTTCTCTGGAGAACCCTGGTGGATACACTACACAAAGCACTTGGCACATAGCAGGTATTGAGTGAATCGCTACTATATTTTTTCTAGTGGGTTCGACCGCTATTTATCAAGAGCCTACCACGTAACAGCCACTTCTCTAGGTGCTGGGAGGAGGAGGGTTTGGGGTTGAAAAGGCTCAGTGTGGCCTCTGTTCATCACTCCTGTCTTTCGGTTCCTGTGGTCGGTGTTACTGTCTTCCTTCCATGACGAGGACGACAAGAGGGCTGGAAAAGTTCCGTGGCAGCTGCTGGGGGGCAGGTACCTACCTGACCTCAAGTTCGTGGTCTTGACCGCTATACCGTACCATTCGGTGCAGGCTTTCCCATCTTCCCGCAACATGGATCTCTGGCTTCGTCACAGGGTGGTGTGGTTGTTAGCCCGCGTATGATGGGAAAGCTGATGTTCGGGGAGGTCCTGCAGAGAATGCGGGCCCCCCACGTGCCCCCCGGGCCTCCCTTGGCTAAGCCGGGCCCTGGTTCCTGGTGGCAGAGCAGTGTCAGGGAAGAGTGTCGGTATCCGGCCCGCTAAGCCGTGTCTTTCCAGAACCGCAAGGAGCCCCCCAGCCACGTGTCCCGCGGAGCGAGTGAGAGCTGCTTTTGGAATCATTGTCTCCGTGTGTTCCTCTCGCCTTACTACAGCCCAGTATGTTCCTGACATGAGCCAGGAGCCCCGTGAGGCGCTAAGAAAGAGAGTCTGAGCTACGGATCCGCCTGGGTGCTCTCTCGGGGCTCCGTCTGCGACGTGAGGGCCACTGCGGGTTTTCTAGGCCGCATACGGTCCTGACATGAAGCCTATTTCTCCTGGAAAGGGTTTTGAGGTCATTGAATCAAACCGCCATGTTGACTCTGGTTGTGTTTCTGGGGGGACTGGTTCCTCTGGGGGAAGGGTCTGCGCTTGGCTCCAACACACACCCTAGCATGATTTGGGGCAGATCGAGTCTTCGGTCTTGGTCTATCCACTGTATATCACTTAGCTTTTGCTGCATAACAAACAAGCCCAAAAGTCAATGGCTTGAAATAATGAACGCTTATTATTGTTCACAGGTCTACGGATCAGCCAGTGGGTCTTCTAGACTCAGCGGACTCACTCAACCCATGGGCAGCGGCAGTCAGGTGGGTAGCTCCACTGGTCCAGCCTGGGCACTCTCACATGTTTGGGGTTGGTGGGCTGTCAGGCTGGCCTAGCATGGCCTTGGCTGGGTAACTGGTCTCTCCCACATGGGGTTTCTCATCCCCCATGGGCTACTCCAGGCTTATTCTAATGGCAGCTGGGCAGGCTCCAAGAGGGAGCAGAATCACACAAGGCCTCCGGGCTGGGCCTTCAGGCTGATACACCACTGGTTGTGCCCATTTGATTGAGCAAAGCAAGCCAGAGTCCAGCCCAGAGTTGAGAGACGGGGAAGCCAATGTCTTTACGGGACAAGCCACAAAGTCATGTTCCTAATCCTACAGACACAGGGAGGGCTAAGAATCACAGAGCTTTTCGCAATCAGTCCATCATCTGATTACCGTAGTGGCCACTGGCTTAGCTTCTCTGTATTTTGGCTTTTCAGCATCCATCGGCTGCTCCTCACATCATCCTGTTGGGGAAATTCCCCGTTTCCCAGCCTCACACACCATCAGGTCAGACTGTGAATCCAGAGTCCTGAGCTCCCCTGGCCGAGAAGCAGACCCTCCCTCCCTGGTGGGCGGGTCTCAAGCAGAGGGCTACAGAGCCTGGAAACAGCTGGATTCCCTCACTCCAGCAGTGATTCTGATCCAACTGTTCCTGCCCCAGAGCCGTCCCTGCACCCTCTCTGTCCCTTGCAGGGTGCCTCTGGTTCCAGGCCGATTGCAGGCCTGGTTCTCTTGCCTCCTCATCAGATCTGTGGGCTCCGATTCCTTAATGGACCTCCTTGCCCCCCCCACAACAGTCTGTTCCCCACTCTCCAGCCCATGCAGTCTTCCTGAAGCACAGATCTCGTGATGTCAACCCCCTGCTCTCGGCCCTCCAGCAGCCCCCCACTCACCCAGAGTCCAGGTCCTCCCCTTTGGCCTCTGGGCAACCCCCTCCCGGGCTGCTGATGACCGTTGGGGACCCCTGGCTCAGAGCCACATCCCTCAGTCTCTGCCCCCAACTTCACATGGTGTGTCTGCTTCCTCTGTTCTTCCGAGAAAACCACATCCTTGGATATTCACATACTTGTTTCTAAAGGTGGCCGGGGCCGGGGTGGTCTTGGGGGTTTTATTATGCAGGCTGCTGCTGGGGAGCTTGCTGTGGCTCTGGGTTTTTCAGTCTCCGCAACCTCTGGGATGAACAGCCCTCAGCAGAGACACCCGCACTCCAGGGCCTGCTTCCCGTGACGATCCGCTGGGTCCAAGAGTGCGTGAACTTCATGTCTTGGCCTCAGCTCCTCGCGCCCCTCCAGAGAGGCGGCTGCCATTCTGACCTCTGCCAGCTGGGTCTGGGGCCCCCTCCTCACACTCACACTCTTGCCCACACCGTGCAAGGGACTCAAGAGCCCTGGGATTTTGCCGCAGACCCGACCTTAGCCGGTTTGACCTGAGGGTGGCCTGTGGCTTAATAAAGTGGCACCTGAAGGTGCCGAAGGCTTGTGTACCAACCCCACCAAGGCCAATACGGGCTCCGTCTGGGGTAGCGCCAGTGAAGCAAGGTACAGATCAGAAAGGGGTGTGGAAGTGTTGATTTCTGGGAGATCTTGGCCTGCCGCCTGACCAAGCCACATCGCCACCCAGCAAGTGACAAGGCCTGAGCTCATTTCAGCGGCTCAGACCACAGACACGGGCGGCGCTGAGGTTGGCTTGGAGGGAAAGGGGCACCCTCCTTAAAATGGAGTTGCTGGATCCCCTGGGATCAATATTGCACGTCCGGCGATGTCTGGGCACATCTTTGGTTGTCACCACCGGGAGTGGCTAAATACCTGATAAGGCCCAGGACAGCCCCCACCAGGGAGAAGGATCTAGTGCAAAATGTCAGTGGTGCTGAGCTTGGGAGATCCTGGGCTAGAAGTGCTGGAGAGGCTAAGACTGTGGGCTCCAAGGTCCAAAGTTCAAGTTCCGCTTGAAGCCCTTCCCTGCCTTCCCACAGGTGGGAGTAAGAACGGTCCCCAGGAGTGCGGTGAGAACTCAGGGAGACCGCAGCTGAGACCTTGGCCCCCAGCGGACGCCGACCTCCATCCTCACGGCCTGTGGCACCAAACAGGCACCCCGCCAGAGCCAAGGGGATGACGCCGCCGCCGCCGCCAGCCACCTCCCCGAAAGCACCTTGTTCTCATTTCCTTTCTCCACAGAGCATCCATCTGTCGGGGCGTAGCTGGGCCCAGGTGAGAGCACACACACGACAGGGCACCAGGCACCTCCCCAAACCACAGCCAGCCTGTCACACGGCAGGGGCTTTCTTTGACAAAGGAACTCGGGGCTACCCAGCTGCCCCACCAAGCCCAGAGGCTCCTGAGCTTTCTGGGGCAGAATTCTAGTCCGCGTGGACCCAAGCTCAGGGGCAGCCGAGCTCCCCCCGATGAGGGACACGAGGGGGTGAGAGATGCCACCGGCCTTAAATCTCTTCTGGAGAGAATCGTCCTGGGAGCACGCTGGCAGCACGGCGATGACCCAGCTGGGCCAGCAGCTCCCTCCAGCCTCGGGTGCCTCTTGTCTGGCTGGGCTCCTGCTCTGCTGCTCACAGTCTCCAGCCCTGTCTGACCTTCCCCACCACCTTGTGCCCCTGGTGGGGGACCCAAGTGCCCTTTCTGAAGTGTGATCCTCATTGTCCCTTCCTATTGCTTCAAACCCAGTCACGGCTCCCCCGGACCTACGGGGGAAGCCCCACCTGCCCTCCTGTGGCCCTGCATGACCACAGTCCCTTAACCCTCTGTTCCCTGCTCTTCCCCAGGACCCAGGTCCCCACTGCACTCAGCAAACCTGCACACCACACACTCTTACGTGCTCGTGCACGCACAACTGTGCATATGCACACATGTTCACCCCCCTACACTCAGACATATCCCGGCCTTGGGGGCCTACACCCTGGTCCACAGCACACCATCTGCTCTCATACCCCTGTCCTTCCCTCGGTCTGAAAGTCCCTTCCCCAAAGGACCACACCTTCTGGGCATGCCTTTTTATCCCTTGAGGCCTCACTCAAAGGCTGCCTTCTCCAGAAAGCCCTCCTGGTGACTTCTCCCAACACTGGGCAGAACAGTATAGAAACAGGGACTTTGTGCAACTTTTCCAAACACTCAGACATATAATCTCATTTCCCTCCCCCAGCAACCAGAGATGAGGAACCCGGGGCACAGAGGGGTTGCCCCGAGTCACAGAGCCAGTAAGCAGCGAGCCCCGATTTGCACCCCAGCCATCCAGCTCTGGGCTAGAGATTTAGTGGCCGTTCCGCACCGCCGTCTCTGGAAGGCCTGACACCCCGAGCTCCCGTCTCTTGGAGCTCCGACTGCCGGCAGGTGGCTTCCCTGGATGCCTATCCCCATAGGATCAGATTCCAGAAGGCAGGGGCCAGCCCCGCAGCTGAGCCCAGAGCCCCGGCCCCCAGGTTCTGAACAATTATTTCCACTTCCGGCTTGGGTGTCCTCCCAGCTGTTGAACACGCTGGCTGAAGACTTTCACCAGCACCTGCCTCCCCAGCTGCCCCCGGCAGACACCCCCAGCCTTGCCGTGCTGGCTGCAGATGCCCTGCTGACACAGGGGATGCCCCCAAGTTTGGCCCCTGCCTCTTTGCCATTCCTTCAACGTGCTTCTCCACAAAGAGGAGCACTTGGGACCCCCAGTCTGGCCTGGTGCACGTGCCAATAACCCAGAGTCCTTCTTGAGCCGGATCACATCCCGGCCGAGGCTGAGAACGGCCCCAAGGGGACTTCTCCCGGGGTGGGGCCGCGGCACGGTAAAGGGGTTTGGCCTTGTTTCCTAGCCGACACATAGAGATGGCAGACATAGACCCCCCCCCCCTGCTTGCCCTCTGTCCCTTCCTTGTGACTTTTACGGATGACACGTGCCCAGCATGCACTCCTCTGAGCACTTACATGCCTCACCTCATCCTCAGAGCCGTCCCATGAGAAAGTGTCCTTACTATCCTTACTTCGCAGATGGGGAAACTGAGGCAGAGAGTGTCAAAGAACTTGCCACAGTCACCTGGAGGAGCGGAGCCAAGCTTCTAACCCGTCGTGCTCGGGCCTCCCAGATGCTACTGGCAGAGATGATCCGGCATCTCGGGATCTGCACCCCGGACCCCCAGCTTCCGATGCCAGTGGGTTAACCCACCCGCACACGTAGAGTTTCGGGGAGTCTCCAGGGTCACTCACATCCTCGGGCTGGACACTGGCCCTTCTTCTTCCTCCGGAACTCCACAAGAAAACGAGTCTGCAGAGAAAGCCGTGAGGCACCCCTGCCTTCCTGGTCCCCTTCCTCCATAAAAAGCTTTAGAAAGTGTATTTTACAACTGTGCTGTTATAAAGATGAATGTCATGTTATTAGATATTCATTATTATTACAATATTCATTTTTCTTCCGATTTTATGAGAAGTCACAATGTTTTTGCAGGAGCCGGGAAGTGCTATGGGCCCAAGCCCTGGGCTTCCCGTGTTTCGTGGGTAAGGCGGCCCGAAGCTGCCCTGGGCTTGCCACCAAGGAAGGGAAGGGGCCTCGGGGCCCCAAGGCTGCGCAGTGTGAGCGCGCTCTCCGCCACCTTGTGCAAAGGCACCTCCTTCCGGTTCTTGCCTCTTCTCCCCGCGGGCTGAAGTCCACACTGCAATGGGAAGGTAGGGGAGGGGACCCCCACCAACCCTCCTGCACCGTGTCCTTCAGGAAGCCTCTCCAGAGACTCAGCCCCCAACCCAAGGTCTGTGGGTGTCAATTCATGCTCCTAGATGTCGCAGGAAATCAACAACCCACGTGTTCCCAAATATCAGGCGGTAGAGTCCAGCTGGTGCTTGGCCAAGCCACCATGCACCCCTCTAGCGGTTCAGCAAATGCATAAGGCTACCTTTGCAGACAGAGAATGAGCCAGAAGGAGACACCAGACCTCTCCTGGTGCCCGGCCACCAGGCTGACCCTAAGCATTCTTGGACCCTTATGTGCCACCCCAGACATCCCTTTTGCCAAGATGGTATTCCTGACACGTCCCGCTGTGAGAAGGATTTTGTCTGAATTCCGTGTGTTTCCTGAGACTTCAACTGAACCCTCTGATTTCCAGTTTCACGGAGCTTTGAGCCCTTGGTCAAGGAATCAGAGCTGCCGGTCGGGGGCTGAGCTGCGAGCCACTGCGTTCGCGGGCACAGAGACGTCCCCTGCGCGTGAACAGTCGCCTCCAAAGCGTCTGTTCCCAGGCCAACTGTAGCCAACCAGGAGGCTACGTTTTTGGTCCTTGTTTGTCACTCCACCAAAACCTTTACTGACAGCCATCAGAGTATGTCTTGCTCCTTGCTGGAAAACTTAGGGGAAAATTTCATATTATTAGTATTATTTGAGCAATGGGGTTTTTTTTCCCCCCAGCTATTTTGGGTAACGCTGTGATGAGCACTTTTGTAATCAAAGTTTGAGGTATGAACATTTGCAAGTTCTTCAATCATTCTGACAAACTGTTTACATAAGAGATCATTCCAGCTTACACTTTTCCCGGGATGCGAAGAGAATGTCAATTCTTCTGTATTGTTGCCAGGTTTGGTAATTGCCAAAATAAGTTTTAGTACTCAGAAACTGCTATATTTGTTTTTTTTTTTCAATTAGGGAATACGAGGACAAAGCACACCGGAGACAGACATCGGTTGGAATCTGAGGAAGTGAAGCCCCTCGATCTAGGATTACCAGATAAAATAGAGGACACGCAGTTCAGTCTGAATTTCATATAAACAACGAGTCATTATCAACACAATGTGTCCCAACCATTGCGGGGGACTTGGGTCCGCTAAAATTGTATTTATTGTTTATCTGAAATTCAAATGGAACAGGGTTTCCTGCATTTTTACATCCTAAAGCTGGCAACGCAACACGAGAGTGGTTGTCTCCCCTGTTCGGCAGCATGGACTAGATGCTGAACTTATACCTGTCCTCACATTAACTCAGTCCGTCCTCAGAATAACCCCAGAGGTCGGTGCTGTTATCATCGGGCTGATCTTACAACAATAAACACTTATCTTAAAAGTGTCTGTGAGGCAGGAGCACAGTGGCGGCAGCTGGGTGGTTCCGGCACTTTCAGAGCTGTGGTCAAGATGCAGACCCCCGGCTGCCGCCCTCGGGCCCAGAGGACCCACGTCCAAGGTGGTCTGCTCATATACCTGGCATGTGGGCTCAGACCGTCGGCAGGGGGTCACGGGTACTTTTATCATCCCCATTTTACAGTTGGGAAAACTGAGGCTCAGAGAGATTAAGGAACTGACCAGGGAAGCAAGTGGCAGAGCTGGGGCTAGGCCCCAAGACACCTGACTCCAGACCTAGGCCCTTAACTCCTTCAGGGCGTCACTGTGAGCCCAAAGTATTCCATGTGCATCCTAAAGGAAACAGTTGTAATTAGCTACTCGAAATGCTTCTGTGGGTGACTTCAAGCACAAGAACCGAGACCATGTCACCCACCAGCATTCTGGGGGGCCTAAAAGAGAGCCACTGGCCATTGCCCTATTAATTTATGACCTAGTAACAGATGCTCTGAGAGATCACGGAGTTTGTTCCTGTCAGTAGGTTAGGTATGTCCCATGCAGTCAGGATTATGCTCTTAATTTGCTTTTTCATAGATTATTTGAAGAGAAGATCCAATCCATAGCCTGTCAGAACAATTATAACCTCTAAATTTATGGAGTCCACATTACCCAGTGTTGACCACACAGCTCTGCAGGTGCAGAGAATGTGACATCAGAGGATGACTTACTGGAGGCCTCAGGGAGAGCGGTGCAGATTTTGCTGCTCTGGGCCTTCTTGGCAATGAACCCCGAGCCTCTGGGAGGCTTCCGGGCTGGAAGCCCATCTCCTTGATCCTTCCAACAAATAGCGTCTCTCTGCTTTCTCCACGTTCCCTGCAGCTCTGCAGTGAGAGAGATCGGGCCTCCCCAGTGAGGGTGGGAAAATGTGCTGACCGGAGCAGGTGGCACCACCTGGGCCCACAGCTGCCGCCCAGCTGCACAGACCCAAATCCCAAAGTTTTCGGAGGATTTTCCCACCATCTGGGCTCAGGAATTCCCATGCCCGGAAGGTTCCTCCGGAGCCAAAGTGTCCCATTTCAAATGTGACCAGTGTCTACAGAGGATCCACTCATAGTCCTTTCCCCTGAGAACATTCTAATCCTCTCCCACCGATGCCCCCGCCCCCAGCAGCCATCTGCCTTCTGGCCAAGTCCGTCAGAGGAGGGCCTCTGTCCACATCCAGCCCCTCATCCACACCCAGCTCAAGGCGCTTGGGACCTCTCCAACGATATTCTGTTGCCCTTTGCCGTCATCGTGGTTTTACCATTCTAACAGAGTAAAGGAAGAGCTCAAATTTCTTAGAAAAAGCCTTCTTCCCATCCTTCAGTAGTCTCGGGCTGATCACATTTGGTTATGTCATAGCCCAGGCCTTGGTCTTGGGACGGGGGATCAGGGAGCCATGTTGTTCCTAAAGAGACCCCAAGGGCCTGGCCCTATGTCCTTATCTCCTCTCCCTCACGTGCTCCGCATTTCTCCGCCCTCACATCATCAACTCTTTCAGTCACCAGATTTCCCTGAACGCAGACTGGGTGCTGACCGGGTGCTGGGCTCTGGGGAGCCAATAAGAACAACAATGGCAGCTAACGCTTACGGAGCATGTTCAATACGTCCAGCAGCAACGCCAAGCCTTTGACACGTATGATCTCCCCGAGTCCTTGCGACCCTGTGAGCAGCTCATGCTGCCATCTCCAGCCTACAAAGCACCTGGGACGCAGGGGTTAGTTCGCTTGCTCAAAGGCAGACAACCCTCAGACAAGAGCAGAGTTACAGACTCACAGCCCACGCGATCACCGCCTCGGATAAAACTCCTGTGGATGCCCCACAGCCCAAGGCTGGGAAAGAGCATCTCAGCAAGTGTGTATTTTGCATCTTTGTTCTTTGACAGAAGGTTGAGGCGACATAGATTTGCACTGGATCGCACAGACAGAATTTGGGTGTCACAAAGTCTCGTTTCATGCTAGGGCTAAATATTTCCTTGAAATAAGAAGCACAAATGACAGATTTGCTGTTCAGCTGTGATAAATACCAAACTGTAACTCCAATCCTCCACCTCCTCGACAACCATGCCCTTTGCGGTGTGATTTCGCAGTCACTGCCTGGGTCGCTGCGCCCCTGGTTCTGGACGGCCTTTGCCTTGCTTGGAACAGCAGGGTGTGGAGGCGCCTGGGTCCAGGAGCCCCGCATGCCTGTCGCCTCAGCCCCCCACCCCGTTTTCCTGCTCGGCCGCGAGAACGGGCGCAGGCTAGCCTGCTGGGAGACAAGGCATCACGTGCCGCAGAGCCCAGTGACCCCAGCCAAGGCCACGCCAGACCAGCCAGTCCTGAGCCAACCCCCAGCTGGCTGCTGACATCAGCCGCACCTGGCCCAGGGCACCGGAACCCCACAGAGGACCCTCGGACTTGTGGGAAAGAACAAAGGGTTATTTGTTTTTTTATGCCATCAAATTTTGAGATGGTCTGCTATCTGCCCAGGACGAACAAAAACGTCCAGCGTGCCACTTTGTCTCTCAAGACCCATCATCGGAATGTAGGCAATATTGGACCCATGTTGGTAAGGAACCCTACAGAAAGCCAGGGCTGTGGCTCCGGAACCTTCCACAGGGCTGATATCTGAGAGTTGAAAAAATTGTCTGTTGGCTCCGAAATACAAACAAAAACTTACAAAAAAATGACAAGTACTTCATTAAGTGCCTTCAAAACTAGCATTACATCAACCGGTCAACTGTAAGCCTACTCTATTAACACGTAATCACGAGAGTGAGGTGAAATTTAACACAACCAAGCCCAATGAAGGATTTCTTCCCAGTAAACTCCAACCTTTTTTAAAAATCGTAAGAAAATTCAAATTCTCTCTTGCACTTTGACTGAGCCACATTCCACATCAGTTTGCAAAGAAAAATAATTACGCTCTCAGAAACTCACAGCCCTGCAGAGTGGTCTGGCCCAGGATAGGCGTGCATTCAATGTGTTGTGTCACCCGAGACCTCTGAAGACCACAGCGGCCCGGCCTGCAGGGGTCTGCAAACGGCTCGCTGAGAGCATCCCCGTGTTCGGGTGGGCACAGCGAGGACTGGCAAGGCTGGGCGCTTCCCTCAGGGCTTAGGTAGCACTGGCCCGAGTCAAGACTGGCCACTGTGGTGAGTCGCTGGAGCAGTGGAGGGGCCCCACCCTCGACAGGCTTCTGTTCTGTCTTGTCCCGAAGAGTGGACCCTGTTCCCCTTTGCTCCCATAGTGCCCCCTTGTCACCGAACCCCTGGGCCAGTAACGGTCTGTGTGCTTGCTTGTCCAGTAGCTTTGCGACACCATCAAGGCAAGGACCCTGTGGTGCTCATCACGTCTTCATTTACTGGACGAATGTTCGCGGAATGCACCCAAGGGCTAAGTGCTTGGCTAAGTACTGAGTTTATAGCCGTAAAGACAGCAGGTACTTACTCCACCCTCGTGAGGGAGGCAAAGGGAGGAACGAGCACTAAGCAAAAATGACAAAGCTATGTGCAAGACAAGCTATTTACGAATTAACTGTGAGGTCTCCAACCTTGACCTTTGCCTCCGCCTCTGGCTTCTCATTCTACGCGCTCTGAGGAGGAACCCACGTAGGCCAGCTCCCTAGGGCCTTTGGGAGGCAGAAGCAGGGACAGGGGCTGAGGACAAGTGGGCCTTGGGGAAGGCTTGGCTCGTGGGAGGTGTAGAGGGAGAAGGGGCCTGGTAAATAGTGGGTTCTTAGGAAATGGGGGTGTTTGCTTGTTTGTTTGTTTTAATGCTTCATATTTATATAAACCAAGAGAAAAGGAAAACCCCCTTAGAACTTATCCTACCCCGTTTCTAAGCTAGGGTCACATTTAAAATTCCTGAGCCAGCATTAGTTACCGAATTAACTCTGGAGAAGATTCAATGCAATTCTAATGAATAGTGCTGTTTCCTGATCTCTAACTTATAACTGTATTTAGGGTTCCTTGATCCCAAGGCCAGTCAATTAGTAGGAAAAGGGTTCCCCTGGTTCTTGATCTAAGCACCTAAGTGCATGAACACTTAAGATATCACAGGTTCAACTCTGAAACTCTGGAAGCTCTGCCCCTGGGTATGACGGGGATATGGTTGCGGGCAAAGTCTTCCCGGGCATCCCATAATGAGTTTCCCACTCATTGGCCTCAAACTTGTGACTGTGTTGCAACACGGGAGGCAGCCTCTTCTGACACCCTTCTTAAAAGAGCGCATATTTTCCCTTCGAATGATCTCTTTCCCCTACTTACAACACTAGGCTGTTGCTTGGGCCATAGGGCATGACGAGAAATAAAGATGTCACCCCGGACCTTTCGCCAGTGACAAATGCTGGAGAGATGTGTGCTTGGAAAGAAGTCTCTGAACAAGCCTGTCAAGATGCATTTCATATTGGCTGGCTGGAAACTGATGAAAAGCATGGTTTCACTTGGAAGAAGCACTTAATTCACTTAATTCAAGACAGGCATGATGTCTTAATCAACAGCCTTGGACAACTAGGCACCTGAATATGCCCTTGTGGGTTTTACTGCCCGTCACCCATTTTCCCTACTTCTGGGAAGACCATCCAAACTTCCTTCGGCCCAAGAGCCTTGTAAGTCTCTGAGCCCAGGCCCATCCTGGGCTGTATCATCCTGGCCCAGTGACTGGTTGGGGGGTGGAGACGTGACCCAGGTCGGTGCAATCACAATGGAGCCAGGATTTGGTGCAGGAGCCACCAGACACAAAGCTCTCCCTTTTCCCTTGGACTTGAGGCAATAAGAGCTGGTGATTACTGGATTCTGGTTGCTAAGTTAGAAGAGGGTATCCACAGGGCGCCTGGGTGGCTCAGATGGTTAAGCGTCTGCCTTCGGCTCAGGTCATGATCCCAGGGTCCTGGGATCGAGTCCCGCATCGGGCTCCCTGCTCCGTGGGAGCCTGCTTCTCCCTCTCTCTCTCTCTCCTCCTCTGTCTCTCATGAATAAATAAATAAAATCTTTAAAAAAAAAAAAAAAAAAGAAGAGGGTATCCACATTAGAATTCTTACCCCATTTCGTGAGCTTCAGGAACTGGAGGGATTAAAAGGAAAGGAAAATGTATGGTTGCATGAAATCCATGTATGAAGTACAGCCAGTCCTCGCAAGAAGCGTCACCAAGAACCGGGCTCTGTGCTGATTCATTCTCCCAGGAGCGTAGCGTCCCTGTTCCTCTGTCTCTAGAGCCCCTCTTTCTTCAGCGCTCTATGTAGAAGGCAGAAGAGGGAGCCTCTTTCTGAGGTCCTTCACCCCCGACATCTGACCACCTCCCTCGTGCCATTGCACTTCTGAGCTCCTGGCAGACGGCCTGTTCAGTGCCCAGCCCTGGTCCAATCAGATATGGCAGAGCTGTGGGGTCATGTGGCATCAACTGTGCCACAGGTCTAATCTGGGGGTGAGGTTAAGTTTTTACAGACACCCCCAAAATGCCTGGCATGCATGGATACAGACCTTGTGTTTTGCATTCTCAATGAGGAAATGATTCTCATCTTGGTGAAAAGATGCAAGAGCTATTGTTATGGGATGGGGGGAGGGGCTAGCGCTTCTGCAAATGGCTCCTGTCCTCCACCACCAATTAGCCCACGCGGAAAGAAGTAGCTCCCACAGTAAGGACAAGGGGACATACTCTGTTGTTGATGGTTTCCACTGTACTTCCCAATGTTCTCAAAATTCCAGAAGGGAGTCAATCACCTCCAGGAACATGAGGCGGCAGGGGAGAGTTGTCAGAAACCCCCAACAGCATCCTCTGCCTTCCATTCCGGACCTCATGCCGCTTGCTGTTTCCCCAACGTCCCAACTCCTAAACGCCCTTCATCTCGCTTCTCCCCAACAGCATTTCCCACTCTAGTCCCCACCCTTGTCCTTGAAGCTGTGTCCTTCCTACCCCATTAGCTGTGTCACTTTGGGAGAAATGACTTCTCCTTTTTGAGCCTCAGGTAGACTACTTATCTGGAGATGGGGATGACAGTGATACATTCCTCAAACATGATAATATCTACGAAAACCACAGAAGCATGTACCCCTTCACGCAGCAGTCTCCCTTCCAGGAGGGGTGAGTGCAGGGGAGCTGTGGCCTTACTTACTGGGGCGACACTTGTCATGACAAAATACTGAAAGTGACCCAAGTGTCCATCAACAGGTACCCGTTGAATAGACCATGGTACACTCATCTCCTAGATATATTAAGCCAAAAAGCAAGGTCAAAAAAAGTATGGGTTTACGGTATAATAGAAAATTAATATTTGAACTTTGTCCCCAGTTTCCGGCATAGAACTCCTAAAACTTTTGACATTGACTCTCTTTTGTATGTTCATGAGATGGCTCATCAGGGAGGGGCAGACTTCTTCAGGATGGGGGCCCAAGGGCCAGAAAGACCAAGCCAGGGTGAAAGGGTTGGAACTCTCAGGGGCACCCTATGACCTCCAAGAGGGGAGGGGCTGGAGACTGAGTTCAATCACCTGTGGCCAGTGATTTAATCAATTGTGCCTACATAAGGAACCCGCAATAAAACCTAAAAGCTTCTGGGTTGGTGAATACTTCGATGTGTTGGGAAGGCGTTGGGCTCAGAAAGGTCATGGAAGCTCCGTGTGGCTCTGCCACCCCCTTCCCCCTACAACCCACCCTCCACATCCTGTCCGTTTGGCTGTTCCTGAGTTGTGTCCTTTATAATAAAGCTATAACAGGAACAGAAGAGCTTTCCTGAGTCCTGAGTCACTGTAGTGAATTATCAAACCTGATGGGGGGCAAGGGTTGTATGAACCCTCAAGTTTGTAGTCAGCTGGGCAGAAGCGTGGGTTACCAGGGGACCCCATGTGCACTGGTGTCTGAAGAGGGGGCACCTGGAGGATCTGACGCTCACTCTGGGCGGGTAGCTTCAGAACTGAATTGGATTGTTGCACATCCAGCTGGTGTCACAGAGTTGGAGAACTGGGGTAGAAAAATGACGCGTATTTGGTGTCAGGAAAAAAAATCTGCACATTTGGTGTAAAAAGTGGAATCAGAAAAAAAAAAAATCACACAGTGTTGAACACTAACTTTTGCGGAAGGAAGCAGAGAAGAGCAAGACCACGTGCTTGTACCTGCCCATGTCCTCACAATGAAATAGTGGCAGGTAGACCAGAGAGTAGGAAATGTGATTACCTACAACAGGGTGGGCAGGAGCAGGGGTGGGGCAATTTTGGAGGTAGTTTTAATTTTTGAATCATGGAAGAGTATCACTTATTAAATGCTTTAATTAAAAAAATCTTCATAAAATTATTAGGAGCCTTACGTCCTCACTGTGTCCTGCCATTAACTAATCATCTACTAGGACCAGTGGGCACTTTGCATGGAGCTGAGGGCTAGTTACCAGCTACAGGACCACGGGCTCATGACCTCTCTGGGCCTTGGTTTCTGGATAATCTGTAAGATGAGAACAATGACAGTACCTATGTGGTGGAATGATCTTGAAGACTTACAAAGGTGACACATGGGTGAACAGATGGGAGAACTTAGCACGCATGTGGGCTCCTCGCAGCACCTTGCACAAGGAGAGTCCCCTAGAAACATCTGCGGACTGGCTGGTAGTCAGCTTCATGGGAAGACTTGCTCCCTGGATAACCTAAAATAGTCTAATGATAGGTCTGGATTTTCAATACTAAACTCAGACTCACAGTAAGAAAGAAAAAAAAATGGGGCGCCTGGGTGGCTCGGTTAGTGAAGCCTCTAACTCTTGGTTTCAGCTCAGGTCATGATCTCAGGGTTGTAGGATCGAGCCCCACATTGGGCTCTGCATTGGGTGTGGAGCCTGCTTAGGATTCTTTCTCTCCCTCTGCCCCTCCCTGCTCGCTCGTGCTCTCTCTCTCAAATCAGGAAGGAGGGAGGGAAGGAAGGAGGAGAAGGAGGAAAAGGAGGGAGGGAGGGAGGGAGGGAACATATGATAGCAGGGAAGGGAGGAACGGAGAAAATATGTACTTTAGATGAAGTGCAATTAACAGGCCCTCCAGAAAAAGAGCAGGGTGGAGTGGTGGTGTTAGGGGGAGAGCTTTAGAAGGAGAGTTTGGGGGATGAGGATCCTCACATGGGGGAGTCCTGCCAAGGAGTGCTAATTGCTATAAACCGGAGGAAACAAAGATCCACACCCAGACACTTGTTACTGAAACTGCAAGACATCAAGGATAACAAGAAAGTCCTGAAGGCACCAGGGAGCAAAGAGGACTCAGCTGCGGCAGGATTGCCAGGCGTCCCAGAGAAACTTCCAGGCCGAGGTACTGACCTCAGGAGGGAATGAACATCCCCACGGGCCGGAGGGGACACAGCGGTCCGCCTAGAATGCCACCCCGAGCCAACCTAGCGCCCACGCACGCCAACACAGAGGCATTTCCAGATGGACGGGGATACGGAACATTCACGACTCGCGAGCCGGCTGTTCAGGGGCTGGCCCGGGGCAGGCCGCCCGGGGAGTCCAGCCCACCGCCGGTCTCTGCCCCTGGAGCTCTCCCGGGTCGCGGTCGCTCCCTCCCACAGGCGCCCGGCTGGATGCTGTCCCCTCGGCGGCCGGTGGCCCCCGAGGCCAAAGCTGCACAGGGCCCGGTCTGCAGATCGCCATTCTCCGGGCCCCATACCGACCTGCGAGTTCGCTCCTTCAGCACGTACCCCACGAACCCCACTGTGCGCGGGCCAGACCCAGCACGCGGCGCCCGGGAAATGTCCCCTTCCCGCCGAGCGGACGGGCAGCTCCCCTCTTCTCTGGGATTCGTGGGCTAGGGGGTGTGTCTAAAACCCAAACAGGTGTTTGCCCCCCGGACGCCCCGCCGTTGCAGACAGGGAGCGTGGCGCCGCCCGTTTCAGGTGGGCAGAGCTGACGGGCGGGGGCGCGGGGAAGCAGAGCTGCCTTTGGCTCCTTGTGTTGTGACCCTGGTCGTAAGTCCTCATCATTGCTCTCCCTTCCTGCCCACGTCTGTTCTCCCGCCGCCGGGCCTGACCCACCTACAGCCGCAGCTCCTCGGCCTTCCCTGGGCGCCCCCGCCTCGGCCCCTGGGCTTCTCCAAGCCTCTGCTCAGCTGGGGCGCCCTTCCTCCGCGGCTTGGCTTGGCTCACTCTCACTCACTCACCTCCTGCAGGAAGTCCTCCTTGCACCCCCAGCCTGAACCGACAGCCCTCCGCTTCGGGCCGCGTTACAAACATCAGCCGGGTGCCTTCTGTTGCAGGGCAGGCCCCGACCCCTCTGCCCCTTCCATTTATCACCTCACCTGTTGCCAGGTACTCAGTACATCATTCTGGAAGGCTGGAAGGATTAATGACGCACACCTGGAGGAAGCCTGGCTGCATTCATTCCTCCTGGCCCCTGATGGTGACTAATTCTTAAATTTCCCCACGCAAAATACCACTCAGATCTCAACAATGCCGAGCACTCCTGCCAGCAGAGAAAAAAGAAATCACATATCCAATGACTGCAGGACCCAAGTGGGCTTATAATGGCCTGAATAACAGGTAACTGATTTGCTCGAGCTTTGAGATACTTAAGAATTCCTATAAAAGAATTTGGGGATTTAGAGAATATATATCTTCTGGGGCAGAGGGGAATCAACTAGCCTGACAATTTCTAGAAATCAAATTCTATTACTTTGAGGAACAGTCTAAATTCAAAAATGTGCTTCCATGAGGAACTTTGAGTACAAATAGGAGCTAGTGACTAGTTTGGGGCAAACTTGGAAGATGTGGAGACTGTGCCTTATGCCTGCTGTGAGTTTAGGGTTAAAAAAATTTTTTTACATAGATTGCTTCTTTCAGTTGTACCTCCAGATAAAGCAATGAGGTAGGCAGGCCGGTATTATCACACCCATTTTATAAACGAGGAAACTGAGGCCTGGCTTAAAGCTAGGCCCCTTGGTGATTCAGTGGGATCACTGGCCCTCCCGCTGGGCCTCAGGGCCCACAACCTGGGGCAGGGAAGCCCACATCTGGCCGGGTGCTCTGCCGTCTCCATCCCGAAATTCTTACACGTTTGAACCGAGAGCCCGGCATTTGCTTTCCCCCCTGGGCCCCAGTGGCGGGCTCACCACTCCATGGACTCCCTTCTCTTCCTCCACCCCCATCCCAGAAGCGCCAGGCACTCCCCGGGGCTCCACCGCTCCCAGCTCCTGGAGCTCCTCTCTTCCTCCCCTGCCCTGGGATGCAGCATCTCCCTGGGCTTGCGCACTGCGGGTCCGGCTAGGGCCTCCCCTGGACCCTGGCAGCAACTCCTACGCGGTCTCACATCCTGCAGGAAAAAATTTGTTCCAGTGCTACCAGCTCATCAAAGTCACAATTCTCTAAAATGAGTTTCATTAAAATGAGAGGCCCGTGGGTTTTCTCGGATTGGATGTGATCAAACCCACGCAGAATCCTGGGTTTCCCTTTGCTCTTTAGCTGAGCCTCTGTCCACTTCCCTACCCCGGGGGAGTCTCCAATCCTCGGTGCAAAAGAAAGCAAGAAAAAGGAGCTGGGAGGGAGGAGGGGAGGGGGAAGAAAATGAAGAAACCCAAGTCTGTTCTGACGCTTCCAACCCCGGAGACGCCCTCGTTGTCCTAAAGGCTTAAAACTATTGCAACGGATGGAGGAGATCAAATCAAATGTGGTCACTGGTGGCTGCTAATTCTCGAGAACGGTAAGCAGCAAAGCAAAATAAAACGACCATCTAAAGGGCTGATAAGGTCAACCGCGGGTTGCTGGCCGTGATTGCCCTGTCCCCGGCTCCTGTCCCAGCACTGCCGTGGCCTGCAGGCCACGGGAGCAAGCTCGGTGGCACTACCAAGGTGAATGGGACAGTGCCAGGGCAAGGAGCCAATTCTCTCCCCAAATTTCTCTCTTCCTGACTGCCTTGAGTTGTTTATCTTCCTCGGATGGTCCCCAAATCCCGCTCCTTCCTTAAAATTCAAGCAGCCCCATGCTCGCCTCCCTCCATAATTGACTTTGGATGGATTCTACTTCCTGGACTGTAACTCCCTCCACGCTCTCCAGAGGTCCATGAAAAGTTGATGTGTAACCATGCATAGAACACCAGTGAGAAAAACCCACAAATCAGAGCAAACTTCTAGATTTTTTTATTATGCATTTGACAGTTAGTATTTTCTGAGTGTTAGCACAATGAATGAATTTCTCTCCAAGATACCTTCTTGCCACAGAGCCAAACAGTGCATATGCATTTTAAAAATGTGATTAAAGCTCTAAGGAATAGGAGTTTGGATTCAGAACACAATTTAAAATCTACATATATATATATATATATATATATATATATACACACACAGTGGCTTTACTTTTAACAGATCCACACAAAGGAATTGAAGTAAAGAACAGTCTCACAATAAATAATTGCTTCTCTGAACTATACACAGTCGTAGCAAACCAGTTCCTTCTGTTTCCTCATGATAGATACTCACTTTTATACCTATAATAACTTATGAAATACTCACGGAGAACTTAACATTTGGTCAAGGCCAACGCTCTGTCACCCACCACCTTAAATTTCTCTGTATAGTGACCTGGGCATGCGCTGAATGCGGGTTCTCATCTCTCTGCCCAGCCGGGGGCCGGGGGCAGGGGAAGGGGGAGGGGAGGGGGCCTGTCCCCATCAGTGGGCGACGTCGCTGCCACATCACTTTGTAATCTTGGGCCGGCCGTAAAAGCACAGTTGAAACAGATCGTGAACTGCTGGGCATTACAATCCCCAGTGATTGCCAATTATATAGATAAAGCGGAATTTACATAATTTACAAAGAGTTTTGCATTTGTGGCTTATTTTGAAGCCATTCCCCAAAGATCCACATTTATTCATGAAAGCAAATATTCGCCCAAATAGCCCGGAGCTGCAGCTGGGCCACCTTTGCGGTGGCCCTCTGGGGACAAGGCCCGCCGTGCCCTGGCTGGACTATCCGCAAATGACACAGAAAGTCAGGCCCTGATGGAGAACAGACTCTCAGCCGCCTGCCCCGGGTTCAAAGCCCCCAGATACTCATTTACTCCTTTCCTGGTCACAAACATCACAAACAGCATCCTTTTTTCTCTTTTTCTGTCTTTTTTAAGATACATTCTTTTGGTGGGTACCATGCACAGCTGAAAATTTCTGTCTACATCCAGATAAGCTTCGAAGTCCTCAACTCCCATACAGCTACGACCCGCATCCAAAATCGACACCCGGCGCCCTCCGAGCTCCCACCACGTGCCTGCTCCATGTCGGGGCACGAACGTCGTATGCTGCCACCACCTGCCACATCCGGTACAAGGGTACACGTGTTCACATCTGCAGAGTCAGCTTGGAGCCCACGTATTCTCCAGGAGAAGGCGAAAGCCAGCAAGTGGCTTTCCGACGTGCCCTACCGCTCCAAAAACGATTTCCTGCACAAAACCCGAGCCGTGGGCGTCAGGCTCTGGGGCACATCTGGGATCATTTTACCCATTTGAGAAAGTAGGTCCTTTGAACGGGGGCATTCTTGGGGTAGGGGTGTATTGTTAAGTGAGGACCCTCTGGGTGGGTTTTTCTCCCCCGAGGCAAACTCATTCCTTGTCCTCCGAGAGGTGGGAATGTGAAGCAGGAAGGAGCAGGGACTGAGGGTCCCTGAAACGGGGTGCCACAGGCCTGCTTTGGCAGGGGCTCCTGACACCACAGAGCCTCAGGCAGAATGCGGCGGGAGGGGGTGCTGATGGGCAAGCATTTGATGCTGGAGGCCTAAGGCCTGCTCACTTCATCTGTCCTTGACTTCAGCCTATCTTGGAGAAAGGGGTGAAGGAGAGAAGAGGTCTGTGATGCAGCAGAGTTCTTACTGGCTGAAAAAGCTGACTGCTGCCCGCTCCCTCTCTAGCCCCATTCCCTGCTTTGAACTGAACCTTGTTGCCCTGTGCATCCTGCCAATTTCAGAGCCTGCACCGGCCCGGGAAGGTGTGAATAAATCACACCAGCGGACGTGGCTGCTGGGAGCTGCCCCACAGCCTGGTCACATCTTCGATTATCACAAGCTCAGGACGGTGGCAAGCTTGCACTCTGAGAATGTGAATCTGGAAATTACTAACTTGAGTCTTGCAAGAAAGTAGGGACCGTGGCTTTTAAGAAAAGACTTTTCTTCCCAACTAAAGCTTCCTACAGGAGCTTTACATGAACCGTAAAGACCTGGAAGAACCACCTTTCCAGGCCGCAGGGGGGCACCTGAGCTACCTTCCTCATCTTCCGGGCCTTCAACAGAACAGGAACAGCGGCAAGAGCAAAACCAACCTCACACTTTTTCCGTGCAGGCCTCTCTTGCCCTCCTTGAACATACCCAGCACATTCCTACCACAGGACTTTGCACTTACTGTTCCCCTGCCTGAAAGCTCTTCCCGTTCCTCATCCCCCTGGCTCACCCCTTGACTTCCTGCAGGTCCCTAAGCCAATGTCACCTGCTCAGGGACACTACCCTGTCTCCACCCAATCCCAAACTGCAACCACCCCCAGCACTTCCTAACCCAACCCTGCCTTCCTCGTCTCCTTCACACATCTCACTCCTATTTCATGTACAGTGGTCCCCTCTTATCCGTGGTTTCAGTTACCTGCAGTCAGCCACGGCCTGAAAGCAGATGTTCCTGATCCTGACACAGTGTCAGAAGGTCCCTAGTAGCCTCGCGCTGCATCCCAGGCCTGTGTACCCAGCTCACTCATCTCTTCACACAGCGTCTTATGTCACCTCCTCACAAGGAGGGGGCAAGTACAGCCCAAGATGTTTTCAGAGAGAGACAGAGAGACCACATTCACATAACTTTTACTACAGGACATTGTTCTGCTTCCTCTAGACTATTATGGGTTATTGCTGTCACTCTCTTCTGTGCCTAATTTATAAATCAAACTTTCCCAGAGATGTGTACCTGGAGGAAAAAACATAGTACACACAAGGCTCAGTGGTGTCCGTGGTTCCAGGCATCCAGTGAGGGCCCGGGAACGTAGCCCCGCGGATGAGGGGGAGACTGTGTCTGTTTGCTGCCCGCTTCCCCACTATTTAAGTTCCACGGAGACAGACCCTTGCCTCGCTCCCTGCAGACCCCCGCTTCTAGAACAGTGCCCAGCACGTCACAGGTGCACGATGTATCTTTGCTGAATGAATGCATGAGTGGATGAATAAATGATGCAAAGGATGGATGGTTTTAATCACATCCCGCCCTCGCTGAGAGGAGTGTGGGTTTGGGGCAAAAGAGAGAAAAAGGAGAAAAGACCAAAAAGGCAAGGCAGGGACCAGCTGGGGCCTGGCTTGCACTCTCCCGGGGCCTCTCTCTGCCGCCTCACCCGCCCCCTCCTCTCCATTTGTATTAGGGATGCTGACGGATCTCTCTGGATGCCTAGAAGCCACTGCCACCAATTTGGAAAGCCTCCTGTATACTGAGCATGGTTTAATCTTCCCTTGATCAGTGCCTGTAGGAACCCAAGCCACCCGCAGGCTATTATTATGGACATAAATTACCATCCCATTGCAGATGTGTAGGCGAGCCATTAATAACAATTTCTGATTGATAGAATGACAAATAAACCCAGTTTGGCTGCAGGAAACCCTCAGAATCTCTCATACAAAAAAGACAAGCAGGTTAAAAAAAAAAAAAGCAAAGTCAATGGGGGACATGGGGGGTATGCTGCCAGGCCAAGCTGCTATAATTCACCTCTGTCCAGAGTCAGCTACTGAAAAAATGATTTTTTTTTTTTTTTTTTTTTTGTAACGACCACATGTTGCTTCCATAAAAAGTGACACCTGGGCCCAGGTAGATGAGCCGGGGGTGCTGGGGTGGGGGAAGGGTTGTCTCTGAGCAGCAGTGGCCAGCTAGCTGTGTCTGGGCCCAGTGAAATCCAGAGCCAGATGTCACTGCTCTAAAGCTACAGGGGATGCAAGGGGTCAACTCCTATGACAGAGACTGGATGGCCAGGGGCAGGGCAACAGCAGTGACAGTCCGCAGCTTCGGCCTGCTCTGTCCCCAGAGACAATCTACCAAAGGCCCGGGCCCCTGCGGATGCAGCACTCCGTGCCTGCTGGGGCCCCCACTGGCTGTCCTCACAAAAGCCACCCTCACATCCTCCATGTCCCCAAGGGTGTGACGCCTGAGGAAGCAGTTTCACCTCCTTGGACGCAGGCCTCCATTGGCACCGCTGGCTGGCTCTTCCTCTTCGTCGGGATTTTGTGCTGTCCTTGAATTCCTGTGGGGAGAGAGCTTATTTAATGACTCAACCTGCATTTCCCTGTGGCTGGTTTTTCAGTGTCAAATTAGGACTTTCTCTTCCTCACCAGTGGGCACATTAGTGCATTCCCCAGGGACCGCATCTTAGGCATGGTTTCCTAAGGTTGAGCACACGGTGGGTGGATTTCTACCAAAGCACAATGTCGGCTCGCTCCTCAGTTATTCATCGGATGTTACAAAACCAAGAAGAAAATGAGGTTAGCACTGGGGTTTTCAACAGAGAATCCTGGGTCCCTGGCCAGTAGGGCACCTGCCCATTGAGCGAATGCCAATGTCAATGGCCACCCGGGGTCAAACCTGGGCTCTGCTCATTTATTCAGGTCCACACAGACTCACAAACGTCTTTTTAGCAGCCAGAGTAGGCTACAGGGTCTCAAACTCAAGGGCCCCTGGGGTCCCCAAAGTAAGGTGATGGGTAATGCAGGTGAATGCATGCAGCATTGCTCCCCTGATGTGAGGGGCCCCCACGCGGTTCCAGCCTCTGCCGGCCAGGAGGGGATGTGAAGGCCCCGTGGGACCAGATGGTCCCATTTGCTGTTTTTGAAGAAGCTAAAAATACACATTTGGCAGGGGTGGGTAATTCTTCAATTTTTAAATGTTGGCAACTTATGCAGATTTCGGCAAAGTGCTGGGCAGTCCAAAACTGTGTCTGGAGACCAGACACGGCCGCAGCCACGTTGCGGGTTCCGTTCTGAAAGGCAGCAAGGGGGCTGGACCCACCCTCCTGGAGCCGAGGCGGCACATGTGCTACGCAGAGCCAAGCCCTTCCTGCGCCCCGCCGCGCCTTGCGCGGCGCCCTGCCACGTCACGCCACGCCACGCGTCCCCCGCCCGGCACCACACCCCGCCCCGCCCTGCGCCCCGCCACGCGCCTCCCCCGACGCCACGCCCCGCCCCGCGCCGCCCCACGCCCCGCCCCGCCCCATACCCTGCGTCACACCCCACGCCCACGCAACAGACTCTTCTGGCCTCATTTCCCCAGGGGCGTCCTACCTGCTGACAGCCAGAGTGCGGGCACAGAAGTGCAAACAGGCGCTGTCCTGGCTCTGCACACAAGCGCAGCGCAGTGTCCACTTGGAGGGCTGTGGACTCTGCGGGAAGGGCCCTGTGGACCTCCTGTCCCGGAAGCTTCCTCTGTAGTTGGACAGTCCATAGGGCACGGTCCGTCTGCAAAGGACAAAGCAGCGTCAGGGCTGCGTGTGGAAAAGCACGCCCGGCCTCCCCACTCAGGGGGCAGCCTCGTGGAGCTGGCTGCGGCTGGGAGACCGTGGACGCGGCAAGAGTGATGAGGTGCAGCGACACCTCCAGATCTGGTGTCCACATGCTCCCCCACGCTGAGGGTCTTAGGAAGCCTCTGCAGGCAATCTTTACCCCTGCTTTCCCCAAGCCCCCCAAAAGTGCCCTGGGGCCGAGGGGACAGAGAGGTGGGGAGCCCTGGGGGAGGAAAGGTCGGCACTCCCCTGGGCGCACCCTCTCACACTTTCAGTGCGCCCCCAGTCGGGAGCCCTTCGAGGGCAGTTCTGGATTGTCCTCCTGTACCCGAGCCCGGCACAAGGACATTCTGGTGGATGCACAGGCTGGTGCCCAGCGCTTGGGGCTGGTCCTCCCTACCAGTAAGAGGCCTGCCCAGCCCCAGCCCAAGGCCGTCCAGCCTCGCCCTGCAGGCCGGATGCCCAATGTCTTCTGTGCCGACGTTGCCTCGCCGTCTGCACTAACGGGAATACACAAATGTAATTACAGACGCATCCTGGCCCCAACACTGCGTCCTCCAAGACACAAACATCAAGAGAACCCCTGGCGCCCTGTAAGGCACAGCCAAGGACAGAACTGGCCTTGGGAAAAAGCTTATGTAAAAAGTCTTATTAAAAAGTCTGAAGCTGTTTACCAATCTCATTTATGGTTGGAGCTGGGAGGAGTGATGGTGTCATTTGGAACAATTAACATTTGTCTGTTTCTTATGCTCATGTGCATCCAAACCATCATTCTCAAGAGAAGGAAGAAGACTACCAGGCGGCACTGTGGTGGAAAAAGTTAAAAGCATAAGCTTAAATCATTAGCACCATTGAACAGGACTGGGGACAAATTGCTAATTACCAGAGGAAACTTCTGTGGCCCAGAGTTACTGTTCCAACAGGGCCTGGTTTTCCAAGATGAACCACCTTGGTTTCTGTGAGCCCCATGGAGTATCATCAATCATCCGCCTCAAAGGGGGGTTCTGACATCCTCTCTGCGTTTTCAAAATAAAATCAAATTGGATTTACTTTAATTTGAAACACACACCATGGAGAATTTCAGGGTGGTGGGGACAGAGTGGGGGGTGGTGGCAACGCTCTGCGACCTGACGCTCCAAACCCACTTTGCCCTGCTGGGCTGGAGGCCAGAGCGAAGGGGCATTGCCACCCTGTTCCCTTTCTCGTGTTCTGCATTGTGGTGGGTTCCTTCCCCATCGGTAGGAGATGGGTTCCTCCCGCTCTCGAGGAAGACCCAGAGTTGAGCAGTCTGTGCCCCCAAAATGGAGAAAGCAAGCAGGGTCCAGTCCTGGTCTGAGCTGAACCAGTGCTAAAACCCCATTTCTTCTCAGGAACGGGGCTGGGGGATTGGGGACAGAACCAATACAGACCCTGTTGTAAGCCAGGACTTGGCTAAAGGTGTGTTTTTCCAGTAACAGGGCCGCATTAGATCTCAAGGTGTCGACATTAAACCCAGTCCCCATTTCTTGGTGAAAATTACACACAGGAATAACCACGCTCCCATTTTTCCATCAACAGCAAGACCTGCAATTTTGAAATTGCTGTCAGGTGATTTGTGCATTTGCGTGCGCAGAGCCAGTCGACTTCAGTGAAAACACTCCAGAGTGTTTTAAGTAAGGAAATGAGGCAAGAGGCAAGGGGGTATTTGTTAATGGAGAAATGTGAAGGCTTTCTCAGCAGCCAAATGCAAAGAGCTCATATGTAAATGAGCCCTTGCAATTTTCAGAGAGTGTTTACAGAGACACAGCCCCATTCTCTTTCCCAAAGGCAGGATGAGAAACCCCTGCTCTAAGCCCTGGGGTTCCAAGCGTGCTCTTAGGAGGCTGACCTCCTGGAGGGGGTTGGGGAGGACAGAAGCTGAGCAACTGGAGGGTTTAGAAGGCGGCCCAGACCACAGAAGAGTCAAGCTCTAACAAGGCTCCAGTTCCACAGATCGACAGTGTGGGGGTTTTAAGTCAATCTGATAAGTTCTTAAATAAGACAGTTCTATCCTTCTACCTGAACAAATATGGCTTCAAAACACCTTGGAAGTCCGGGCTTGAATTTAGAATCCTGGGGCTCCTTGGAGTTCGGTGTTGGAATGTGGCCGCCCAAAGAGGTTCAGCACCCTCTCTTCCATCCCACTCTGCCCTACACCAAGGGGGACTCATCCACCCCTTGGCCACCCTGTGGACTTTGGGAGACGTGCCTGGAGCCCTGTTCTGTCCCTTGGTGTCAGGCTCTGGGAGACACCTACCTGCACAGGCCCTGGGAGTGGGCTCGGGGACATTTGGGTAAAGGATTCCAGGATCCTGAACACCGGGAACTCAGTCTAGAAGGGATACACTATTAACGCAATGGAGTGGGAGACATGGCCAGAGGAGGGTCAGAGGCAGCCCTCGAACCCACAGGGCCCAGGGCAGGGGACTTCATTGTCTAGGTTTAAATATGGATCACCGCTCAAGAGTAGAAGGCTGGTCTTCATCTTTTGTACCTGCCATGGACCCAGCATGAAATTGAGCAAAGGAAGGCTGTTGACTGAGGAACTGGTAGTAATTGTGAGATAATCTGGTCTGGTAAGACTGGATTCTTTCCAACCTGAGAAGTTCAATAACCACAAGATTCATTACAAAGAATCTCCAACATCTGCCAAGCATCCCATATATATGTATGTATGTATATGTCTCTAGCATTATTCTAAGTGTGATGGAGAGATTGGAAGGTCTTCAGGAGTTCATGTACTACTGGGGTATGAAACCAGGTAAAGGAAACATTACAAGCCAATATATACAGGTGCGAGGTGCAGAGAGCCCAGAGAAAGGTTGCCGGTGATTCCACTATTACATTGTAAAGCCCTTACATGAACGCTCCACACTCTGGACAGCTTCCTGATCTAGGAAAGGGCTGTTGGCCAGACAGACTGGATGTAAAATAGTTAGCAAAGGGCTAGCAGTAAATTAATGATAGCTCTCATTGTTGCCTATTTGGTCAGGGAATTTAAGGGAGTTGTTATCAGGCAGAAAATTGCCACCTACCCGGCCTGCGTCTGAGATGCATGACCAAGAAATAAAAGAGTCAGAGTACCATGCTCTGCCGAATTTCCTTCTGGCTGCTCTGTCTGCACGGCCCATCTAAGAAGCACTTGGACTTCATTTGTCTTGGTGCCCTTTCTCACGTGTTAATGTTTCCCCAACAGTGAACTGGAAGGACCTAACAGTGGAACAATGACAACGAAGTCAAATCGGCTGAGAACCTTTGACCCGCATGCTCTCCGACCAACTGGTGTAGCTACTGTTGAACAGTAGGGCTTGGGGAACGCGATTCTTGGTAAAAAGTAGGCAGCTCTTGCATCTGTTCATGTTTCAGTTATAACACAGAGCTCCATACAAAAGAGAAGCAGATGAGAAGATCAATCCAAATGCTCTTAGACAAAACAAAACAGCCTTCCAGCATACCTTCATATGTGACGTCTAGCGCTGTGTGTCTCTGTGTAATAAATTGTCCCTCAGCCTACGTACATTCATTATTGATCAGAGATGGAGATGCCAGAGTCTTATTTATCACAGTGTTCCTTATTTACCGCTTTTCCCAAATGTCATATATAAATGTTATTAAATATTAAACTTCCAGATTCCCCGTATTCATTCTTCATCTGCATATCACACTGAAAGCACTTGATTTCTCTCTGCAAGAAGTTTTTAAATAAGGAAAGTTGGCTTTTTTTTTTTAAGATTTTGTTTTTAAGTTCGGTGTTGCCTGTTCGATAATGAATTAATTACCCCATCTTCCTGACCAGGAAACTGGCTTCTACACCTGAAGTTTAGAGGAGAGATACAGACATTCACCAAGGCCAGTCAGAAGCAGCAAAAAGAGCCTCACTAGTCAAATTCTCATTTCTCCGGAGAGTTTATCAAACTGCCATTGAAAAACCCAGTTTTTACCCCCCCACCCCACCCCACCCCATGGAGAGGCGTGCAGTAAATCTCTGCCGAGGGCTTTTCAATGTGCAGGCGCTGGACTGGACTCTGGGGGAACATCCATGAACAAGAAAGGCAAGTGGGCCTCCACACACACAGTTTTAAGCTCCTACAGGGGTTAGCCAATTAGCATTTTATGGGTTTCATCCAACCAGCAGAGGGTTGTTTTTTTTTTTTAATTTGAAAATTTCACATGAATATCCCAACTCGCAGCTTCTCCTGAGTAAATGGGAGCGACGCTCACACCAACCCCGCTCTCCAACATGGCAACGATAGTCTGGAGCTGAGTGCCAAAGTCAGAGATGGGGCACGAATGCTCCATTTTGCCCCCGCCCCTGCCGCGCCCGATGTGTCTACACCTTTCCTTCTTTGCTCACTTTTGTCACCTGCCAGGCCATCATGGGGCATCTGCATTTACCCCCGTCTGGTGTGCTGTCCCATAGAGCAGAGCCAGAGAGGTCATACGGCGGAGTGACAAAATCAGTGCTTGATACTATTTTTACATACAGTTGCCAACATATAGTTGTTCGCAACTTAAAAAGCCCACGTTTGGGCTGAGCGCCTCCTCAACAAATAGATGGTTTTCACTTCAGCTGGAACGTCGACTTGACGACCTGCTTCCTTCGTTCACACTCCTCCTTCTGAAACGGGAAAAGCAAAGGCAGTATCGCCCGAGGGCCCAGGAGCCGTCCAGTACTGACTGTCCCCATGGCGGAGGGGGACAGAAAGGACTGTCCCGCTGCCGGACAGGCACCCGCGGCCATCAGCTCCCCTGAGAAACAACTTCTCAGGCCCAGCACGCTTTCCGGCGACAGCTCCACTTCAGACTTTATTAAGCCCCCTCTGCAGCAGGCATCGCTGACCAGCTCTCCCAAGCAGAGCAACATCCTCTTGGGCGAGGAAGAAAGTGGGGTTCACCTTCATTCACTGCCTCTGTCCCCTGAACCGGAAAGAAGCATCAGGGGAGAGCTCTGTTCCGACAAGGAGGAGGGGTCTCTCACCACAGGACGCGTGTGTCACTACAGGACTCACTCCCACAAGCACCCAGTGCACCTGCTAAGCACAAAGGTAAGGAGGCAGAAGGCACCAGCTTAGAGACAGGAGCACCCCGCTCAAAGGACCTGAAAGCCCGGAACTCTCTAGAGCCCGAGGCCAACGTTGGTTGCTTTCGTCTCCCCGAATCCAAGCGCTTCTCTTTCCTCCAGGAATGATCCCTCCCCTCCATCAATGTGCCTCACCTGCCCCTGTCTAAGGACTCACCAGGTGACCCCCATTGGGCAAGTGAGACCCTGTCTCTCCCAAGACGACTGAGTGAGGCAACTCAACATCCGGAAATACTCTGGAGCTGCTCTTTGCCCGGTGGCCCCACCCTGCCTTGTCCATCTGTCGTGCCCCCGGGCCCCCAGTCGCCAAACCTCTCCCGCTGCTGGAGCTGCTGCTTCCCCTCAGTCCGCGCCCTCCCCCTAAACAGCTCTGACGCCATGTTAGCTAGACTAGGTTTTCTGTGGCTTGTGACCAGTGATGGCTAGCTGCTCTGGAACTCACTCTCATGAGACCGAAGTGACCGTGATTTCTCGGATTTAATAGGAAGACCCCGAGCGTCTCCAGCTGCTGGGGACAAGCGGAGATTTTCTTCATTGCAACAAAACACAAAAGGGTGGGTTCAGAATCAGGACAAAACCCAGCAAACGAAGCTGGCTGGAGTCCTTTCTTCCCAGGTGTGCCCCCTGTGAAATGTTTGCTTTGGATCATACTGTCCTTTGGGCAGGTGAAAGCAAGCACACCACACACTCCCCTCCGTTTCAAGATGCTCAGAGCCCAGCCCCAGACTCGGCTGACCACCCCGGAAGTCTTACCCTCCTGCGAACTATCTCTTGTCCACTTATCAAATGCTTGTGCAAGTCTGCCGTGGGCCAGGCCTCGTGCCAGACAACCCACAGGGGGCCCTTGCAGCCTCCAGGAAAGAAAACAGGCCAGGAAATACAGCTCCTCAGTGACCTTGTTATACAAGCGGAAAATACACACATGCTTTCTGGTTCTAAGGACGACTCCACAAACCCTATGCTCACAAACAATGTAAAGTGAACTGGCAATTTGTAGCTTTGCTTCCACGGCAGAAAATCCTTGCGTCTTAAAGTTGGAAGACCCCAAGGCAGAGATTGCTCACCCCACCACCCGCCCACGTGGGAAGTCCTCCTCCCACAGCCTCCCAAAATAGCCAATGATCCTACAGTATTTGGAAACATCAAAGGTGAGCAATGGGCTGTGTGTTGGTGGTTAACTTTTTTTTTTTAGGACACTCCCCTACCAAAGAGAAAAAAATATACAAAAGTTTGATTTATCCAGGACTTGGCTATTTGGGAATATTATCAGAATCATAGGTACATTCAGAGTCTGTTGAGCACTGACCCCCACCAATCCGGGCCAATAATGAGGGTCAATTCTGCATCTCTGCTGCGAGTGCGGCTTGCTTCTTGTGCCCTGGGGTCGGCGACCCTGGACCTTTCCAACCGGAACCACCGATCCTTTCTCCTTTGTTCACTTCCGTACCCAGGGCAGCTGATGTAGTGTCTGGCTCAGAGTGCTGCCCAGGAACCCCTCAGTATCTCAGCAATAAATACATGTTGAATGAATGAGGGAAGGAAGGAGTGACGTCTGAGTTTAGCCATTACTTCTGGCCCACACCCCATCTCCCATATGTATTGATTCTTGGCTGCTTTCTTGGACTTCTACTGTTGTCCTCAACTGGCCCATCTCAGAGGATTTTTCCTGAAGAGAAGATGTCTCGAGATGGAAGGGAAAGAACTAGGAGCTCCTGGTGGCCACACCCGTGGCATGAGGGAGAAACCAGTTTGCACAAATGCCTGAGGCCCCAGAGGTGACACAAGCTTCACTAGGCGGACCTAGGTTTCTGGTCCAAATGGAAGACTAGCTCAGTGAGAGTCCCCAGGGAGCACCTGCCCTCTGGGCCTGAGAGAGGAAAGGGCCGGCTGGGTCTCTGGAAATGTTGTCCAGCTCCACATTCCACCTTGAGATTCTCAAACACCCGCGTCCCCCAGCTTCCAAACCACACGGCTGCTGGAGCAGGCGCGACCCTTCACTCCAGCAATAAAACCACAGCGAAATGTGGGGTCACTGCCCCCCAAGCCCAGAGGCTCCAGGGCTCACCACCTGTACTTGCAACACTTCAGCCTATACTGTTGTGTCCTATCACCATATAAACAAGCTTACAAATAACACCAAAGCCACAGACTTTTTCACGCCACCAGCTCCCTCCCGAACACGGGCATGTCCCTCCCAAACACAGGCACTCAAGGAGGTTTGGAGGCATGAGGGGTCAAAGGAAAGGGGAACAGAAAACTGCTCCGTGCTTGTGTTGTGGTGTGAGATCTCCAAGAGTTACGGCTCAAAAAAGTTGGGGAAACAAACTCCAACACTATGTGGGGAATGAAACCGACTACGGAATCCTACAGATTAGCTGGTTTCCCCTCCATCTGGTGCGGCCCCAGTGCGTGCACGGGAGAAAGGCTACAGTTTCCCTCCCCAGGCCCCCAGTGACCCTAACGGATTCCAGGTTGAATGTAGGCAATTCCACGTCTGTCTGGCACGGCCTCATTAGAAGTTTATGCAAAGCTGCAGACAGATGTGGCTCAAAATAGTTCCCAGCAGTGGAAAGAGTGACCATAAAAGAAGGAGCAGGTACTTTTTTTAAGGATGGGGGACAGGGGGATTTGCAGAGGGATAAAAAAAGAAAATACAGACACCATCCTGCATCCTCTAAATAATCCACAGTAGGCAAGAGAAGACACTCTTGGTAATTGTCAGGAGATTTCACCGTAAGGATGAAAAAAGACACACTCACCAGGGCAACTCTAACAAAGCCTCCTTCTCCTCTGAATCTAGCTGTTTGCGTCCTTGGGTCGGGTCCTTGTGGTAGCTCTGAGGCACTGATCACTCACCTCAAACCAGGAATACTCGAAGCCCTGTCGAGATACAGTCTTTACCCCCACAAGAGAACCCGGTGTTGGGATCTGGGCGAGGGGAGGGAGGCAAGGCGGGCATGCACAGTGTGGGATCCTGCCTTTATTACAGATGTTGATGTTTTGCTGATGATGAATTTTCTGCTTTAATTTTTTTAAAAAATTGCATTAACACTCATTTATCTTGACGACAGACTCTTGGGCAGATCCCCAAAGATGGTACCTGGGGGAGTGTGTTACTGGCCTCACCCCAGCCTCAACCCTGCAAAGAAACCCATGGAAAACAGTCCGGGAAAGGTACATACACCTCTGCTTTCTCGCTGACCTGCTTCTGACTTTGGGCGGAACTTTCATGCTCCGCAAGTCACAGGTGGAACTGTCCCCACTCTGGGCCATTCGTGCCACTGTCACGTTAGCCTCCGTGCCTCCCGTGGACTCCTGAAATGAACCTGTTTCATTCTTTAAAGTTACAGGGGCCAGGCCACAGGGCTCCTTGGCCACCCTGTTCTAGAGTTACTGTGTCTCGAGGGGCGCCTGGGTGGCTCAGCCATTAAGCGTCTGCCTTCGGCTCAGGTCATAATCCCAGGGTCCTGGGATCAAGCCCCGCGTCGGGCTCCCTGCTCGGCGGGAAGCCTGCTTCTCCCTCTCCCACTCCCCCTGCTTGTCTGCTTGTGTTCCCTCTCTCACTGTCTCTGTCAAATAAATAAATAAAATCTAAAAAAAAAAAAAAAAGTTACTCTGTCTCGAGGCGTCCTGCTCAAGTCATCCCTGAGCAGGCCGTCAAAGAAGGGAAGGTCTGTGCCTCCCAGCCTTCAGACACGTTCTCCAAAAGCTCTGGGCTCCCCCAGGCTCCGAGCTGGCGCAGCTGAGAAGGGCAACTGGATATCCCATCCTGCTGTCAGTCTGTTCGAGCAACACTTGCTGGGAACGTGGGAGTTTCGACGCACCCCAAACTCTGTCCCCACAAGCAGCTCTTCCTTCGCGGTCAGAGGGGTTCCTATCCCAAGTAGGGGAAAGTGTGTGCATGTCCCGTTTGAAGGAACGGTTTCCGTCGGAAACATGACACAGAATGAGAGCAGGTTGCCTCTCAGGCCGGAGGCCGAGCAGCGCTTTCGCGGGCCTCCTGGAGATATGAAAGGTGCGCGGAAGTGCTGTGGGTCCCCGCCGGCCGGGGCGCTGGAGCAGAGAGCGGGCTGGACCCCAGTACCGCCGTGGGGCCTCCTGGAGGAAAACGCTGTTTGCTCCCAGCTTCCTTTGTTTTAAATTCTTGCAGGAATAAACCACACCAGAGATGTCAGAGCCTTTCACCTGCCTTCAGATTTAAGGCCAAGTTCCCAGCTGTGAGGTCCCTTTCATCTAGTAGAAACCCAAATTCTCCCCCCCAGGGTCACACCGGGTCAAGCCCTTCGTTCCAAGCCTTCTTGCTACAAAGCAAAGTGCCCCTCGCGGCAAGTCACTCTCTCTCATCATGGGGACCGGCTGCGTTTCGGCCCGCCCCGTCTCGGCTCCTACACACCCCTGGCCTCCTCACCCCCACCCCGGGGTACAGAAGGGGGCTCTCGGTCCCCATGACCCCTATAGTGGGGTCGCCTGGTGTGTGCTGCCCTCTCCAACAAACTGAAATTTAGCCCCAAGGCCCTCGACTTTTAAAGACCTATCTTGCCATGAAGTGTCTTCGGAGATATGCTACCTGAACTCAAAACCGGGATCTAAACATTTACCAGATTTCGAAGGACACAGAAATGGTTACGCGGGGAGACAAACTCACAAAAGTCGAGCAAAAGAGTCATCGGTCAGAACCCCGCGTCCAAACTCACATCCAGTCTGGCCAACGGCAGCTTCTCTCATGGGTCCTTCTCACAAGCGTACCACGAATGATTTCTGCAAACCAGTGTGCAGAGTGTCTCCTCCAGGCCCCGGGACAGGGTCCTCTGCCCACAAACCCCAAGGCTCAGTGTTCACTCGGGGGAGCACAGGAGAACGCAGACAGCCCCCTCACCAGGCTTTCACCAGGAAGCGCCAAACAAACAGGGTCTAAACTGATCATTCAAAATATCCTGAAAGGTCAGGGCCCCCCCAGTCGCTGCCCACACCGCCCCACTAACGGAGGGAGCCCCAGGCCAGTGCCCACAGAGAACACCAAGCCCCAAACATTCCAATGATTTACCAAGGGGAGAGGTAAGCAATAGAAAACAGGAGCGGCAGAAAGGGCAGGACCAAATCTCATCAAGCCTGGACCGACCTTTGGCCCTCGTGTCCTTATCAATCTACTTATCAGCCGCAGAGGCAACCAGGCACACCTTTAACCGCCCCCCCCCCCCCCCCCCCCCGCTGGTCTGTACACCTTATGCCAATGGAATGCTGAAAGACCGTCTACCGAACTTGCTCAGTGCTACTCCAGGAGCCGGGGCGCTATCTGGGGTGGATGGTCCTAGGAGGTGACCTCAGCAGTCCTGGAGAAAGCACTTCCTACTCGCTGGCACCCCCCAACCACAGAATGCACAGAATGGGGGATGGCAGGTGCCCCCAACCACAGAATGGAGGAGATGGTGGGCAGGCCAGGCCCTGGCCCAGGGGGGTTTACACAGTCCTGAAGCCGCGCAGTTATCCCGATGGTCACGTCTTCGCGATACCGAGCGTTCGCCAGACTCCATGTTCCCTCTCCTTCTGATGTCATCCTCACACAGCTTCAGTGAGCAGCCTGAGCAGCTGCATCTCCCGCAACAGTGCTCCCAGTCCTGACCCATGGGCTAGGGGGAGGGTCACACCCCGGGGGGCACAGCTGGCCTCATATCAGCTGGAGACAGGGGGTTCCAGATCCATCCATTTCACTGGAACGTTCTAACATTTGGGATGCCCCTTCTTGGAAATGTGAACATGACTTTCTTGAACAACACAGGGGCAAAGATGAATCTGTGGCATTGTTGCCTTTTTGTGGCAAAACATACTAAAATACAAATTTCGATTTTTTTTAGTTACCATTATTATTACTGGGTTTTTTTGTTTTTTTGGGTTTTTTTACTCTACTTCTTTGGGGAGGAAAAGAACCCAAAACAAATGTCATTCTTGCTGGACTGAGTCCGAGAGGCATGCTCTGAAGCAGCTGGGGTGGCAGGCAGGTCGGTCATCTTGTGAGGTCACTGTCCCAGAGTTAGCCTGGCACTGACACCTCACCCCAGGGGTGCTGAGAGAGGGGGGCTGCACACCCAAGCCACTCAGCTTGTCAGCTAGGACACGGAGCGGAGCACTGGGGTCTGGGGCCTTCCCCTGAGTAGGCGTTGGAGAGCCCAGAGTTTCCACCACCGCTGAGACTGCAAACATCCCCACCACTCTTCTCATAAATACATTCCTCCTGGTCAGCTCACATGGCTCCAAGTTTTGTGTGGAAAACACGGTCCCCATCACAGCCTCTCCCTCATTCTGGGCTTGGAGGGATTAGCAGATGGCATGTTCTCTCAGTTCTTGGGAACAGAGTGGGAGGAACACAGAGAAGCTCCTTACTGGGTGAACTGCAGCTCCGTCGGTCATTTGACGACTGGCTCACTCTTCCACCAAGTGTATGGTGGCCAGAACAGAGGGATTAATTTTATATGTCAACTTAGCTGGGCTACCACAGCCAGATGTTTGGTGCAATGCCAGTCTAGATGTTGCCGAGAAGGTATTTTTTTAGGTGGGATTGAGATTTAAATCAGTAGACTTTGAGTAAAGCAGATTACTTTTCACGGTGTGGGTGGGCCTTGTCTAATCAGTCAAAGGCTTTGGTGGAAAAACCTGAGGCACCTGAAGAGGAAGGAATTCTGCCTGCAGAGTTGAGGCCGCAACATCACCTGCTGTGTGCATACGTATGTGTGTATATTTACACAGATGCGTCTGCACACACGCATGCACACACACACACATGTCCTGTGAGTTCTGTCTCTCCAGAGACCCTGATGAATACAATCTCCTGCTGTGACTCCTGGTTTTCAAGGACTCGTGGAGAACAGCCCCAGGTGTACAAGCATGTAAGCACATGGACTACTTGTGCACGACCTCTCCCTTGTCATCTTATTCTTGGCAAACTTTTCATGATCATAAGATGGGATGTGTTTTTTCTCTGATTTGGAGTTTTGTTTTTGTTTTTGTTGGCAATGGGGGGACCACTGGGGGAGGGGTGGGAGCTCCTTAACGTGGCCAGAGAAAGTCATGAAAACCATACTGTGCCACGGACCGTCTGTGGCCTCAGCCGCCTCCACAGGCCCAGGATACATTTGGTTCCCCTTTGGGACCACAGACTTCGTGGAGGCTACAGTGGAAGTTATGCGCAACACCTCTGAAAAAACCCACATTCCCACACGTGTCTGCTGGGGCCTCTGGAGAACATCCAGTTGTCCTGGAACAAGAAGCCTCGTTTCTGGGAGAAAGCATTGCAGACCACAGCCTCTGTGAGAGTGAAGACAAGGAAGAATCTTCAGGCAGCAGGACCTCACTGAAAGCCAAGCAGTGTTACTGAACATCTAGTACACACTGGGTGCCGGCTGAGTGTGCTGAGCAAGCTCAGGTCTGGAAGAAGGAAGCATGTGGAGGGATGTGGGAGAGCCAGAGATCCTCAGCTCTTACACCCAGAAGATACTTCGGGACTACCCGGTCTCTCGGGCCCTCCCCAGCCCTGACTTTGCACATAAGATGCACAAAGGGTCTCAGCAGTACCTTGTGCACCCCACCTGTAGTTTTCAGGTCCTTACACACAGCGTGAGTGAGCACACTCCCTGCAACCCTGCAGATGTCCTCCCGAGGTGGACTAGGACTGTGGGGTCTATCTTCATGTGACAGGATGGGCAGTAGGAAGAAAGACACCAAGAGCTGAAAAATCACCCAAAGTCAAGCCTCTCGATGTAGGCATGAGCCTCAAGGGCCCTACAGTTCCCAGCACAGCCAGCGGCAGAGCCTGGATGCACATCACATGCTGGAGAAGTTTCCACAGACCAGGAGGGTCTGCAACAGGAGGTGGGTACGGGAACGGACAGGAACCTGGAAAGACCTCATTACTCTCCACTGTTGTCCCGTTAGCTCAGTTCGGCCATTTTTCATTCTTCCATTTCTCCAAAGGCCCACATTCCCTGTCCCTAGAGCCCATTTTCTCACATTGCAATCTTGTCCAAGATGTTTAAAGACAGCAAATGGACTGGACCTTCCTTTGGAAGGAAGGAAAGAAAGGAATGGAGAGAGGCAAGCACGGAGGGTAAGGGGGAAGAAGAAAAGAGAAAGAGCATCTGGAAAAATCTTCCTTAGGAAAACTATTTTGCTTGTCTAACTTCAAAATGCTCGTCTGGCTGTTGTCATTTTTGTTGTACGCAGAACTCTCAACACCATATTTAATCCTTCTTTCCTAGTGTTTAAAATGAATCAGGGTCAGAAAAGAGAAGAGGTCAATCAAACTGTGAGGGGGGATGTCAGCAAGTTGGCTGCCCTGGAAGAAGTCAAAGGTCCATGGCTTCATACACGACAACTCAGAATTACGAGCCAGGGCTTCAAACAGATCAGAGGGTGTTTGTGGAGCCTCCTGGGCGAATTTCAAGCAATCAATCCTCCAGCCAGTGCTAGGAGCCTGGCAACAAGCAGAGAATGGAGGTAGTCTCCAAACCCTCTCCTTCTCTCCTCTGCCCCAGGCCCCCTGTCCCTAATGCGGTTGGCTTTCCTTTCTTCTTCTATATTCACAGCTTGGGACTCAATCCTGTGCTGACTGCCCTGCGTCCTCAATTCTGTGAAGATACTTTGGTCAGATCACGATGCCAGGAGGGTAGGAATCAGAAAAGACAAGTGTCAGGGTGATGGGGGCTGCGAGAAGAGGTGACCCTGATCGTTGTCTGAGAAGAGAAGGCAATCAATGGCAGCCCCGGCCTGGAGCCCCTCTCCCACCACACAGCACTTTCTTCTTCCCCACGAAGATGAGGCTGCGTCCTCCCTGCATGGGCTGACTGTGTGTACCGGAGCCTGATCAGACACAGCCTGGCAAGCAAATTCTGCCATCTGGATCAGCTACATAATGTATGGGGCCCAGGAAAAAATGCAAACGTGGAGCGTCTGGTTCAAAAAGTGTTAAGAATTTCAAGACAGTGTTAAACAGAGCGTGGGTCCTTCTGAGCCTGGAACCCTGAGCATGAGTCAAGGTGGTTTAGTGAAGCCAGCCCTGCCTGCCATCTGGCATAATGGGGTCACTTTCCAGACCTATCCCAGACGTGCTTAGGGATCCTGTCACCTGGTTTGAAAGCTACTCGGCCCCTCATTCTGCAGGTGCTCACAAAACAAGGTGGGTAAGTGAGCCCATCCAAGCTGTCACCCAGTGTGCTCAGAGGTTTGAGGGTGAAGGAAGCCATACGGGGGGCTGAATCAAGGTGGCTCCAAACATAGCAGCCAAGTTGCCTTTCCCAGAGAAAGGTTCCCATTCACTACCAGCTCTACCTAAGAACCCCTAGTAGGGCACCAGCAGGAGTCCACGAGGTCCCAAGAACACCCCAGGAATGGAACATGGAATCATCAGGTCCAAGTCCCAGATTTTAGAGCTCGGGGTGTCCAAGCCCAGAAGGCATGTAACCAGGGCAAGGTCAAGCCCTCTTTACAGTTGGTAAGGTGATTAAAGTTGATGTGTCTGCAGAGGGAGGTTGAGATAGAGTAAGTGAATGGGAGACACCGTCACATCCTCCCCCAGCAGAGCACCCTGTACCCCACGGCCTTGGAAGAAGGTTGACTTTACAGCAAGGCCGACCCCAGGACTCCTCGTGGCCCTGGCCTCAATCCTACAGTAAGTGTTCTTAGGGGCTGCAAGGGAGGAGGAGAGGCCGTCTGTGGCAGGAGCTGACAGTGGGTGCCACTGTGGGTGACGGGGCTCAGCCTGTGGCAGGACCAGTTGGCACTCCAGCCCCGGGAGGAAAGGAACCTGGTACCCGTGGAATTTCACTGTTCCTGGGAAGGTTCTACCAGGCCCTGCCAAGCCCACCCCTGTGCTCTCTGGAGAGCAGGCTGCTGTCAAGGAATTTGAAACTCCTTGGAGCGAGGCAGGGTCGGGAGGGGGCCCACTCAGCCCCTGGGGCAGGAGATAACTTTCCTCCATGGAAGAAGGACTTCTCAGGTAACTAATCCCTCTGCCAGCTCATTTCTCTCAGTGGGAGGGCTCCCCCTTCCACTGGATCAGAAACTGAGATTGGGTTTCTCCCAGGCCAGGCCCTCAGAGGGGATGGGAGTCACAGCCCTGACCCGCAGACCAGGCCTGAGATGGCAGGAGGCCCCAGCAAGAGCCCGAGGCTGTGCCAGGGTGGGCTCGGGCGGGCTCTGGGCTGACCCAGCAGGGATGGGATGGATGAGGCCCTCCAGGAGTGAAGATGTAGGCCAGCCCTCCCAATCACTTCCCACCGCCCAGGACTGGGCTGACTCACTCAGGAGTGTTGATCCAGATGATGTCCAGGTGACAATAGTAGACACACTCCTTGTCCTTGTAGGTGAAGCACGTACAGCGCCTCGCACGGCGGTGCACAGGACCCCCCTTGGACGCCTGCTCCCCAAACCGACCTGGTTCCTGCTCCTGCCCAAGGCGTCTGGGACTCGGACCCTGCACTGCGGTAGTGGCCACAGTCTCCTCGATGTCCCCCTCAGATCTGGCTGCAGGGGGGGCCCCGGGCACGCCGCTCCTGCCAGCGTCCCCAGGCTGGGGGCGAGGCACCAATCCTGCAGGAGGCAGATTGAGGAGCTCCTGAGCTCCTGAGTGTGCAGATCCCCCCGCCCCGGACACACACACCTATCATTCCCCAAAAACCTGGGGGAAGGGGACAACCAAAATTTCTGCAAAGTTTGCAAGCTAGTTGCACTTTCTGTAAAGTCTCCAAACTCTGCCATACATTCTGAAAAGTTTGCAAAGCTATGTGCACAGTTTCTGAAAAGATTACAAGTAATGTGCATACTTGGTGAAAAGCTTGCAAGCTATTTTCCCTTTCTGCAAAGTCTGCAAGGTATTTGCACCCGTTGAGAGCTTTGCAATCATTTTTGCACAGTTTCTGAATAGTCTGCAAACTTTTTGAAAAGTTCCCAACTTCATGAAAAATTCACCAAGTCCACCGGGCCAGCCGAACCTCTGGCTCGCCGGTGGGCTGCAACCTCCAGAGCCCCCGGGGTAGCTGGCTCTCGGCTTCGGCCCCCCGGCCCACTCCCAGGCGCCTCCAGGGTTGGCGAGCCCAGGCCAGAGGTTGCTCCCCACAATGCACCCTTCCCCGCGCCCCCCCATCCCAGGGTCCTTTTGTGTGCGCTGGCGCCCGGAGTGGCGCGCCGCCCCGCCCGCTTACCTGCGGCGGAGGTCACTGTGAGCCCGAAGAGCAGCCAAAGCCCCGGCTCCATGAACCCCGATCGGGCGCCGGGGCACCGGGCCAGAAGCACGGACGCCTGTGGCCGAGAAAGGGCGCTGGGCCGGGCACGGCGGCCTCGCCCTCCAGCTGCGGGGTCTGAGGCCGGCGCTCGCTCGCTGCGTCCCGGGCCCCGGCCAGGAGTTGGCGACGGCGGTCACACACTTGAGAGCGCGCTGCCCATCCCTGCGCAGGGCCGGCTGTGGGCTCGGGCTTTTCTGGCGCCCGCACCACCCCCTCGCCTCCCCGCCCCCCGGAGGGGCTGGGGCCGCCGCGCGGGGCCTTTGAACCCGGGCCGCGCCGGGGGTCGCCTCCCAGCGCCGGGAGGGTGGGGGGGAGCGGGGCGGCAGCTCAGCGGCCCGGGGCGCACCCCGCCGGCCAGGGGCGGGGGCGGCGGGAGGCGGGGGGTGCGGTGCGGTGGGGGGACAGCTGCCGGAAGGCCACGCGCGCGCACACTTACACACATACACACATGTGCACACGCACACGCGCGCTCACACTCACAGCCCGCCGCCTTGCTGCCCCGGGACCTGCAGCTCCCACCCCAGAGCAATGCGAGCGATAAAAGGCTGCTGGAGGAAGCTGTTTCTTTTTATCTCAGGGGCTATGGGAAAGCAGCATTTCTCAATGTTCACCTAATGACACCTTACCCTTGCACACATGGTCCTGCCAAGGTCCTGGGTGTACTTTACACTCGTGACTCACGGGCACGGGCCACGGCTCCCTGCCTCTCCCCGGAGCTCAGAGCCAGCGGGTGTGGGCAGTGGCAGGGGGGCAAAGTCAACCCAGAAGCACGTTAGCGGTCTGGGCTACCCCGACTTGCTGCCAGCCCACTGCACAGGGGGAGACTGGAGTGGGAGGCCTCCTGGCATCCCCTCTGCGACCTTCTGGGTGGTCCAGGTGCAATGCGTGGAGGACTCTCCCCCCTCACCTGAGTCTTGTCTTCTGCCCTGAGCTGCACAGAAGACAAGGGTTGCCTTATTTTGTTGTTACCAAGACCGTGTGCGCTGGGCACGGTGCCTGGGCTCACAGGACGCACGCCGGACAGATTTGTGATGAGCGGATGAATGAATGAAGGATTTGGCCCTGGGCTGCTGACCTCTGAGAAGCCCGGCAGACCCCCAGAGGCCCTCCCTCACCAGAGGCCTCTGACCAGAGGGACAGACAAATACACAGAGGTGGGCCCCGGATGGCACTGGGCGGTCCCCGCAGGGCCAGCTGCTGAGCCCGTCAGCCTGTGCTGGATAGGGAACCTCGGGCACCGCCAAGTCGTGGGGCGATAGACAGGCCTGAGGCCCTGGAGTTGCTCCGGTCTCAGGGCACTTGAGGCCGACTTCACACACGTTCCCCAAATCCTTTGACGCTCCTCCCGTAGACTCCTCCAAGAGAAGGCGGCAGATGTCATAAAGAGGCCACAGCCTCCACCTGGCCCCCTCGGCGGGACGCTGGTCCTCTGAGCACAGCGGCCATGCTGGGAGGAGGCCTGAATGAGCCCGCGCGCAGAGGTCACACGGAGCAGCCCACGTGGAGAGAATCCGACTCCTCCCAGCAAAAGCCGGCGCCAACCAACAACACGTGAACGCCCGGGCCCAGAGGTGACTGGAGGCCCAGCCTCCCAGATCTGTGGCTGAGGACTGGCCGGCCCGGCGGAAGGCTGACCCAAGAACCCATGAGCGCCACAGGTGGTGGTTTGCACCAGTCACTGCTGGGTAATTCGTTACAAAGCCATGTGAGGCGAAGAGCATGCAAGCCCCCAGAACCGGGCTGATGGGGAAGTCTCTCCAGCCCCTTCTATCCTGCCCAGTCCTTGAGTCCAAGTCAAGGACTGGGACGTGGAGACATCATCCTCCAGGGTGATTCATCACCAAGCAGGACGTAAGCTCTGCAGGGGGGCCCTGCTTCATTTTTTTGTGCTCCATGCTTTGAAAATTAGAAAAACACCCAAGACTAGGATTATCTTCTGTTCCTGCTGGGCCAGAACTTGGATCTCTTCATCATTATCCCTTCCCTTAGAAATAAAATGCCCATCACCTACAAAATAAGATGTTTTGGACTGAGGGGTGGCTGGAGAAAGAGAAAGTACGCTAACAAGCTAAAAAGAAGAAGGGGTGGAAGGTGGTTTTCGGGTGCGCCCAGACACAGGATGCCTCAGAGCTGCTCAGGCCACTCACTGAGTCCATTGTCTTCCACAGCTTGGACCAAAACCAGCACACCTGGGTGGGCGCATTGGCAGGCAACTGCACTGCGGGGCACCAGCCTGGCTCTCGCCCTCCCCTTAGTCTCCTCATCTAGTCGACAGCAGGAATTCTGGGACAGAGAACCCAGGATACAGGGTGCTGAGACCAGAGCTGAGAAAAGAGGCGACAGTCAGCTGGATGGTCGGTGGGGGCAGAATTTTAACTGGTCTTCAGCCAGGTCAGCAACCTGAGCCCCAGGATTTGAGCGGGTATTCACCAGGACATTCAACAACACGTGCTCTCCTGTGAGAAAGTTCTCCCCTTTTCTGCTCTTCCTTGGTCCTTCTGACCGCTCCCAGGAGAGCTCCTGGATCGGGAATGTCTGCAATGACCCTCAAACAATCTTCCTTTTCCCGCTGAGAGACACAGGCTACAGACTTGGAGGCCTCGGGCCAGCCACAGAATCCAGATAGGATTTCTTTCTCTTTCTCTCTCTCTCTCTCTCTCTCTTTTTTTACATGGTGGTAAAATATGTATAACAGCAAATTTACCCTCTTAACCATTTTCAGTGCACAGGTCAGGGATGTTAAATATATTCACACTGTTGCGCAGCCACCACCATGACCCTGCTCCACAGATAGCCCTTTCACCTTGTAAGACTGAAACGCTGTCCCTATTACACACTGACTCCCCGTTTCCCCCTCCCCGCAGCAGAACAAGCCTTTTGTGTCCGGCTTCTTTCCCTTCGCATCATGTCCTCAAGATTCGTTCCTGCTGTAGCAGGTGTCAGAATGTCCCTCCCTTCAAAGGCCGGTACTCCCTAGTAGGTACGGACCACACCTGCTTATCCTCCGTTGATGGACACTGGGTTGCTTCCATGTTTTGGCTGTCGTGAAGAATGCGGCTATGAACACCGCTGTGTGAGTATCTCTTCCAGAGCCTTCTTTCAATCCTTTTGGGTTTATATCCAGAAGTGGAGTTGCTGGATGACATGGTAATTCTGTTTTTGACTTTTTGAGGAACCTCCATACTGTTCACCACAGAGGCGCCATTTTGCATCCCTGCCAACAGTACAAAAGGATTCCTTTTTCTGCACGTTCTCACCAACACTTATTTTTTAAATTTTTTTATTTTTTAATAGTAACCATCCTAATGAGTGTGAGGTGAGGTGGTACAACTACTCATTGTAGTTTTGTTTTGCATTTCCCTCATGATTAATGATGTCGAGCATCTTTTCATGTGTTTATTGGCCTTCAGTATGTCTTCCTCAGAGAAATGTCTGCTCAAGCTCTTTGCCTCGTATTGCATCTGGTTGTTCTTGTTGTTGTCATTGAGATTTTGTAAGATTGTTTTCATTGCATTTAATTTTATATTTATCTTTTATTTATGGCAAGTGGTACTGGTTTTCCATGTGTGGTGGTGAATAGAATTCCTCTCTAAATTAACTTATTAATTAATTTATTTAATTAAAAAAAAAGTAACCTGAACTAAAATATGAAGTAGTCATCGTAAAGGTGGTTTGGAGACTTGGCAAAATCACAAAGCTGGTCTGCCCATAACCGAAATCTAGAAAGATCTCATTAAATTGGGCAAGGAGGAGGGGCAACGTGGAGGGGAGAGGGGGGCAGGGGAGGGAGGGAAGACGACGGGGGGAGGACGAGGAGCAGAGCATTTTGATTACAAAATCGCTCAGGTGGAGGGCAGTGGACACGAGGGCTGTCCCTGGCACTAGGAAGGGCAAATCTCATCATTCTTGAAAGTAGCTCTTAAAAGAATCTGTGGAAATGAATAAAACATTATCTGTTTTGGCAACTTGAAGGTACAGAGGAACTTCAAAAATCCAAATCACTTTTCTTATAACAGGGACAAGGGCCAGCAGCCACAGGAGGATGCACCTCTCCACATCACGGCGCTGCCTGGGGAAGTCCGAGGGCTTGCTCCCTGCGCTCTCGTGGTTTCATCCAGCTGGTTGGGTGTGTGGAGCAAGGAGGACTTGAGAAAATCAGGAGTGGTCTCGGCAGCCTCCCCGTTTCTGTTGGGTTGTTTGTTCACTTCGTGGTGCACTGATTGATTCCTTAGCCATGACTTTGAAGGCCGCTGTGGAAAACATTGGTTATTTTTTCCCACCCAGCATCCCTGCCCTGCCTTTTGGACACAGCATTTTGTTTCTTCTTTGAGGACCCACCCGTCCTTTGTCCATGTGGTCAGTGGGCCTGGGACTCCAAAGTAGGCTTGTGACTGAGATCTAGCTAATCCAAAGATCCCGTCCGCTTGGCCCTGGCGATCAGTTCAGGGCTGGGCAAGGTTAGACAAATCAGTCAATCTCAGGACTTTTGCTAAAACACTTGAGAAAGAAGTTTTCTATTCACTGGGATTGTGGAGAAGAAAGGAAATGTCCCTGAAGCTACTGGTCGCCACCTTGCCACCATGAAGAAAGACCCTGCCTGAGGCTGGACCCAACATGGGGCAAAGTGGAGTCAAGAGCTGGAGAGAACTGGGTTGGTGTCCTGTTTTGAGCCCCTGGATACATCTGGGCCTGAAATCCACTCTGTCCCTACGTTTTTCATTTGTAATAGCTCATAATTTCTTTTTGGTTTAAGCTTCTTTGGGATTCTGTCACTTTCGATGGAAAAAATTCTGGCTGGAACACTACCAGTCCTCCTGGGCTTTAGTCTACGCAGTGTGCAAAGGAAACAGACAGTTCACATGATTTGATGGCGAGCTGATGATGAGGGTTTTAATCATTGTTTTGCCCTTGTGACAACTCAAAAAATCTTGTGCTATCATTATCCCTATTTTCTAGATGAAAAAAAGGTTAACAGTTATAGGGTCTCAAAAAGGTTGGAGTGACCGGTTCGTGGTCTCACAGCTATTAAAGTGACAGTCAGGATTCAAATTCAGAATTATCCAATCCCAGGGACAGGGTTCATAACCACTAGGCAGCTGCCTCTCAAACCCGTACCCTGGGTCTATGATGATACTCTGGTTCTTCTGTGTATCACTGACGAGTGCTCACCTCTCCATCGGTCTAGCTTCCTTATTCCCACAATCGCCGACGCCAGGTCACTTGAAAGACCATGCCCCCTCTGCGGCAGACAGTAAGCCGCCTCGCTCCTTCTCCCTGATCTCCCTTCACTGTCCCGCCATCAAACGCACCCAGCGGAGGAGAGATGTATCGGGACACTTGTGGGCCTCGGCCAGGTACACGGCAGGGTCGTTCTGTGTATTTTCCAGCTACTTCTAACAGACTGGCAGATGTGCGGCTGTATCTTTGTAACTCTCACTTAATTTTTGATTCAAAATCCAGCCGTTAAGAATATTGTGATTTATCTAGAGAAGCACCGCCTCAAGTTGCCTCTTCATGTGCTTTGTGACTCTTTTGAAGATTGTTTTCTTTTAAATTTAAGGGATTTAAGTAAGAGTAACATAATACATTATGTACTTTTCCATTATCCTGGAGTTTCTTCCTCCCACTCAACCTATCCCAGCGGAACCCTGGACTTGCTCAGAAACCAGATAATTAAGCACTTTTCTATGTTATCCAAGTCCTAGCTATGCGCCTTCTCGCATGGGGCTCCATTGTAAGACACACTGCAGGAGGTACAAGGCTCCAAATTCCTTGCTTTAAGAGTGACATAAATTGTATATAAAGTTCCCAATGAAATAAAATTATCACAATGCATTCCAAACTTCAGCCCTGCCAATTACATGTGTTGAAGGGCTAAAAGAAATTGGGTTGATCCCAAAAAAAAGAATTTGACAGTGAGTCTAGCAAAAACTGTTGACAAGAGCTGCAGAGTTTCTTCTGTGTTAGCTCTTGCTACCCCCTTCAACATCCTGTTCCTCCAGGTCTGGACTATATCTCCCCTTGAGAAACTATTTCTCCCCACATTTTGTGTAGCTTGTGTGGGGCTCCAGGGCCAGGCTTATGTCTGTGGACTAACCAGAGCATCGCATCACCTTTAAAACAGGCAGACCTCCATAATTATAATAAATTTGCATGGTTTTGAGCCACTGAGTTTGTGGTGGTTAATTACAGCGGCTGAAGGAAATTAACACAACCTTGAATACAGTGATTTGTTGGAGGATGGGGCTGTGAGCCAAGCCTGGCCCCATCAGAGCAATAAGATTCGGTTCTGGGACTCTGAATGTTTTTCCATGGAGCTGCTGAGAGGACCAGAGGGACTCGTGAAGGTGCTGGCAGCCATCTTGTCCCCATGAGGGGAAAGTCCGTCCAACACAGAGAGAGCAAAGGTAGAAAGCAGCAGCAGGGAGCTGAGACTAAGTGTTGAGCCCCTGCCCTGGATCCAACATGGCACCCTGGACTTTTCATATCCACCCACCAGTAAGTACATTCCTATCTTCGTCCGAGCCAGTTCAAATGAGGATTCTGGCACCTGCGGCCAAAAGCATCCTGATGTTTTGGCTCAACTTACGGTGACGGCGGCTGGTGCAGAGGTAAGGGGTCGCAGTACCCACTCGTGAAAGATGCATCTGTTGGTGGTTGTCTCCAGAGCAGCAGCAGGACGGGCATGCTGGCTGACCTGGTCAGGGGATGGCAAGTGCTACCAAAATAAACGTTTAAACTTTGACCAGAAAATTGGAGGTTCCATGCTTCTCGCAGGCAAGACACGAGTGCTCTTTCAAAACCATTTCTTGTAGCAGCAGAAACAGCACAGCATGGAGGGGAGGGAGGGCCGTCCCTGAAGCAGTATGTTAGACGGCCATCAGATGGGACGTCAGCCTGGAGCCTCACGGCTGCCTGGCATGGCGACACGCCACAGAGGGACCGGCTCCCGAGGGAAGGGCGCAGAGGCTCTGTCTTCAACAGCATCAGCCCTCGGCGGGAGCAGACTGAGTTTGAGAATCTCTGTCCTACACTTCAGGGCCTGCCTTTCAGGTTTTTCTTCAGTGATGCCTCCAGCTCATTCCTTTCCCAGCCCTCCCCCCAAGGTTCCCCCAGCCAGACCACTCTCACACACACACACAGACCCTCTCCACTTATCTCCAACATGTGTGCTTTTAGCGGGCGCCTTCTGCGCTTCCCTAAGATGGGAATGTCAGGCATCCTAGCAGATTCATGGGAGAGATGCTTTTGAGCAAGTTAAGTCAACACGCCACAACACACCTGCTTGTTTTACCCACCTTGAAGTAGTCTTCACTCTTACCAGAGGAATTTTTCACAAAGTGTATCCTTCTAGAGCTCCTAACGTGGTGAGATCCTGTGTCCACCAAATGGCAACCAGTCACTGGATTTGGGAGACTTGGTTCCAGCCGCTATCAAACAGTAGCTTGATCGGCTTGCAGAATAAAAATATTCACAAAAGCACTCCTCCATTCCCTCCACCTCTGCATGAATCCTATCCAAAGCCACTTCAAAACCCAAATGCTGCCCCCTTTCTAGAAAGTTCTACCTGAGCTTGTTTAAAGGAAATACCTCCTAGCTCTCTTATAGCCGCTTATAGCCTCTAACACTTGTAATAAAGCATAATGGTAACACTCACAGGCTTTGAAGCCAAACAGTCAGGATGGAAAGCCTGACTACCCGCCCCTTGTAGCTGTATGACCTTGGCCAAGTCACCTCACCTCGCTGAGCCTTACATTTTTTTATCTTTGAAATGGGGATAATGGTCGTAACTACCTAGTAGGGTCGCATAGGGATTAAATGAGAGAACGTAGGTAAAGTATTGACCATAGGGCCTGACACAAAATCAGTAAGCACTGAATAAATGTTACCCAGCTATGGTAGTGGTTGTGGTTGTAATTGTACACATACTTTTCTCTCCTGATGGATCGGAAGTCTTTGGGAGAGGAGTGTATTTGTTATCTACAGCCACAATAGTGTGCATCACAAACATCCCCCAAACCATACCAACAGTGAATGAGAGCATTTGTTGGCTAAGCAGCTCTGAGATCTTGCCGGGCTTGCTGGCAATCAGCTGGCTGCTGGGGGATCCGGGTTGACTTTGGGCAGGACAAAGAAATGACTCAGCTCTGCTCCATTTCTCATCCTCCAGCAGGTCAGCCCAGGTGTGTCCTTCCCATGGCAGTGGGAGGGGCCCCAGAGAGAGAACACCCAACACAACAGACCTTTCTCAGGCCTCTCTCTGTCCACCTGCATCTGAGAACATCCCATTGGCCAAAGCAACTCCCGCAGCCAAGCTCTCGGGCCTCAGGGGGGCACAGCAAGGTTATGGGGTTGAGGGTATGGTGAGGGAGCTATAAAGAACCGGGCCCATTAAAACCTGCCCCACGCAGCGACTGAAATCCTACAACGTGCATGACGTGGCACCTTGATCCCAAGGAATCTGTACACCTTGGCTGACTTGAACAGGAATTGGGGCCCCAAACCAAAGTGGCAAAACATCAGAGTCTGCAGCAATCAATTCGTTGTCATTGAGGTTTGCAGCAACGGGGGTGGGGGTGGGGGGGGAGGTGTTTCCTCACGCGACTTGCTTCATTCCCTTACATGGAAATATTTAAGCTTTTGTTCCCAGGGTTGGAGAAAAAATATCTGTTGGGTCTGCCTACATTTTGCGGTGTGTCCCTCCCTGTTCCTCCCTATCTCGGTCTCTGTCACACCTGGGGACGGTCCAGACTCGGGGGAGAAGTACAGAAACTAAGTGAGGGAGAGAAGTGAAAACACATGGCGTGCAGGAGGGGCGATGGTCGGGGAGTGGGCAAGGGCAGGGCAGAATCCTACTCAGGATTCCCCAATTCCAGAACTTTCCAGAAGTTAGACCAAGGAAGGGATTCCTCAGAACCTCCCGGGTTGTAGCTCAGATGCATTTCCTTCTGAGAGAAATTTCACAATCCGGGTTTTTAATGAGCTCCACATTTTCTCATGTAGGCGAGATTTCTTTCTAAGAGACAAGAGAAGCCCCCCAGCAGGACACCAGTTAAACAAAAGAGCAATGCTGTGGGGTCTGGAAGTCATAACTCAAGTTCAGAAATGCACAGAGGGCAGGGTTTGACCTGATAACTTCCCAGAGCCAGAGAGCAGCCAGCTCTCCTGCCCGAACGCGGGGATGGATGGGGGAAGAAAGAAATCGTGGGACTTTTTTTTTTTAACCTTAGGATTCAACTCTTAGTTTCCAGGAATGTCAACTGGCAGCACAGAGAGAATACATTTAAAAGGGTTCTCAGTTTGTTCCTTTATTCACTCCACAACTTTCTGATGAGCCCCCATCAGGAGGAGCCAGACTCTACCCCAGACACGGCTGCTAGCACTGTGAGCGAGGGACATGACTCTGTGATGCCCACATGCTGTTGGCGGGCAAGACAGTAAGTAATAAAAACACAAATAATTAACTAGTGTGACTGGGGGTTGGGACAAGTGCCATGAGGAAAAATGCATGAAGGGAGGGCTAGAGAGTGACAGGAAGGGCAGGGCGAGGGGCCCCATTTTGAACGGAATGCAGAGGGAGGTTAGCCGAGGCCCAAGGAGCTGAAGGCAGCCAACCTGCACAAAGATGGTGGAGGTTCCAGACAGAGGGAAACGCATGCAGGATGAACGTGGTGAGGCCCAGGGACAGCGACAAGGCCAATCTATCGGTTACTCTTCACGGAGTCATTCTGACCTCCCTTAGACCCCAGACCAAGGCCGGTTCGCTCTCCTGGCCTCTCAGGCTGGAAAGACCCAGGACTGATCCTTTACAGCATTCTTCAGAATTGTGACAAAATGCCTATTTCTGGGATGATCCAGTGAGTGTCTGTGCCACACAACCATGACATCGCCAGAAGGCATTGACCAGGTCCCCCTGCTCACTGCTGTGGCCCAGTCCCTGACACTTAGTAGATGCCCCACGGGCACACTCATGCCTTCCCTCCATTCTCTCATCTAAATCTCACAACACCCCGACCCAGCCGGTACTATCATTACCTGCATTGCACAGATGAGACTCAGGGAGGGGAAATGACGTTCCAAAGATCACATAGTTGGGGTGGGGAGATTCAGAACTTTAATTCCAGCCTGTTTGACTCTAATTTGTTCAGGGAGGGCACGGCACCCCGTCAGAGCTAGTGACGTGCCAGACAACATTTGCCTTGGCTTCTGGAAAGAAAAGCCATCGTCCCTCGCTGTGGAGACTGAGGTTGAAGGCAATACCACAGAAGACAGAATGGAGACAAGACTAAGAGAATCAGGTCCACAGTGCCATCATCTGAGGCACTGGATCAAGCCCCACCTGAATCAGACATGCATCTGGACAACCAAGTCTTTACGTTCTAAGACAACGCCAGTCTGTGTCTTTCACTTACAACATCAACATTTTCTAATCGGTCATCGCTATCACTACTGGGTTATTGTTTCACAGAAAAAACTAAGACATAAATATGCATACATCTTGCCAGAGCTGGTTACACTTCATTTTTTCTAGAAGGGTCACTACTGTTTGCATCCCCTCCCATGTTCTCCAACCTTAGCAGCCCAAAGTTCCCCAGGGTAGAGCAGCCGTCCCCACTCCCTGCTGTGGCCACCACAGCCCCAGAAGGGATGCGATGCCAAGAGATGCGTACAATAGGAAAATTCTGAGTCGTGTTGGCCTTTTTTCTCAAATGTGTGAATAAGCGGTTAATTCATGCCAACTGCTCAAGCCAGGTACTGTCGAGCGATAGCAGTGACACCCACAAGATTGAGACCATCAATCACCAGCAACCAGGGAGCGGTATGCTTGGTGCCCACGGACATGCAGAAACGCAACGCAGTCTTTGCCCTTTAGAAACCTGTGACTTGCCGAGGAGATGAAGAAAGAGGCGGGGAATCACTAGAGCACAAAGCCAGCCAGGTGTGATGAAGGGCTAGGGGTGTCCTGTGGTCTGTAGGGCGACGGGCATTCACAAGAGGCGAGGCCAAATCCGAGCATGGCCTGCGGACCTGCAGTGCAGCAGACCTGTCACACACATCCTTCGGCCCAGAGCCTGGCACTCCTCCACCACTCACTTAGTATCTTTTACTCCATACCTTTTCTCCTTAAAATTCTTACTTTAGAAAGAGACGATGCCAGTTACACAAATGGAAGCCAGTTTCACGTGCCATAAAGAGAAAGTCACTATAAATTAAAAAAAGGAAAGTGCAAAACACCCTCATCAGAATCTAACCAGGTATGATTGTGTGCCAAAGGCTCTGAGCTCTTGGCTCTCCCTCTCTTTATGCAAAAAAAAAAAAAAAAAAAAAGTTAGTCATCATTAAGAAGGTGTTCAAGGTATGTCGTCTGCAGAGAGACTATCCTGGAGGCGATCAGGATCAAGGCAGAACTAGGGAGTGGCCTTATCATGATGGGATTAGTGTCAATACCGTGGCCCCGCACCACCTGAATCATCTCCTGTGCGGCACTGGAACACGCCTGCGTGGTTGCTACACTGCTACGCGCCAGGGCACCCGCCTCCCAGCTCAGGTTCAGATTGCCTCAGCGCACTGGCTGTGAGCACCTGCTCAGCTCTCCAAATCTCTGTCCTCCTTGGAGAAACGGTGACAGCCGTGACACCCAGGTGGCTCACCGTGCTGTTGGGAGGATTGTAAGTGAGACCATCTCCACAATGATACACACACCTTAACTCAACAGCTCTGTGCTGGTACTATTTTTGCTGCGATTCTGATGATGTTGAGGGTGACCTTGGAGCCCCTCGAGGGGAGTGGCCCCAGCTTGCTCAAGGCTTATTTATCCATCACATACTCTGACTGCTTCCATGGCCTCAGACACTGTGCTCATAAGCCACTGTCTCTTCGGTTCAGCTTATCCTTTAGCAGGGGAGACAGCATGAGCCCCAACAAAGGTAAGGTGACGGCTGTGACAGTGGCCACAAGGCTGAGCTCAAGGTGTTGGGACGGGGCAGTCCACCCATGCCTGAGAATCAGAGAAAGCCCCCAGAGAAGGTCCCTGGTGCTGGTGAGGGGAGAGCAGGGAGGAGGAAATGCATGCAAATGAGCAGGTCTGGGCAGCCGCTGGAAGAGCAGCTACAAGCACCTGCTGAGCCAGGTCTCATCATCCGTTCTGGGGAATTCCGCCCAGCCTCCCTCTGGGCAAAGGCTGACGGGCCTCCCAGCACAAGTTGATCATCGGTGAGGGTGTGACCAGACTGGTCTGTGGGCTGTTCATTCCAAAGGGCTGTCTGGGTGTCACCCAGCGGTTGCCCAGGAGAGGTGCTGCCTCTACCCTCCACTCCCCTCACCCCCCGAACCTTGCTTCCCCCTGCACAGGCTCTTCACTACTGCTCAGCTACAGAACCTGAGGCCAGGCACTCCCAGACACGGACCATAATGCAGCCCCAGAGCCACGCCTTTTGCCAAGTGTAGGAATTACTGATAACGTAAAAACTTTGATGTATCATGTCTGCTTCAAGGAGACTTGGGGCCACTGCAGGAGACAGTCTGGAGACAATTCTGGAAGACAGACCAGCTATAAACCAACAACTTTGGCTCCCCAAATGCAGTTTGGAGCAGCTTTCCGCCACAATACTGTGATGCAAACACGGGAGGGATGCGGTTTACCCTCCACATGGCCAGATATGAACCCCGGTGTGTGGGTGTCTACAGAATTCTATACAAATCGTTTGTTATGATTAAAAGCTATCATTTATTGTCTCTGCTGTGTGCCAGACACCACGCTAAGCTCTTTCCGTATCTCATCTCATTGAATCTTCCCGTCAACCAGGGAATAGGTACCCTTATGATCCCTTCTCACCATCAAGGAAACTGAGGCACAGAGAGATTAAGTAACCAGCCTTAGGGCCTAAAGCTCAAAACAAATGGAGGTCCTGGGCCAGAATTGAGCTCTGTCTGACACCACATCCAGGTTTCCCATCACATTCTCATGCTTCCTTATCTATGGTAGCACGTCCTTGCCCTGGCGTGTCCCCTGTGATAGAAGGGGGGGCTCCCTGAAGATGAGAAGGCGAGGTCCATGTCATTATCACCTTCACATCCTCAGCCTCTCTCAGTACCTGGCTGGTGATGGCATCCAACTAAAGCTCATCAAATGAGTTTGCTGAAGTGAGCTGACATCCACCAATATGGCAACGAGGAATGGCTGGTTTGGGAATGTGCTCTAATATTGAGGGTTTATGTCAAAGGGAAGGGAACCCAACCTGTGCTCTAGAGGAGAAGGCAGGAATCCTCTGGCCTTGGGCAGCCGCTGGGAGAGCAGCTACAAGCACCCAGGGGACCTGGGTGCCTGTTTCCACCAGGAGCTGATTTGCCACATTCGCCATCTTGGGAGCAGAGGCTGGGACCGTGCCAGGTAGGACCAACGGGACCCTGTGGCAAGGCCACCAGGCCTTATGAGGGGTCTCCAGCTTCCACCTCCTCCTCAGCTCCCCGGTTTGCTCAGAAGCGAGGCAGGCCACCCGGGGGGAGCCACAGGCTGGGAGCCAATGGGGAAAGCTGAGATGCCACTGGTTTCTATGTAAGCCCGAGGGTCCCTCAACCACCTCCCCAGAGTGAGGTCTCTCCAGGAGATACAAGGTGGGCGAGTCACAAGTTTAGATAACCTAAAAAGCATGCACATGTTCTCTGCAAACAGCCATGTTATTATTTGCTGGGGCTGGTGGGCCTGTTGGTTCATCTAACACTCACGTGTGTGCTCAACACAGGTGCCTAACAGCAGCCCACCCACTTCGGAGCTACACGGCCTGGGAGAGAATGTTCCTTGATTACTGTGGGCTTGTTAAGTAAGATGCTCCGGACTGGAAAGAAGAGAAGGGACAACAGGAAAGGGAAGGGCAGAGCCAGGACGGGGCAAGGGGCAGACCAAGGAAGCATGAGCTCACCGGGCCCAGCCAACGGCATCCAGGCATCGGTGGGTGACGGGGGCACAGCACAGCCAGAGATCAAGCAAGATGGAAACCCCAGACCCCTGAAAAAGAGTGTCCAACCAGAAGAAAGAACAGAAAAGGGCAGAAGTCTTGCCAGCTCCCAGGGTCTCACGGGGTGCACTCTGAGTGCTGTCATAGGCTTGCTGGTGGCCTGGGGCCCCCCATTTTCTCCTCTGTTCACAAGGTGAGAAAATATGAGGTCTGCAAGACCGGGGGCCTTCTCTGCCTTTTATCCATCCATCTACCCATTTGTTTGTTCAGCAAATCTCCTAAAGACCATCCAGGACACAGGGACTGTCTTTGGCACTAAGGAACAAAGTCCCAGCCCTCAAGACACTTATAGTTCTGTTGGGGGAAGACAGGGAAGAAAGAAATCAATAACAGGGAAGAACATAATGAGACTGTGGAATAAATTGGAAGGAACTGCGAGGCGATACTGAGTAGCTCGGGAGACCATTCACATTGGTGCTGGCAAAGGCCACTCTTGGTAGCTAGCTGATTTTGGAGTGGACCCCCGGACTGGGGGGAGGCAGATATTTCCAGACCTGGGGGAAGGGTGTTCCGGGAAAGAAAAGAGCCAGCGCAAAGCTCCCAGAGGGGTGGAATCGAGCTTGGCATTTGACAAACAGAAGGAGGGACAGAAGGATGAAGGAGAGCACACTAGGTTTCTGTAGCTGCTGTAACCAATTACCACAAAATTAGTGGCATAAAACAACAGGAATTTATTATCTCACAGAATTCTGAAATGAAGCTCTGAAGGCTCTAGGGGAGACTCCTTCTGGTGCCTTCCAGATTCTGGCAGCTCCAGGATAGGGCAGTGTAGCTCCCATTGGCCTGGCCCTCACTCTGCCCTTCTCTTCTGTGTCCACTCCTCCCTCTCCTCTTATAAGGACACGTGGCATTGGATTTAGGGCCCACCCTAATCCAGAATGAGCTCATCTCTTAAGTATATCTGCAAAGATCCTTTTTCCAAATAAGGTCACATCCACAGGTTTCATGTGGACCTATGTTTAGGGGAGGGTCACCGTGGAACCCACTACAGTCTGGCCCCCGGCTCCCCAAATTCACATCTGTCCTATATGCAAAGCACACTCACCCCAACCCAAATTCCCCAAAGTCTCAGCCCATTACAGCACCAACTCTATGTCCAAAACCTCATCTAGGGGCGCCTGGGTGGCTCAGTCGTTAAGCGTCTGCCTTCGCCTCAGGTCATGATCCCAGAGTCCTGGGATCGAGTCCTGCATCGGGCTCCCTGCTCAGCGGGGAGCCTGCTTCTCCCCTCTACCTTCACTGCTCCTCCTGCTTGTGTTCCCTCTCTCTGTCTCTCTCTCTGTCAGATAAATAAATAAAATCTTTAAGGAAAAAAAAAAAAAAAACCTCATCTAGATATCATCGGTTCAAAAGTCCCCAATCTCACGATCTACATCGTCTAAATCAGGGATGGGTGAGACATTGGCTATGATCTATCCTGGGGCAAAATTACTTTCCACCTGCAGATGGTGCCCCAGGAAACCGGTTATCCGCTCCCGGAATACAGTGGTGGGACAGGCACAAGGTGGACATTGCCACTTCACAACGGAGAGACGGCGAGAAGTACAGGGGTTGCTGACTCCATGCAGGTTAGAAACCCAGCAGTGCAAGACCATTCGGTTTTAAGGCCAGAAAGTAACCCTCTGGGGATCTGGGCTCTGCCCCCGGGACCCTCTCGCGGCATGTAGAGAATGGACCGTAGGGATCACGATCAAGCAGGGAGAGAGCAGTGGGGATGCTTGCATAGACCGAACAGGACTTGCTGGTGGTTTACTGGGGGTCATGGTAGCAGGAGCAAAGAATCGTGATCAGATTCAGAAAATGTTTTGGGGGCAGAGCCAACTGGATTTTGTGATACAGGAATCCCCCCTTATCTGTGAGGGATGTGGCTCTCTTGGGAGAGCCCCACTGGATGCCTGAAACCGCAGATAGCACCGAATCCTAGCCCCGCTTTTTCCCATACATACGGACGTACGACAACGTGTAACTTACAGACCAGGTGAGAGATGAGCGGCGTCAGTCAGGAAATGGACCGGTAACAACAGCATCCGTGTGTATGTGGCTTCTCTCCTGTGCTGTTGCCTCCCTTCTCGCAAGGATGCGAGACAAGGACCTGCCTCCATGATGAGACGGAGCAAGGTGAGTGACGCAGGCATGTGACGCAGCGCGGGGCTTCTGACCACTGCACGGGGGTCGCCCACAGGTCACCGGCCCCTCGAAAAGCGAGACTGCGGACAGGGGCTCTGCTGTTCTGAATGGGAGAGGGAGGCAGAAGCATGATGGAGAGGACACAAAGCACCTTCCAGGATTTTGGCCTGAAACTCAGTCCAAGGGGACGGGGGTGGGAGTGCTGGGGACCCAGGGAGTTCTGAGCGAAGGGGATGCCGCACGCACAGGACCCGGAGGGTGGGCAGCCCCTGTGCCCTCAGGCCAGAAGGCCTTTCCTTGAGTGCTCAACCACATCCTCTTTTATTCCACACTTCAACTTGGTTTCAAACTCAAAGCACGTTTCCCAGACAAGAGTCCTGGGGATGAAAGAGAGAAAGGTTCTTCTCGAAGGTTGACCCCGTAACCCTGAGTCCTGAGAGGGCCTACCTCCAGCTCTGCCCGCCCCCACCCTCTGGTGGAGGCGCTGAGCTAGGCTGGGCCGCTGTGGCCCCCCTCCGAGAGCCCCCCACACGGGCCCCAGGCATCGGCTCCGTGACCCCCTCGTTCTCACCAACACTGTCTCTCAACAACACCTCGGTCGTTAACGACTCAAAACAATCCTGGAGTCTGTTAACATCCCTGCTCTGAACCGACTGAAGACAAAAGGAAATGACAAATGAAAACCTTTGGAAAAACAGATTAACAAGAAAAAATACAAACAGTACACATACTTCACACTTCAAGGAGACCAGGGGTGGCTCTGGGCTGCCTTCCCTGCATGTAGAACAGCCAGGAGATGCTGGGATCTACCATAGTTTAGTTCTTGCTTTCATTTTTTCCCCAAATATTCCTTATTAGGGATGTCTGATAATGTAAGTGATCTCAGGAGCGTCCTATAGCAGAACCTTAATAAGATAAACTTTCCACTTCCTGGGCACCTGCTAGACATTGACACGTAGTATCTATAATACACAACGGTAAGGAAGGTCATTTTATCCCCGTTTTACAGATGAGCAAACTGAGGCACAGAAAGTCTCAGAGACTTAACCATGGCCTTACAAAGGGGATGGCTGGGTCTGGAGATTTGAACTTGGGAGTTGTCAGCTGATGGGTTGCATTATAGCTTTTGGGATAAGCTTACCTTGGAAATAAGTGTGGATTAAGAAGACACCCGGAGACTGAGATGTGAGGTGATCCAGAGTTTAGAGCTGGAAAGAGGAAGGAGATTCAGAAGAAGGGACTGAAAACAGAGCCCAACTGCAATCCCCCACCGGGCCACTGACCCCCACTGATAACGGGGGGGAGGGTCCAGAGACCCATGGTCATTCCCATATTCTCAACACCATTTATCCACAGGCTCACCTGTCTGCTCAACACTTGAGAAGCAAGCAGTGGACAGGGCACTACCAAGGTACGTACAGGCCAGAGAAGGAGGCTGGCTGTACCAGGTCATTAGGACATTGCAAAGCCAGCCTTCAGCATGCCCAGGAGCAGCAAGTTTCAAAAAGGGATCAAGGTAGACCCACCCACCATGTCACTCAGGTATATGCACACCTGACTACGTTGGTCAGAGAATCCCAATAAATAAAAAAGAAGGCCACCAGGCAACACCAAGATACAAAACAATAAGAAAATCTGGGCACTGTTCTGGAGAAGTTTCTAATCTAGTGGAACAGCCAGACAAGAACCAAAATCACCCAGACGCTGTGAAAACATGGCAAATTCAAATTATGCATAAATACGGTAAAAGTTACTAATGACAATCCCAGGAGAAAAAACCTCCTATATATACTCAAATGATTTTTGGCAAGGGTGCTAAGACCATTTAATGGGCAAAAGAGTCTTTTCAACAATGCTGGAAAAACCGGATGCAAGGGAATAAGTCTGGACCCTTGTGTATCACCACGTACAACAACGAATTCAAGATGGTCCGAAGACCCAAACAGAAGAGCTAAAACTGTAAAATTCTTAGAAGAAAGTATGAGGGAAACGCTTCATAGCATTGGGTTTGGCAATGATCTCTTGGATATGACACCAAAGGCTCAGGCGACAAAGAAAAAGCAGACAATTTGGACTTCATCGCAATTAAAAACATTTGTGCATCAGAATACACCACCAACAGAGTGCAAAGGCAACACACAGAACACACAACACAGAAAAAAGGGAGGAAAGATCCTCGAGTCATGTCTCTGATAAGAGATTAACATCCAAACCATGCAGAGAATCCTCAACTTGACAACAAAAAAGCAAACAGATCCAAAAATAGGCAAAGGACTCGAAGAGACATTTCTCCAAGCAAATATACACACAGTCCATAAGCACATGCCAAGATGCTCAACATCACTAATCATTAGAGAAACGCAAACCAAACTCACGAAATATCAATTCATGCCCATTAGGATGGTGACCATCAGAAAAACCAGGAAATAAGGATCGGAAGTCGGGATGCATACAGATATTTGCACACCCACGTTCATAGCAACACTGTTCACAAGAGAAGAGCCAAGCAATGGAAGCAACTCTAACGTCCACGGGTGGCTGAACGGATGAACAAAATGTGGTCTACACAGACAAAGGAAGGTTACTCAGCCTTCATGGGGGGGGGCTCCTCACCCCGCTGCAACAGGATGAACTCTGAGGACTTAGCACTGAGAGAAACAAGCCGGTCACATAAGGGCAAACACTGCAGGATTCTGTTACCATGAACTCCTTGGGGCCGTCAGATTCCTGCAGACAAGAGTGGAATGGTGGGTGCTGGGGTGAGCGGGGGCTCTGGGGTGCTATGCGGGAGGGGCAGTTAGCGGTTTAAAGGGGACAGAGTTTCAGTTTTGCAAGAGGTGGGGGTTGGGGATAGTCGTACAGCAACATCGATGTACTCAATTGACCTGTACACTTAAAAATGATAGATTTTCTGTTCTGTCGCTTTCACCACAGTTTAAAGAAATACGTTTTTTAAAGAGGAGGAGAAAAGCTCCCCGCCCCCACAAAACAAGTTCCTGCAGTCGGTAGTGACCAAGTGAGGGGGTGGGAACCCTTCAGTCCAGACTAGAAGGGCAGAGAGGGAACTCCCGTGAGTCTCTGAAAGAAGGGGCGAAGGCCCATCACCCCTTCTTCTCCCAGCCCCTCTACCAGCATAGCTGGTCTGCAGTGACGAGTCTTCCACCCACCCACTCTTGGAAGGGCGGCGAAGCCCAGGGTGTGACCTGGGAGGGGCCCTGAAACACGATCCGCAGCCTGCCGCCACTGCGATCTGGTCACAGGGTGCCGGGTGCGGAACGGGACACTTGGAAGGTGACAGGAACCCCCGTGTGAGCGATAGGCCCGGTTGGCTGCAGTTTCTCCAAAGGCACCTGCAGGAAGGTCGGACGGAGCAGGGGGCTTCAAGATAATAAAAGTTTCAAGGGAAAGAGGTGCCCTGAACCCCTAACATATACTAGGAGAAAGGACCAGGAAGGGCAGTCACGCAACAATGTCATGAGCAGGGATGAAGCCGGGTGTGGCCAAAGGCTGGACAGCCAGCATCCGCGCTCCAGAAATGAGGGCGGAGGCAGTCCAGACGTGGCTGCGACCCAGACGGTCTGAATGACACAATTTTTCTATAGAATAAACTCTTTCTTCCTCCAGGCAAAACATCAAAAGCCTGGATCATGTCTCAACGATGCTCGGAGGCTGGCTCCCTGGGAGGAGGGGGTCTCTGTACACGGAAGTGAGGAAGCTCTCCCATTGCCCCCCATGCCTTGAAAAGAGCAGCGTCCATGCCCGTTTGTGATGGGGGAGTCTCTCCTTTGTGTGGGGTCACCTGAGTTACTATGTGCAAACTTGCCTGGCCTTTGAACAGAACCAGGCTCTTTTGGACCAGTTTCTCTGCCGAGAGGAGTTTTAATGTCAGATCCCAATAGTTAGATAAATGAAGGCTTCCATTCCAGCCTGGGCTTTGTTTGGAAAGAGATGCATTATTTAATGACATTTTGGAAAATATTTCAAATTAAAGATTCTTGTGATGTTCAGATAGAATAAAGAGTAAATTGCCCTACAGAGTCATCAGTGACAGGAAACAAAATTATTTGCTATTTGCACAGGTTTTTTGTTTGTTTGTTTGCCTTCAATATTTATTCTGTATCAGTCTCTTAGATTTTCTTTAAAAAATCAGTTTTTAGATCCATGTTTACATGGGTTCATCCAGACAGGACATCTGGATCATCCATCGATTTGATCAAATCAGTTTAAAAACCTAGCATATCTTATTGGACAATTGGTCTTGCCTGGATTTTTGTTTTTCCCACATTGGCTAATTAAATTGATTTGAATTCAACCTTCTTCTGTGTCATTGAGGAATATACAATTGTCTCCTCTTATTGCGTGACATAACCTCGTGACCACCGCCCTCCTCCTGCCCTAAAGTCTGTGTGTTTGGGGAGGGAGATCAGTCGGGGGAATCCCTGAAATTGTCTCAGGGGATTCAGAAAAAAAAAAAAAAAAATCAAAGGGCAAAGAAGAGGTCATGAGATTAAAGGCGAAACTGAGGAAGACCGCCATCCGCTATGAGATTCCTCGATTTGGTTTTTGCTGTGGGTGCGTTTCCACAACAGAGTTAGGAAGTCTGACACTTCTTCTGGGAAACATTGTGGGAAAAGGTTGGCTGAGGGCAGTGTTGCTTCTTACCTCTGATGAGGTCTCCTAGACTTGGGGCCTTTGTTCTGCATCACAATAGAGTCGTGAATGAGATTTCACGGTTAGAAGTAGCCTGAAACACCCAGAGAAGCAGGCCATGGATGGGTCTCCGGAGAAAATACTTTTACATAAACCAAACGGGAGGCCAGGGGTTGTCTAAATAAGCTTTGGAAAAGAATAATTCTGAAATAAGCCGAGACCAATTCTGTGGTATAATGGATGTTCAAAGCTGTCCAGATTCAACAGAGGAGAAGACTGCATCATCAGGGGGCCGCCCAATGTCAGAAGCTGGGGGGCCGTGGGGCTGGCTGGCCTACAAGGCCCGGTCCCCTCGGGCTGACACGTGCTGAAGCTTCACCTTACAAGACCATTTCAGAGATTTTTCACACCTGCAAACCAAAGGAAAGGGAAACATGCATTTTAGTGACAGAACCCAATTAATTACAGGCTCTGCTATAAACATTCAGCTGCGTAACTTTGACAGAAAGCAAATTTGTCATCTCGAGGGGAATCTGACATTGTAAATAAATAAGCGTGATTAGGATGATAAGCAAACTTCTACCCACTTGAAACCCCTTCATTATGAAGAGAGAGAAAGACAGAGACAGGGTGTAAATTTGAGCAAGACAGGGAGTGTTCAGCAAGAAATTAAATGAGTCCCCAACAGACCAGCGGGTGAGCGGTGGTGGTGGGCCGCCGCGGGCGAATGACACCGATTTATCTCCCAGAACCTCCGAGAATATAAATGGCTTGGATCAGCTTTAGCACCTGCATTTGGAGATGGCAAGTCTTTTCTAAACCTTAAGTAACACGTTTCGTTTCATTTCACCTTATCTTATTTTATTGTTTGGCGTTCTTCTTGCCCAATCCACGTGGTACTTTTTATAGGAGACGTTCAATGAATTCTTCAGAACGAGGCATTGCAGGTTTGTCTGCATCGGTGGTTCTCAGTCAGGAGCAATTTGCCCCCCGCCCCCCCGGGAGACATCTCATCTGGCAGTGTCTGGAGACTTGATTGCCGCAGGTTGGGGGTAGGGACGTTGGCTACTGGCATCGAGTCAGTGAAGCCCAGGAACATCCTACAAGGTACACAGCAGCCCCTACAAAGAAGCCCCTGGCCCCAAATGCCAACACCCCAGGGCTGGGAAACCTCGATCCAGCAGACCACACATTTTAAAGCATTCAGTCGGTTGGACAACAGACCCTTACTGAGCATTCCTTTGCACACTAGGCTCTGCATTTAGAAATCAGAGAACTCTTTATAGATTATAAGAGGCAAAACCCAGCTCAGATACACTCAGGTAGAACAGGCTCTAGTAACTCAAATCTCCGGTTAGAACATTTAATGGATTTGAGTGCAGTTGGTGCCTTCACACAAACTCTGATCAGACAGACCAACATGTCAGCAAACCAAACATCGAGTGTACGTTCACTGCACCTGCTTTGTCCTTCTGAGGCCACCTGCCTGACCCAGGCAGAGCGTCTGTTCCTTGTCAGTGGGGGTGGAGGAGGGGGAGCCCACAGACCTTTGATTTTCTGTTGTCTTCTAGACTTCCTATAGAACTGGTTGGCATCTCTCTGGGGTCTGGACTCTTTCCTGGAAAAGAGTCGTGAAAATAAGTGTAATTTATACATAGCTGGAGCTTAAGCACATGCCTTGTGCAATATAACGCCACCTCAAGATGTTTTGTGCAGCTTTGCCCATCAGCACTATACTGAGAGGGTATCTGGTTAAGTTCTGGAGCATTTATAAATCCTAAGGAAGGGGGCCAAGCCTCATGCTAAGCTAGCATCTTCCCCTTGCCCTCAAAAAAAAAAAAAAAAAAAAAAAAAAAACTTGTTTTCCCCAGTACCCATTTTTTCACCCATGATCTCAAAAGTGCCATGAGCTCTTTAACAACTAGGGCAATATGATTAAAATGTTCTGATAGTTGTAAAGAGCAAAAGGCAAATCACACACAAGCCCATCACTGCTTCTTCCTCAACCAAAAACTTAAAAACTCATTTGGGTTCAGCTGGACATTTACAGCAACCAAAGAACCCAAGAAAACCAGTGCTAGGGTATTTTTAGATATCCCTCTTAAAGCCATCAAGCTTGCAGACTTGAAACAAAGTTGCTGAACCATCTCCCACGAGATTTTCAATAGGGAAGAACGGATGGATTGAGTTTTGCCGAGTCCCACTCACCAGGTTGTGATGTGGCTGAAAGCTTGTCATTTAAAAATTGCCTGTTTCTGGTGGAAGATGGAGATTTTCCCTCACCCTGTGTGGCTGGCCATTCAGAGGCAAGAACTTCCATGGCATTGCTCTTTCTGCCCAGAGATGACCCTGGCGGCAGTGTCCCCGGGCACTCGGGGCAAAGCAACAGAAAGACAGATGAGGTCCTTCCAGCCTATAATTTGAGACCCTCACCTCTGTGTTGCATTTCCTATTTAAAAGCACCTGTGATGTGTTTTGTACCTTTGAGTCTCACAGGATTCTAACACTGGGCTTTTTGGGGACTGGGACTTTTTCGTCTATCTACATGTGCCCAAGGCTGATGGGCTGTACTCGAGGAGAACCGGGGGAGAAAGGCCAGCCAACTAGTGCGGTCCACACTGTACTACATACAAGAAGGCCAACTGCAGGCCACTGTGGAGGTTGCATGGGAAGTTTGTGGAAGAGCCACCGAGAAAGTGTTCCTTGTGGCCACGAGGTTCTCCTGGGAGCTGTTCAGAAAGAATCTCCTCCTTCTCGCGGCTCACTGTCCCCACTACCTGCTAAGCTGTGGCTTGTGAGCCTCTGTCCCTTTGTCTGTTTGAGCTCTTCATCCCGGGCCAGAAACTGCTGTGCTGGTTCATATTCGGGTTTCCACAGACCCCAGCCACCGGCAGCCACAGCCCTAATTCGGAAGCAGCGGAACAAAGCAAAGTGAACAAAGCATTATGGATTGGGGGTGGAGACTGCTGTCCACCCACCAGACTTGGGGTCCCGGAGGGCAGGAATCAGGGCTGATTCACCTTTATGTGAAACAGACATACAACCTGATAAAGTGAAAATCCTCAATAACCAGTTTTTTAGTCAACCCCCGTGTCTAATCATCGTGTACCTGCTATGGGCCAGGGATTCTCCTAAGCTTCCCACAGGCGTATCATTGAATCCTCAAAATGAGCCTGTGTGACCAAGGTAAATGATGGTGTGCACTCTTGAGAGGACAGGATGAGAAGGGCACTTCAGCTTTGTGGTCTTCTTCCCCCAAACCCACCACCACAGCCTAATCACGAGGAAATCAGATGAACCCAAATGGAGGAAACTTTACCAAACACCTAGCCAGTCCTCCACCAACTGCCAAGGTCATCAAAACCACGGGCAGTCCAAGAAACTGGCACTGCCCAGAGGAGCCTAAGGAGGCAGGGCAACTCAATGTCATGTGGTGTCCTGGGTCCTGGGCGCCTGGGTCCTGGGGACCCTGGATCCTGGGTACCTGAGAAGAGTGCTGAGAACTGATTGAACCGTGGAGTTTGTTACTAGTAACGCACCAACACGGGCAGTGTCGTCCTAGGTGTGTCGTGGAAATGTAAGATGTTAGAAATGGGGAAAATGGGTGCCATGGAGATGTAAGATGTTAGAAATGGGGGAAACTGGGTGAAAGGGTTACAGGAATTTCTGTACTCTGCAGCTTTTCTGTAAATCTAAAACAATTGAAAAATTTTTTAAAAATCACTTAAATTAGAAAACTTGCTAAAAAAAAATCTAACCCTTCTACATAGGCACTATTAATTGCCCAGTTGGATGGGCGAGGATATTGTCCAGAGGGGTTACAAATCATTGTCTCCTAACCTGATTGTCATTCTAGCAACTTCTCAGACCCTGCTCTAGGCTCCTATTTATACCGTAGAAACCCTCCCAGGGCTCCTGAGAAGTAGATCATGGGAGGGGATCTCAAAGGGATAATTTCTCTGCTAGGAAGCATGAGCAACCCAAATTGCTCTGAAGGTAAGCTGGCGAATGAGTCTGCACAGTCTGGGTGCTGGGGGCTTGCACAATAATTGAATCGTTCGAGCACTCCCAGGGAAAAACCCTGCAAGATTGATTTAGAGGGATGCTCCAAGACCTCCTCAGAAACCCTGTAAGTATTAGATGTCCAAATGGTTGAAAAATAGTTCCAATTCAGCGGGGCTCGGGCGGCAGGAAATCATCTGGAGTAACCTCTAACACCATCAAGACACCAAACTTTCTGCCTTTCTAGAGTCAAAGGCCCACAGCTGCTTCCAATCAGGAAAAGCAAACTTTCCATCTTGGAGCACCACGCTCTTGCACATTCCCCTTGCCGGCTCCTCAAAGCACCGCCCCCTCACCCCAGTGCAAGGAAGGGAACACATACCCTCTCAAGATGCAGACGCAGCGTTCCCTTCCTCCTGCTCTCCTCGAGAACACCGGCTGTTTGCTGAGTCCTCAGTGGCCTCCAGTGTCCCCCACAGGGATTTCCCAGAAGGCCCTCTGTCTTCCAGGCTTTTCGATCTGCCATTGGATTTCTCCCAACAACATGCAGGCATGTAGACTCCAGTGTTGCAGATAGGCAGTGGGGTGCAACGGAGCCTGCTGGTTTCATAGTCCCAGCCTCCACACTCCCTTCCTCCCAGAAGAGTTCTGGCAGGGCTACGTCCCCAAGCACTGGCTCTTGTCCCCGAGCTTCTGATAGAAGAGGTCCCCACCTCCCTCATCCAGGCCTGGCTTAATCATGGTCGCAGTGAATGGTGGGCTCCAGGAAGGGAACACAAACCCAGGGGACTTGACCTAAATTTTGTCTCCATCAACCAAGAGTCTTGAGTGCTCTCTGTCATGGAGGACAACTCCTAGGTGGTGCTCCAGGTGGCTTGCATGGCTTCAGGTCAGCATCCCTTTCCCCCTCACAGCACCCATGTTGGCCAATTAGTTATATGACTATGTTACTTATGGTGCCACCTTCCCACTGAGGAAGTCACCATCAACTGTCCAAGTCACATTCCAATCCCTATTTTCTTCTACACTCAACTCGAGGACAGTGCTGCTTCTTGCTCATTCTTACACAAATGCAGGCATCCTATAAACACTGTTATAGCCTTTCCTTTTAGGACTTGGTCACCCTCTCCTGTCATACTTATCCATCCACACCTTCTTTTCAATGCTGTGGAAATCCACCGAATGCTTGTACTATGGTGTACTTCACATTGACTTGCTGACGGGCATGGAGGTTGGTCCCACTATGTCGCTGCTGCAGACAGCACTGCCTTCTCATAAAAATGTCTTGGTGGCCTCATAAATGTGTTTTTATAGGACAAACATCTAGCAGTGGACACATTACTTGAAAGGGAATGCGGGTAATGACCACACCATGGGCTGACCTCAATGGCTCATCGTTGCTCACCGTGGCCCCGTTCTCTGTGGCTGGCTACCACCTGAGCAGAGGGCTCATCTTTAGTGAGCACCTTCTGGCGGTTGGTTTCTGATGCATCTGTCAGCATTTAGAATTTTTCTGTGCATTTAACCCTGAGAGGTAGGAGCAGTTCCTACCCCCACTTCACAGATGAGAAAACTAAATCTTGGGGAAAGTAAGGAATTTACCTAATTTGGCTGCAATCCTGCCTAACTTTGTAGCCTGTGCTTGTCACCCTCCCTGCTCCCTCCCAGTGACTGTGTGTCTTGGAGCTGGGAACATTTTCCTAGTCTGCTCTGCTTCCTGAACTCTGTTAATGCCGTTTCCACAATAATCGATTAGAAATCAGAGCGATTGGGGTGGGGTTGGATATGAAGTTCTCTTCATCTGGTTTGAATTATTATGAAATCAGGATTATGTTGATATTTTTCATGCTACATCCCGGAGGAGAGTGATTATTTTCTTTTATTCATTTATTTTCTTTTTCTATCAGCTTCAGTGACTAAATCCGCCTCAGTATAACCTTCCGGATCTTCCCAAAATTGCACAGGATGAGGAGGCTTTACTGTGTTCTAAGCAAGTCTGCTCCATAGGGGGGGTCAGGCGGCCCCCCAGGCAGAAGGGTGCTTCCAAGGTCTTTGTCTTTTGGACTATTTTGTCCATAAACTTTTGGTTTCCAGAGGGAAAACACATTTCTTCAACACCCCATCTACAAACCTACATAAACTCTTTCCAAATGGAACACGTCGGAAGCCAAATGAAAGCAAGTTGTGTCTTGCAGGGCTGGGGCTGCCATGTTCCTCGGCTGCTGGTCGGACATAACACAGTGGGTAACAGCAGACGACTCCATGGACAAAGTAGCTTTACGGTTCTCTCACTCTTGCTTCCCTCCCACGGCTTCCTCCAAAGACTTCGCTTAGAATTTCTGGGCTGGCAGGCAAGAAGGGTGGGTCTCATGGAATGACTGTGGGGTCACCACAATCACCAGTGCCACTTTGGTGTAGCTCAGAGCAGGAGGTGAGTCCATCGGGGGGGGGGGGGGTGAGGAGAGGAAGGTTCTACACCTAGAAAGGATGGCCACATCTCCCAACAAAATCTTGTCTGTCGGGAGGGAGGCACTTACAAATTTAGCAAAGGCATCAAGGACATAACATATATAAAAGGTTCACCTTGTAAACCCTCATCCTCCCATCCCGGGATTTAAAACCTGACCTTCTAAAATATCAGCTAACTAAGAAACCCAGTACATTCCCATGCATAAACACAATGGAGCTATTTATAGTGCCAGCCCCGGGAGTTGAGGCAACCTGGAAGAGTGGGTAGGGATAGGCAGGTAGGGCCATCCCATTAAGTAAATATATGAGTTAAAAGTGATGGGTAGGGGCGCCTGGGTGGTTCAGTCGGTTAAGCATCTGCCTTCAGCTCAGGTCATGATCCCAGGGTCCTGGGATTGAGTCCCGCATCGGACGCCCTGCTCAGTGGGGAGTCTGCTTCTCCTTCTCCCCCCACTCACACACTCTCTCTCTCTCAAAAATAAATAAAAAATCTTAAAAAAAAAAGTGATGGGTAAGGTGAATACCTAGCAACATGGATGGATCTTAACAACATAGGACTTAATTTTAAAAATCAAGAAACAGGACAAGCTATATAACAAGATCATCTCTATAAATTGGAAATACATGCACCACCAAATTTATTTGTGGTGATAGAAGTTAGAATAGTGGTTCCCTTGGGATGCAGGGTGGGGCAGTAATTGACTGGGAGGAGCATGGGAGAGACTGCTGGCTGCTGGAGGTCTTCTGTACCTTGATCCAGGTGGTGGCTATGAGTATAGAAGTATGTGAAGTCCATTGAGGAATACACTTCAGACTTGTATTTTTATGTGTGTATGCATATAGAGTAACAATATGTATTTTGCAAATAATACAAACAAAATGATTAATACATTTGTCTGTTGGTCAGTGGGGTCGAAGTGAAGAGGAGTGGAGTAGGGTGGTAAAAGAGAACCAATGGCTAGATGGATGGAGGGGTGGGCAGGAGAATTAAGAGAAAGATACACGGATGGATTTGGGTAGGTGAGTGGAGAGATGGAAGGGAGGACTGATAAAGAGATGGCTAGAAAAATGGGAGGACTGACAGATGAATGGATGTGTAGATGGATGGACGGACGGACGGAGGGGACAAACTGACAGATAAAGCTAGTTGATGGGGAGGTATAATGTTATCCTCCTTGATCCACCACAGTAGACACAAGTAGCAGACATCAGAAGCTGACTCCAGCTAGCTTAAGCACTGAACAAACTGATCAGAAGGACATTGGTAGCTCCCAGAACTGGGAATTGGGCTCAGAAAGCAGGTCAGCCCAAAGGGGGCTGAGAAGCCACAGACAGCTTGCCGCAAAGACGACCCGGCTGCTGGGTCCCAAGCAGGCAGGTTTTAATAACCCTGGAGACTGTGTGTGTCTCCTTCAAGACTCAGAGTCGTGGTGGGGAGCATTCGGTTGGACAAGCGAGGACACGGGCCGGAGCCAGAGTCCTGTGGGGCGGGGAAAAGGAACCAGCTTCTCCATTGCCTTTTTGCTCTTGTGGTGATGAGGAAGGCCACACTAAGGGGACTTCCCCAGAGAAAACAGGTGCTCCCATTGCAAGTACCCACTCCTGCCTCTCTGCTCTGACACAGCAGGGGAAGCAGGAGAGGAGAAGAGCAGTTCTCCGGGTTCAGGCTGTGAGCCCAGTTCCGGCCAGTAAGACCAAGGGCACTTCTGGAACATTAAGTTCTGAGCAAGCAGGTGCCGGGAGAGAAACCACAGAGAGAGGAGGGTGGAGGTAGGCTCAGAGTGTGTGCCGCTCTGTGGGACGGTCCAATGTAGGGTGCCCAGCTGTGCTGCTGTGCCCAGGCCCGAGGGGGGCTCTGGACGCTGGGCTTTCATCACCCCCAACCGGGAAAGCCCCCAGGAGAACCAGGACAAGGTGGCCCCCATGGCAAAAGGCTCCACCCAGTGAGCACTGGGAGAACAGGGCTCAGCCTGGACCACTCCCCAAAGCGGGGCCCGGATCTCTCGGTTCTGGAAGGCAAGTTCTGAAAAGTTTTGTTGAGTTTGAGAATACAATAAAAAAAAAAAAGTTAACTATTAATGACTTCCTCCCCCCTGACTCCCTCCACCCCTACCTACCCCTGCAGGTGCTTTGGATCTGGAGTGTTTAACCATGATTTGGGGCATGACAGTAATGAAGTAAAATCCCTGTCCTCTCCAGCCAGTTCCACCCAGGGCAGAATCTCCGTTCCACACAGCTATCAAAGTGAAATCCATGGGGTATATGACAGGGACTCGTAAACTGTAAGGCATTATGCAAATGTAAGTGAGATATCATTATTATCCTGGGTTGTGAAGGTCCCTTGTGGTATTGATGACTTTTTATATGACAAAGATCTATGCTTTTTCTGTGCTGAATTAATAATTCACTTATGCTAATAAAACAAAGAAATCCAGTTGCCAGTGTCTCAAAAACAATCTTATTTCTTCCCATGAATTCTAATGTGGCTGGGTTTTGTTTCCCCCTCATCTTTTTTTCTTTTTAACTGGCAAATGGAAACAGGTGAGTTGCAAAGTCTTTGGGGGTATTTTGAGCCACAAAGAGTAAATGATCCGTGGATTTAAAAAAAAAAAGCGGGGGCGGGGGGGGAGTGTGAGAAACACATTCCCCTGCATTTGCTTGGCCTCAGAGCTGCAAGGGCTCTGGGCCTCCCCTCAGCTGCAAGCCCTTTGATCAACGACCCACCTTTCCCGTTAAAGTGTGAGAGACTTGAGCCGATGTGACATTTTTGCCCCTGCCCATAAAAGTGCCTGCCTCGTTTGTCCTCCATGAATGGGTGGGGTGGGTCGGCCCCACTACCAGGTAAACCACGGTGGGAGAGAGCTGCTCGGACGGCTGAGGATTTCTAAAACTTTCCAGATGATCTGACAGACTCTCTCTGTGAGCGACTTCTGGTCCCTGGAGATATTCTAGAAAGGATTCAGGTGTTTCAGGGATGGTCAGAATCTTACTATTTTCCAAAGCCTCAAATCTCGAGATTCCAGTGGCCTTGCTCTGTCCGCTTCTCTGAGCGCTGAGATGAACTGGCTCTTGGGGGATGGGGTGGGATCGTCCGTGCCACAGAAGAATGTCACATGCTTCAGGGCTGTCCCAGTGACCCCATTTCCCTGAAGCACCCTGTGCCAGGCATTACTCTGGGCTTTCTGCCCCAGCGGTGGTAGTGGGAAGTCCCTGGGGGCAGACAGCTGGGTGTAAATGCCAGTCTGCTGCTTCCCTTGTGTGGCATCGGGGAGGCCCCTTTAACCCTTCTGTGCCTCAGTTTCCTCATCTGTAGAATGGGGATGAAAATAGCCCTTGTCCTGGAGGGTTGCAGTGAAAGTCTAATGACTTCCCACCTTGGTGCCCACAAGGGTCTGACCCTATTTTAACAGTAGGACTCAGGGGTGCCTGGGTGGCTCAGTCTACCTTCAGCTCAGGTCATGATCTCAGGGTCCTGAGATCGAGCCCTGAGTCCGGCTCCCTGCTCGGCGGGGAGCCTGCTTTTCCCTCTGACCCTTCCCCCCACAACTCGTGTGCACTCTTTCTTTCAAATAAATAAATAAAATTTAAAAAAATAATAATAAATAAACAACAAAACTCAGATTCTGTTAGGACCACACAGGGGAGTTCTCTGGAGATTACATGCAGTGTGATATTGCAACAGACATTAAAAGAGATGTGCAAAAATGAATAATGCCCCTCTTTTCCCTAATATTCTGGAAAATATCACTAGTTTCCATTAAAAAATACATAATGGGTTTATTACTGCTATTTTTAAATGAGTTAATAAATAATTCTGCATGTGTTCAGTGTTAATTTACAATACAATAAATATCTATCACTATTCTATAATAGGGATTTTGTAACAAAACCTCTTTAGGGTTCTCCATCATTTTTAAGGGTGTCAAGGAGTCCCGAGGCCAGAACCACTAATACAAGTAAAGTGCTCACCTAATGTAATCGGTCTGAGTGGTGCTCCCTCCTGTCCCTGTTTTATAGAAGGGGAAACTGAGGAACAGAGAGGCCTCCAAGCCAGACAGAGGTTCAGAGCAGAGGCAGACTCTAGCCCAGGTTTATCTGAGTCCAAAGACTGTGTGTTTGGCCAGATGTTGAGCTTACTCTCATTCAATCTTCTGTGTTATCTAGTGACCAGTCGACCATGGCTCCGCACGTTGTAGGCACTCTGGAAAGTCTTGTCAAATGAATGAGCCTCCCAGCTTACACAGTACAACTGAACACATCTTGTTTTGAGCCCACCACATGCCAGCCATGTACCGGGGCTAAGACAGGTTTCCCCAGAGCAGGAAGAAGCCTGTCTTGATCTCTGAGTCTTCGATGTCCCACACCAGTGGGCTCACAATAGCTATTCGCTATGCAAATCAGCAAGCCCAGGTGAATTGGGGGGGGGGGTCTATTCTCAATGGAAGCAAAAGACTTTCTTGTTAAACGAAACCAGCGTCCATACTAACAATAAACCCCACCACAAAAACCTTGTCTTTTGTTTGAATATTAGAGGAAAACTCCAGAAGCTTAACAGAAGAGGGCCTTCTAAACTCAGATGCTAAAGAATTCATATTAATTCAGAAAAGACTTCCTGTCTGTCCCGCATTTTATTTCAACATTAGTGAACTCCTGAAATATCACTGGAAGTCAGACACAATCTTCCTTTTGTCTCTCTTTCAGGGTAGAAAATGGCTGAATGCATCCAGAGGTATTTCTAATTCAAGGCAGATCTGAAATCTATTCAGGCCAGGGCCATTGCAAGGGCTTTGCAGGAAGGAAAGTAACACATGCTTCAGCAGACTGGCAAGGTGGGGCCCTTACAGACTGGGGCTTTACACCCCCACAGTGCTCACCCCTAATACCCTAATTGCATCGTTTTATGGGGTGGCGTGGTTCTGCTCAAATGCATACACACATGGGTTGCAGCTCCCCATCCACGTGAATTCCCCTCTCTGGTACACCAGGTAGTCATTTGAAATTCATATGTATGTAATTGAAAGCTACATTTCCTCCCGCAGCACAGGAAACCACCAAGCAGTGACCACAGTGGTGATTAATAATATAGCCTCTCCCACCCATCCCCCTCCAAAGCTCCTAGGTTTAGGGTAGAAGTCAATTAGATTTCCACCTTTAAGTTTCCTGCTGCTCTAAAGCATATTATTTTATTCAATCTGTCAGTAATTTCCAACAATCTGGTTATAAAATCAAAGTACAATCTGTAGGGCTTTTTTTTTCCTCCATCCATCCTCCTATAGGTTCTTTCTCCCCCAGATGAAATAGTGATGAAACCTGCACAATGAGGCTCTGATCTTTGGCCGTGCGTGGCCCTCGCACATTCCCGAGGCTGTGGGCTTCTCCTGGCAGAGGGCTCTTACTTCTCCAGCCCTGTTCATGTTTTGTGGCAGACGTGTCCCGCGGGAGGGGACTGCAGCTTTACTTTCTTGGGTACTTGTGAAAATTGAGTTGTCACAGCATGAGGAGCCTACTGTGGCTTGGTTCTAATCCCCCCTGCTGGGCGGCATTTAGCTTTGGGTCAGCGGCACAGACCAAGGCAGGTACCAGGACACAGCTGGGACAACAAGCCCATCTTTGTGACCCAGGGGATCCATGCGGCCTTTAAGCCACCGGTGGTTTAAGAAGTTAAATGTTCTTCATGCTCAACAGTTTCCTTAATTAAAGACCAATATGCACCTTCTGTTCCCAGGCTCCCAGCCTGATGTGGGATCTGACACTTTGAAGACAGCGCATTTTGAAGTGCTTTTCCCTGATGCACTCCTTGGCCGATGTGGACCACTTTTGTTAAGTGCCAAATAAAAGACGACTCATCTACACGGACCCAAGAATTGGTTTTTTTAATTGGATGATCTCTATGGGGGAGAGCTCAGCTACTAATTGAAAAGGTTAAGCTTTTCAAACTTTATGTTAAATGAGGACTCAGCCTGCTGAACGCAATAAAGCAGCCCCGTTTGGCAGGGGAGGGGGAGGGGTCGCTCCCAGAGAACCCTGAGCAAGACCACAAATTCTTACAGCCTGTTCTTCCTCAAGCCCAAAATAGGCTTGTTTTTCAAATGCTTCTCCACCATTCTCTCTGAATGAAGAGAGAATGAGGGACTGAGAGGGAGCCACAGACTCCAAACATGAGTCCCTTCTGGAATTTTATCAGATTCTAATTGATTTTGATTCTGTTCCTACATTAAGTCAGAAGGGAAACTTCTCACTCCATGAATCCCACAGGACATAACACTGGATGGCAGACATCTGGAATCTTCTGGATGTTAAAGTGACCTTTTTCTTTCATCTTTTCAACCAGATGAACACAAAAATTGCAAGGCGATTCAAGCCACCTACTCCTTCATTACAAGGTCTGCAGACTGCAGTTCTCAAATCCCATGGTTGACTGACCCTTTAAGTATTTTGTTTTATAGCTTAGATGATCCCATGTAGATGGTCTGTTGTAAAAATTGCAGTGGCCTGGGATGACAAAAACCTAAACAGGTCTGTATGGAATTTTGCACAGTTCTGCACAGTGCCCCCTTGGGCCACACTAAGAGAAGCTAATTTATTCTTAGGTACCTCCCATTCTCAAAAACAATACAAACTTTCTGGGCAGGACTGCCATTCACATTTTAAACCAATTTCCAGCTTTCCAGTCCCAGAAGAACTTTACTGGATCCCCAAACATGGTGTGGAATTTTAGGTCATACTGTTCAGGATAAAAGAACACTGCTTAACACTACCCGTAGAATCCTCCAGATCCAGCCTCGCCCCACAGTTTCATTCCTGCTTCCCTGTGGCCCACAGGCCACACCTGTCCTCTCCTCCTCCAGCTCAGAGCCCCTTCACCAGGAGCACCATTACCCTCATCCCAGCTCAGCCTTCTGGGTTCAGCCTAAAGGCTCCTTGATTCTGTTGGTTCCCCCAGATTATTTTCTCTTTTCTCACCTAGCATAGTCCCTTGTTAGCGTTTGTTAAGTTGTAAGTAAATAATATATATTTTGTTTGACATCTTCTTTACCAGGCTGTGCTGGGCAGATGGCAGATACTCAGTACATATTTGTTGGATAGGAAGGAAGGGAGGAAGAAAGGGAGGAATGAAGGAAGGAAGGTAAGAAGGGAGGGGAGGGGAGGGGTTGAGGGAGGGGAGGGGGTGAGGGAGGGGAGGGTGTGAGGGAGGGAGGAAGATGGGACTGCAGTGGAGCCTCACTGCAGTAGAGACCGAGATGGGCCACCCCAATCCCCTCACTGCAGTAGAGACCGAGATGTGCCGCCCCAATCCCCTCACTGCAGTAGAGACCGAGATGTGCCACCCCAATCCCCTCACTGCAGTAGAGACCGAGATGTGCCACCCCAATCCCCCTAGTGAGGGCTGCTGCCCCAGCTGATGGAGTGCTGTCTGCAGGCAGCCTTTAGCTACTGGTCCCTCCAAAGCCTGCCTGGGCCACAGAGAGCTGCCTCCCCCACGGGCACAGCCCTTCTCCAACGCACCCCATGGGTTGGCTAAGGCTGTCTTTGCGTTAGAGCTCGGCCCCTCCCTCTGCCCTTTCTGCTCCCCTATGCTACTTTACACAGGCGTCGGTCGTCCCAAGGGCCCTCCCAAACCAACCTCCGACACTAAACTCTGATGTTTCAGAGTCTGCTTCCAGGGAAAACCAATCTGAAACTCTCATAAAACTCTCCTTGCAAATGGATGCCCCCCAAAGCCTAGGAGGAGCCAACCCCTAAAACTTAGGTTCCAGTGGGGAAAATCCTAGGTGATATTCCCCAGCTGTACCTCTAAGTTGAACCATAACAGTTTTGGCAAAAACCTTAGAAGAAATGGCCTTTCTGGAACCACCCCTGGAATCAGCAATGAGGCATCTAGAGGTTTCTTTCACCTGATTGAAAGTAATTTTAAAAAGTAGAAAAAGTCACAGAAAGTGTAGCCTGGTGCCTGGCAACATACCAAATACCCAATAGATGTTTGTGGAAACAATGAAAGCTTCTTTTTTTTCCCCTTGTTCTCTGTTTCTCCCCTAAGAATTTAAAACCAGAAAAAGATAATAAGACTAACACATTCAGCCCCATGCAGTTATTTTCTTCAAATCACTTGTTTTTAGCACAAAAGGGATAACTACTTGTGATGTATTTTTCCATTATTTTCTTTGTGCAGGAGGTTTTTAAATTAATTTATTCTCTCTCTGCATCAGGTTGTCTTATAATTGAAGATGCGAAGTGTTTGTCTTCCACAGGCTTTCTGGTGATGTCTTTCTGCTGTTAGCATCTTCTTTGTCTACGTTTGTGATCCCTGCCAAATTGCCCACGGAACAGCAACTCAAGTGCATAAATTATAAGACCACATAGGCGCTGCTCACATCTCTGAGTCTAAATGTCTTAGGACAGAAGTTTTCTTTTTGCAAAACAAACACAATCAAACCTTGATTAACCAGAACATTTGGGGAACGGAATATTCTGGATAATTTAATTGTCTGGGTAATTCCCAGTTCACCAGAAATTCATCAATATTTTCAAACCCTGATGCAAAGAATCTTTATAAAATGTATTGTTCTTCTTTGCATTTTTAGCAAGGATGGTAGAACATAATGGAACATTTCAGAGGCAGAAGGTGATCGTGTCATGGCAAGAATGTTGGACTTCAGGGCTGAAGCCCAGGTGTTAGTCCTGGCTAACTCTGACTCAAGCCAGGACAAAATCCTCTGGTTCTCAGTTTCCCCTAAAAAGAAGAAAGCACAAGCCAACAAACCGCTCAGCTTAGTCAAATCCGAAAGCTTCCTGGTGCCTAAATCAGTATCCTTTCTCTTTCCTTCCTTTTGGATCTGGAGATCCAAGGAGACTGTATGAGAGTTTGGGCTGCATTCACCTTCACAGTAAAATCCAAGCTCTTGATCTAAAAATATTTCCTGAATATCTACTCAATACTCAAACACCTGTTCACATGGATTTACCTTCCCAAGTCCTGGTTATTTCTCCTCAAGGTGGAATGAAGAGTAGAAAAAGCAAATGAGATTCAGGGTAAACTGAACCATAACCAACAGATGGCCTACTGTGTGCAGGCTCTGGAAGCATGTCCTCTTGGACCTGTGATGCTGTGGAAAGTGTACTGGCCTGGGACATGGAGCCTGGACTCTACTTCGGGTCCAGTGTCATCACCAGTATGAGAAGCGAGCTGTTCTTGGGTCTCTCGTGGACTGTAACCTCACCTCCTGAGCCCCAGGCTCTCGACCTCAGGACTGGTGGCTTGGTGGACTGGACGTTTTGTGTGGGGCCAGCCTGTGCACACGGTAGGATATGCATCGCAAGATGTCACGCGGCATTCCTTCACCAGAGGCCAGCAGCACCCCTCACCCAAAGTTGAGACATCAGAACTGTCTTTCAGACACTGTCCAATGTTCCCCTTTCGTCCAATCACCCTCTTCTGAGAACCACTGCCTTTAAGGGTGATTGCTTAACCTCTCCTGAGAAAAAGAATCCAGGACTGAGATCACCAAGGCATCAAATATTTGATAGCTTCTGTCAAGGGAATTAGGTTAAAACAGTGCCCACCTGCTACTGTGGGGTCCAAGAGGCATGCACCCCTAAGTGCTGGGGTACCTATAAATCAGCATGAAGTCACCATGCTTGGGTCAGGATATGCCACTAACACTTACTGAAGCGACCAAGAAAGTAAGGAAACTTATAAGCACAAGACTCATGAGATCACTCTGCAACATTCTCTGCTTCAGCTGAGAAGAACTGGGGTGGTTGGCACAAAGTGGGATAGATCTTAATGCAGAGGATGATTTCTCCTGCTTTACTGAGGACAGTAAGAGAAAAATGTTTATTTGCATTAGACGTTTTGAATTAGGGTGAGATAGATACTCTCTAATACCCCCTTAGCACCATCTGATATTATACTGTTTACATATTTGTCTGTCTGGTTGGTTAATGAATGGACACTCCCTCCTCCCAATAAAAGCTCCACGGATCCTGTCTTTTTCAATCCTATATCCTCATATGCCTACTACCTACTTAACACTCAGTAAATATTGGTTGAACAAACAACATGGAGGAGATAATGGGAAAGTGTTGATACATTCTGAAATTGGTGGACAGAAACTTCACTATATGCTTTTGCTCATCTCTGATAATAAGGAACAAGGCTGGGCCAAATCATTCATCTTAGAGTCTTTCTTTCCTCTCCTTGACTAGCAGTGAGCCACTTCATCCCCTTACTTAACAAATGTGCATTAATACCTGCTGGGAGCCAGACACTGTTCCAGCTGCTGAGAACACCCAGATGAAGACACTATGGGCCCTGCTCCAAGGAGATCCCTCCTGGACTATATATGTGGCCATCTCATTTCCTAGCTCACTGGCCCCACTCCACTCAGTTCTTGAACAAGAAGAGGACTTTTTGCGTAGGTCCTCAATGTATGGCCTCTACGTGTGTGCAGGAATCCGTAGAGCAAACGTGTCTGACTGGAACGTTAGCATATAGAAAAAACAAGCCTGGATAGCCAGCCTTTCATTTATAAGGGAGTTGAGGCCTCATTTCTACCGAATTATATCCCATTTCACACTACGTACACACAGAAGGCAACCAGATTTCCACTGTGGCCAGAGACAGGACTGGGTCACTCTGCCCCAGATGCTACATGTACAAAACCACTAATTTCTTATAGGAATCCATTCACTCATACATTTACGCAGAAAAACAATTCACTTACTTCTGGTCAAAAATCACCAAATGCTCAATCATAAAGGGTGTTGAACTTGCCTCTGGGAGGGAAACTGAAAGCAGATGTCTGTCACAGCTGGAGACAAAGGTCCTAGACGCCACAGAGCAAATCCTTCTGCATTCACAGCCTGAAGATCAACAGGCTGTCACCAAGCAGCAGACTGGAAAGCTGCTCTCCATGGTTCTTGGTGCAGCCAAATCCATTTGCTTCAAATCCAAAAGTATGGAAGCAGGTCCTTCAGCAGAAGCAGAATTGATGGCAGTCCTTGCGGTTGGGCATGAATCCTTAACTGTGCTTTCCTGTATATCACCTGGTACTCACCAGCCAGCCAACTGATCAACCAGCCCACCAACCAAACACCAAAAAATGTGCTTATATCACAAGACATTATGTGACTATCCTTTGCAACTGAAGGATGTGATAATCCTTTGACTTGGAAGGTTAATTACTCACCTATGAAGTTTGACTGGTGAAAACTTATCTGATAAACCTACAATTCTACTTCTGGTCACCAGTTCTTTTGGCTTGGAGAAAAAGTGGGGAGAGAGCTGTGCTTACCAGAAACTAGAATAATTAAAGAAACTAACAATGCATGTACCTTTCAGATTCACTCAATGCTTCTGCAAGTGTGAGGGATATACCACTGGTAGTGTAAAGATGATATTTAACTGGTACATGGATGAATACTTTTTTTTAACAGTTTAGTTTACTGCAGATCAGAAAATAAACAAAACTATTAAATTCAGGTTGAGATTTCACAGATATCATTATTTAGGGCAATACTCACTTCTTTAAGACAGGGATGATAAAGATGTAGTAAATACACACAATGGAATATCACTCAGCCATAAAAAAGAATGAAATCTTGCCATCTGTGACAACATGGATGGACCTAAAGGCTATAATGCTCAGTGAAATAAGTCATACACAGAAAGAAAAACACCATATGATTTCACTTACATACAGAATCTAAAAAGCAAAAACAGATACTCTAAAATGCAGAGAACAAACTGGTGGTTGCCAGAGGGAAAGTGGGTAGTGGGAGGGAGAAATAAGGGGATTGGGAGGTAGAAACTTCCAGTTATAAAAGAGTAAGTCACAGAGATAAAAAGTACACCATAGGGAATACAGTCAGTAATATTATTATAATGTTGTATGGTGACAGATGGTGACTACACTTAACATTGAGAATTGTTTAAAACTGTTTAATCACTATGTTGTATACCTAAAACTAATAAAACACTGCATGTCAACTATATTTCAGTAATAAAAATTTTCTTAAATAAAAGCATGTGGAAAACAGGATGAGTTAAACAGAAGTATTAAGTAAATAATACACCCATATGTGGACATATATGGCAAAAAGCATTAGGACGATTTTCAAATGACTGAAGTTTGGAAATAATGGGTTAATTTATTACTATTAGAGTTTGACGAGTTAGCAAAAACACATCTCAGACCCATCAGTAAGTACATCTGTGCCTTATGTTTTTCCACTCGAACTTTTTCTCCCGATGCATTGTGTCTCCATTGACTTCAAGTGCCTTCAAGAGGTGTAGATGTAGAAGACTAGTATTGTATTGGTATGTAAAAGAACTCTATTTATTCTTGCAAAGAATACATGAACTATCTTCATAAGGAGGCACTGTTTTGAATTAAGAATGTTTTTTCTGTTGATGAATAATATTAAATACCCAAGAGACATCAATTCTAAGGGGAAAAGTTTTAGATTATTGCACTGTGGATAGTGCCCTCATGTGGCTTCAAAACTTAGCTACATTTAAGAATTTAAAAACACATCTTTAAGTTAAGAAGTCTAAAATATGGCAGACAATGACAAATGAGACACATGGGAAACGGAAACAGCACAAGAAAATGTGCTAATTTGCCATTACCCAATCTTTCTGTTGAGTGGAATGGGATACCAATATGGCGGACAGGATGTCTGGTTCACTACTTGGGAATGATCAGGTATCGTATTCATACAGGATACTGCCTGCGATAGTTTTAGTTAAAATGTTAACAAATCACACAAAACATTTTTTTCAGTTTTATTTTTATCAAAACAAAATAATTTAACCATATAAAGGAGGAGATAAATTTCAACAAACAACCAAGAGGCCAATAGCTTTCCTGATCATGAACAATCAAGAGAGTAGTAAGTTCTGAACGGTGGGCTGCATATAGGAGATGTTGAGTCATCCTCTAGGGCTCCAAGGGACAGAGATGGATTATTTTCCTGGCTCCTTTTCTTCCAATGGTGAAGCAATACACTCAAATGTTCCTAGACTTCTTCACATCGAATTATGTGCCCACATAAGTACAAAAGTATGGGTGAAGAGAACTGTACAGGTGCAAATCTAGCACACAAGATTCTCTGGGTCCTGACACCTATATTTAATGAGTTCTGAAAGATAAAGACACGAAATTGTGCTTAAATATCAAGAAATGTAGTGTTTCAAAAGCCAGAGAGAACTCTGGGAATCACAACTGAAGTGAGGAAAAATACACAGGTTCTCTTTGCTGCCGTTGTAGAAATCTGATCGCCATGGAGTCAGGCAGACCATTTTCTCCTCACCATATTAAATTATGTCTGGGGAGCTGAGCAGCAGCACGTTCCAATAATGATGACAGTTTCCCTAACTATAAAAATCTGCTGCACCAGGCAAATTTTGTGCAAAATGCAAATTTCTATGCTGGGGAAAAAATGAATAATGTGATCATTCTAAGTAATGAATGTAAATGCAAGGAAATACTTTTTGGCATAAGGCTGCAACTCGTTCATCTTTCATGCCAAGAACTGTGGTCACAATGCATTCTTGCAAGGCTACTCTTTCCATCTGAGCCGTAGAAGAGGGATTTTAGGAAGAGAAAGTGTAACTTGCCCTCAGTTACCCATCATGCTATTGGCAGGGTTTGATTAGAATCCAGAGGCACTCCTCACCCATCTCTTTTTAATCTCTCAGCAAATGAACCATAGGTTCTCTTGGGTTGTGAATCAAAGGGATATTCAGTTCATCCAGAATCTCCAAGGTTATACAAAACAGAAGGGATGAGTTGTCCTCCATCATGCCTTACAACAAAGAGGATCCAGGTTGTCTATTAAACACCATGTGACTTCAAAAGTCACTTAACAGTATAGGTTGCCAAAGGGGGAGGTGAAACCTCTCTCCTCCACCCATCTTTAACAAGGGATGTCTGGCCAGGTGTAGGTACAACTGGAGAGATAAACCAGGTGGTAAGCCTTGAGCATTACTGGTCATGGCACTTGTATACCTTGCCCTGAGATAAAAGCAAAGAATTCAAAGTGCACTTGACTTTAGTCTATGCCAGCATCCCTGGAGTGGAAGAAGCTGAGCACCAATTGGTTAAGACCCTTACCCGAAGGTACAATAAAATTAACAGCCCTAAGGAGAGGGAGGAATCCCTGATCGGTAAACTCCAGTTTGTCTTGTTCTGAAATAAATTTGTTTTCCCTTAACCACTACAGAGTGCACACCTGAAGAGTAAAAGCTGCAGCAATTATCAATTGATAATATTGAAATTTTATTTTCAATAACCCAAACTGGGTTATAGATTGCTGATAAACATAGCCCTGGGACTGCACTTCTCTTTAAGAAGCCCCACAGGAAAATTAAGATTTATAAAATCAGGGAGTATTTGTTGCTTTATAAAAGGATTCTTCATAAAAAAAAAATTATACCTTAGGATGATTTCCAATAGCCAACTCCCCTAGAGTCACTCAAAATACTTTTTTTTAAAAAATCCACCAGAATATAGCTTTTCACAAATTCATGCTGATATAAAGTAAGGTACCCTTGTAAACATTGCTACCCATTGCTAAATGACCAGCTGACAGGATGGCTTGGCAACCTGCTTGCCTTGGTAAGAGACACAGGGAGTCAAAGAGATGGAATCAATATTCCACCAATGGGATCCAGGTTGGGATGTGGCAGCCAGCAATGGTGGCTCTTAGAAGGACAGAACTTCCACCACCATCTGGAGGTCAGTGCTATTTGGAGCTGTGACTTACTGATTTAGATGAGCGATCCTGCTGACAGCTTAGTAGCCACCAGGAAAGAAGTATCTGGAAGAAAGTTTTCTTCCCCTAACCAGTGTGTCCCCAAAGTAGTCAATTCAGCCCACAGACATGTTGTCTTCACCTCACACGGTAGTGTTCTGGTTTTGCTTTCAATTTTTGTATTATGAGCCAAATGTATAAACTGGATGACTGTACCCCCAAAATCTGGAACTCTGAAGAAAAAAAAATCATACAGAGCTTCTCTGAGCTCACGTTCTTCATGGCAATACTTGGCTGAAGATGTTCACGCTTCAGTTCTCCACGGTCCCCCTGAAATGTCTTGTGTGGGGGGCCCCTCCCCATGGGGGTCACCTCAGAGCCCCCAAACCCCCCCAGGTAAAGGACAGCTCATCTGACAAGGATTAGAGCCTGGAGATGCATCCAGCTCATCTAGTCCAACTCTGATTCTCAGCTGGAGAAACTGAGGTGTAGAGGGCATGTGTGTCTTACCAAGATTTCCCACCTCAGTAAGGACATAGTCAGGACTTCTCTCTTCCTCCAAGACTCAGCCACTTTCCTAGACTTCCTCTCTCATTACAGGGGCATGGGTCATTCAAAGGTAGATAATCACCACATCACTTTTGTTTGGTTTAAAAAGTACACAACGAAAAATAAAGTACACAAAGTGAATACCTATCATCCTTTTACCTCCCTCCTTATGTTTTATTTGGCTATGCTTGAAATCACTTGAATATTTATGAGCGCATCTCATATATGCTAAGTCACCAGGGGAAGCTGGTCTTGCATTGAAGTTCCCTGTGAATAACTCCAAAATTGGAAAACTCACATGACGATACTTGAAACTTGCCCATCCTTAGTCCCAGGCAAGGACACGTTAAGTGTGTTCACGTGTGCGAGATGCTAGGCATTGCTCCTGCTTCTGAAGGTACAAGATGTCATATGAACATCATCACGTCAAAAGCTAAGCCAAAAGAGCTCAGCTATAAATTTCAAATTGTACAAAATCTACCAAAAGCAAGTATAAAATTTTACTGAAATGCAGCAGTGTAAATCTCTGTAAGTTTTTCCTCTCCCATTTAAGGAGAAGGAGAAGAATGCAGTAAATCTGAGGCTTCGCTCACTGAGCTGGCTGACGTCGATCAGCTATTTTCTCCTGCACAGGGGCGCGCTGGCTTGGAATACGGGGGAATTTTATCTGTACTGTTCTGACTTGCACAATACAGAGGCTGATTTAATTTGACAGCAAAGTAACACCAAGCCCCCAAAATAAAATTACTGAGATGTAAAACAGCGTCAAAACTCCAATTAGTTTTGTATCCTTGAAGCTTCTGGAGGAAATCTAAAAGGCTCCCGTCACGATGAGCAGGCATCAATTTAAGCTGTAGAGATTACTAAAATGTAACCCTCTAATTGAAATTGCTCAGAGCACAATATGACAGAAAGAATCAGAGAAAAATAAGTGAATTTTTCCCCCTCAAAAAATGACTCATTACAGAGACTGTTCTATTAACTTTTAACACTGCGTTCCTTTGCAAGAGCTAAAAAAACCAAGGGTTTCAGAGGTCTCAAGAGAAAAGGCACCGGGCCCAAGAGCAGTACATGCTTGTGTCGTTGGATCATACGTAAGCACTGACCACTGGTGTAACATTTAAAGATAATCAGCATTTTACTAGATCATAGGCATTTTGAAGTATATTTACAACTTCCACTAAGGACGCAAGTTATTCTAACCAAACTGCAGTTTTTAATGAATCTGGATTTGGTTTCCAGAATGAACAGATGTATCTTAATGCCCCATCTCCTCTGCAAGCTACCCCAGTTACCCAAGTGTGCTTACCACCTTTGAAGCAAACCCTCAGCTTACTAATGGAGGAAGTCGGTCGACTTGACTCTACCGGTTCACTTGCACATAAATATGTCGACTGCGGCTATCCTGGTTAATGCCAACGTACGGAGGAGGCAGTGGGGGCCGATGGAGAAGACATGGTTGGGAGGTGAGTGTAGTCATTGTGCGCCAAGCATTCTTAGACTGGGCTCCGTTGCTCCCTTTGCCTGCCTGGCACCTGGTATACCACAAGGGGATCTGGGGAATAGGGGGCTAGAGTTCGCTGGGGATGCCTTGGAAAGATCCCCAGATGGCTTTCCTCATAGGTAGGTGCTTGGTGGAAGAGAGTTCAACTGTCTGCCTGTCTGACAGCATCTGGTCTCCAACCGCAGGCTCAGAAGCGTCACATCTCTATCACTAACCGGTCTTCATCGTCACTGCTGGTGTCACTGACCTCCACTCGGGTCTGCTTTCTCAGTCCTTCCAGACCCCTCCTTTTGACAGTTTTTGAAGGGGACTCAGGGGATTCTCTGTGCTGCCCTGGGTTAGAAGGAACCACACGATCTTTTAGAGCAGTTAATCCAGAGCCTCGACATTTCCCACTTTCATTTCCTAAAGGAGGGCAAGGAACTACCATCTCTCCATGCCCCTCCTGTACCCCAGTAGGAGAAAACATCTTGTGCTCCCCTTCCTCTTGGTATGAACTAGCTGAGCCTGCTCCTGATGCTGGTATTTCAAGACGAGTTTTTCCAGTTGACCCCAACAAAACCAAACCTGAAATTCTTTGCTCAGATGAAGGTCTCCCTGGCAGGACTGGTGGTGACATGCCCTCCGCTTTAGCTTTTCTGTCTGAGGAGCTTTGTGTCAGAGCCTCCCCTGCAGCTCTTTGGGCTTGCGGCTCCGCACCGTGAATTCCCAGGGTTGTGTGACCTGCTCTCTCCCCCAGAGAACAAATGGCAGCCACAGAAGGAGCAACATCCTGGCAGGGAGAGGTTCCTTTGGACTCAAAGGAAGAAGGCTCCTGAGCATCGGAGGAAATGTATGGTTTCATATCTACTGAGACTTGCTCCTGGGAGGGCAGCGGCCGGGTCTCCAGCAATCCCAGGCTGAGACTTCCACCTGGAGACAGAAGCCTGTCAGTACCCACAGCCACGCAGGAGCCGGGGCGCTCAGACTGTCCTGACCCAGCAGCAGTGTTCTGATAGTGGCAGTCACTGCACCCACCGGCAGCTGGAGAAATTACCTGCAAAAAAGTGCAAAGGAAAACAAATGGGGGAAGAAAGGTTAACTGGTACAAAACAAAACAAAACAAAACAAAACAAAAACAAAAAAAACTTGTGGTCAGAAACGTGGTCCTCAGTAAAACTAGGTCTTGAGTTCTTAATGATTCTTTACCAAGCGTGAACTTCAACAGGATGCCCTCAATCAGTTCCCATTAATAACTAATTGGTGCATTAACTCGAGGAAAACTCCTTGTTGCCACAAAATAGGTTGCTGAGATTGCTATGTGTTTTTACCTGGCTTTGTGAAAAACCAAATCACTCAATTATCCACCCCGTTCTGAGTATCCAATGTTAAATTACCACTGCTCACGAGGTAGACAAATGTGCTACTTTACAGTTACCCTGAACTTAAGTTTTTCCAGAGGAGCACTTTTTGAAGTGTGGTCTGGATTAGCATTTTTGTGCTTTTCAACCGACGCCCCCCCCCCCCCCTTCCTGCATGGCAGTGAAGTCATGTCACAGTGATGTCTGCAGCATGAGAGCATCTCTATCCTACCCAGGTACGAATTAAAAGCATTATTTAGGATTTTTAGTAATCATCCCATTCTTTCAGCACACGATGTCTGGAGGCGTTTGTGTACCTACTGGGCTTTGTGTGCTGGGTGGTGGGGCAAGTTCTGCCACCTGGGACACCAACAACAAGCAAAAGAGAGCCATTAATCTAGACAACCCACGAACAGAGACAGCTCAGAACCGTGGTCCCCACCTTCATGATTACGTGGTCTATTCCACTCCCGGCCCTTGAACTTGTGCTGGGAGAGAAGCTTCCCGAAGTTTGTCTGGAGCCCTCCTCCTCCTTCTCTCTGTGCCCACAACCAACAGGTGATTCTGAAGAGGCACAAGATGGTTCCTCTTGCAGATTCAGACCTGAAACGGGGAGGCACGCTTACACACACCGGAAGTGATAACATCAGCAAATGTGAGTTCCCTAGGACTTTGTCTTCCTCCACAGCTCAGGGCTCATTAACCCGCGTCTCCCACAATGTGCACGGGACCCCCGCTTACCTTGAATCACTTCACACAGCTCAATAAAACGTCTCCACTTCCGCTAAGAAATGGTAAAACCAGTTCCCAAGGCAGAAAAATCCCTAAGTCACATACATTTTTTTAAAAATATGTCACGTGGCTATTTTTCATCAGAGCCATCTTCCTGGCCACCTTTAGGCCAGGTTAGGTTAATTTCAGGTTAGCGTGAATTCTCTGGCCATTCAACCAGGGTCAAGGGTAGACATTTCCGTCTCTATGGAAATGAGGTTTTGTCTCCATTGGAGCACCAGGCAGCAGGAAGCCAGGGTGGTTTTGGTGTTGCTGTTGTTTGGTGGTGGTTATGGTTGTGATCTGGGAGGGGAGGGGGCACCAAAGAGGGAAGTTTGACAACATCCACCAAACAGCAGCACCCTCTCAAGGGAGCAGCGGCTTCCCCTCCCGCCTCACCCATACTTGGTCTCCTTTTGTCACAGTGGCCTGGGATACGGGTCAGAAGGCCCACAGAATTGCAGAGACGATGGATTACATCATGAAATGAAATCAGAAAAAATTCTAGCATGGCTGTGCCACCAGAGAAAAGCATTAGATCCCCTTTCAAATTTGCTTTCATTTTGATTAAAGTTACATATGCACAGAGTTTCAAAAAGTCGAATCTTTCTACTTATTAAGAAAAATAGCAATGCCTGCCAACCCACTCACCTTTTCCCGCTTTGGATTCTTTTGATATTTATCTCCTTCACTTTTAATAACATGCTTATAGCACTACTTCTTGATTTTTTTTTTTTTTTCAGTTTGGAGAAGAGCCTGTGACTTCTCATGAGGAGAGAGGGGCGTTCACCTCTTTCTCCAGCACCCCTGGATCCAGAACCTTCATTCCCCCACCACCACCCACCACGTATGCACACTTTTCACCCCATCTCCTCGCAACAGTTATGTAACTATGATGTCATAATTTTGTCTAGAAGGATATTTAGTGTTTACATGTTTAGGACCATGTCTCTCACTGCTGAGCCACGTAATGTGCCATGACTACACGGTCTTTCTGGCCAACACTGTTTTCCCTGGAGTTAACAACTACCTTGTTTTTAAATTTTGCTTGGTTGTCCGTAGACCTAGCACTGAAACTAGCCTCCCACCTCCTTCTCAATTGTCTGAGGCTTTGTCTCCTTTCCTTAGAAGCATCGCTCTCCAAATCCTCTGACCTGCCCCCAGGGGTCCGCTGCTCCCTGGCTACTGTGTGGCTGTGCCCCCGGGTCCCCTTCACCCCACTGTGGCGATTCTCCTCACCTCTTTGGTTCCTGGAGCCCCCCACTTCTGTTTCCTTGCTTTCCTAATGCAAAGCTTCCCGCAGCTTCGTGAGAAAGGGTGTGTGAAATAAAATTGTTTAGACTTCAGTCTGCCACTTGTTGGGGTATAACATTCTGAATTAGAAATCATTTGCTTTCAGAACCAAAGACACGACTCTGTTGAGTTCTAGTTGTTAGGAAGTCTGGAGCCAACATGATTTATGATTCATGATCCTTTGGGCAAAACCTTTTTGTGTTTTGTCTCTCTGGAAACTCCTAGACTCTTCTTTGTTCAGTGTCTCCATGGTCCTCGGTTTATTTTCATTCATTGTCTGGGCATTCAATGTGCCCTTTCAATCTGAATCATGTCCTTCGGTTTTGGGAAAACATGGTGCTGTTTCTTTGATATTTATTCTCCTGTTTCACCTTTTCTCTCTTCCTCGCACTGCTCTTAGTAAGTTACTGGGCTTTTCCTTGTCTATTCCTCTTTTTCTTATCTTTTCTCTCCTATCTCCTACTTGTCTTTTTATTTTACTTTTGGGATTTTCTATTCCAACTCATAATTTCCTATTTCTGCTACCATGTTTTTAATTTCTAAGAGCCTATTATTATTTTCCTCTTTAGAGCACCCTGTTGTTACTTCATGGCTCCAGTATTTTCCATTGTGTCTCTGGCCATATTAATAATGGTTTGCGGCCACTGTTGTTCTTGCTGAAGTTTGCCTCTCCCTACACGGTCTTTCTTCCCAGTTCCTTTTGTTCTCATTTGTTTTCATCTGTCCCTTCCATATTAAAGATGGTCCTGCAGTATCCAGCAAACTTAAATATCCGCCCACGTCTAGGAAACAGGCACTACACAACGGACTGGGAGCTCTTTACATGTGCACTTTGTCAACTGGGGCCACCCTGCGGGGTTATCTGCTTGCCGTGTTTAAGTGGGAAGCCCTGAAATAATTCTCTGGGTCTTCCACGAGGACTAGACAGCTTCTGTGTGAGGAGTCCTCCAATCTCCTGCCTGGAAAGTACAGACCTGCTTCTTATATCTCGAGGGGTAGGTGACTAGATTAGCAAGTGCATTAATCCTGAGCAAATCAACTCTGAAAATCCATAGGAAGATGCAACGGTTTGGGAAAGGAAGTAGTCATTTTTCCTTTAATACAATTTTCACTTGAGCACCTGCGTATCGACACAGAACCAGGCTTTTGGTATTCCATTCATTTGCTCGACAAACATGACTTGGGCCTGTTCAGTGAGGCAGGTGCCATGCAGCTGGCCCCCCAAACACTGCAGAACAAGATGGAGGTGCCCTGGCCCTCGAGAGCCTCTGCTTCAGTAGGAAAGAGAGACGAAGACCAGTCAATTGATAAGATCATTTCCAGTTGTGCCAGGCGTTGTGAAGGAAATGAGCAGAGGGTGGGGCTATCGCAGAATGTAAATAGCAGCAGGGGGCTGCAGACAGAGACTGACGGTAAGCAGGGAGGGGAGCACGTTCCTGTCACTGTAAACAGGGGCTCTTCCAGAGAGTCACAGTTGATACGGGGCACATGACACAGAGTGGTAGGTACGTGACTGCTGCCCATACTGAGGAAGGCCTCTCTGAAGAAGCAACATCTGAAATGAAACTTTCAGGGTGAGAAAGAACCAGCCCAGGAAGGCCATTCCAGGTGAAGGAGGAACAGATGCAGAGACCCTGCGGTGGGAAGGAGCCTGGGGGGGGGGGGGGTTGAGGAACCCGGTGGGAGGCCATGATGGAGGAAGGGCAGTGAGCAAGGGGGCAGGACACAAAATGAAGGTGGGGAAGCCAGCAGGGGCTCAGATCTTGTCAGGTGCAGGCAGCTGCGGAAAGGGGCTTAGATTTTTTCCACATTCACTGTGAAGCAACCATTGTTTCCAGCAGGGGGTCCCCATCCTTTCAAAATGCATAGATGACTGCGGTCCGGACCCTGGGGCTTACCAGGGCAATCCAGTGGCCAGATGAGACGGCGAGCAAAGGCAGTGGAAATCAAAACAGAGAAAATGGATGGATTCAAGCTATATCTTCATTCCCCCCACGAAGAAAAATCACAAAAGATAATATTGACAATAAACGTTTCTATAGCCCCCCAGCTTACCAAGCACAAGCACCTCACTCTAAGTGGATTAAGCTGGGTCCCCACAGTGACAAAACAACCAGGCAATTCATTCAATTCAATGAAGAAGGAAAACCAATTAGTATAGAGAAAATAATCAGATTGGCCAAATGTCTTCTCAGCAGGTTGTTTGGGTTTTGAAGCTTAACGGAAAGGCCATGTGCGCATTTGACCAATACTTTCTGACTCATCTGAGAGCACGAAGGGAGAAAATCCATTGATTTAATTTGCTTTTGACCTACAGTCTACAGAGAAAAGTGAGTTATCTTTAATAATTGTGAAAAATGCCCAAATAATGTCACTGAAGTGTGTTAAACTAATTTGGATTATTGAAGAAGGATGCTAACTCGCTTTTAAATGAATGGCCCCTTTCAAAAAGTAAGTGGCGCCCTGGCCGAATGTTAAAGCACAGAATGTGATCCTGTTTACGGCACAGCGTCCCTCTGTGAATCACTTCCTACATCTCCACAAATGACGGACTCTGCCATCTTCATGCAATCTTCAGAAATTTGACCACTCTCGCACAATTACGTGAATCTTAAGAAAGCACCTCTCATCTGAGCTCCGCATGCCATTCTGTTCTCCCCCTGATGAAAGGCTGCGCTTTTAATCATTTCCCTCAGAAATAATTGCCAAGCCACACTGAGAGAAAGAGACTGCTTAAAACGTTGTAGCAAATTTAAATTTAGCCATCTTGAAAAGGCTACCAGAAACTGTAAAATAATTAGAAAACGGAGTGAAGCAGGCTGATGAAACTCACAGAACTGTCAACCTCTTCAGAGCCAAGCCTCCTCCCAAGCCAAAGCCCCTCCTGGGCTTTATGGAAATGCTAATAGACATATTACTCAAATATCATTATCCGAAAATGTGTAAATGGATACATTTCCTTCGGTTGCCCCAGTATACCAAAAACTCCATTAATTTGGAGACTAGAGACTCTGAATTATATATAAGGAAGGGGTAAAAATGAGTCTACCATGTTGGCCTTCTAAGCAAGCTACAAACATAAGTAAGAACACAGGAGTGATCTCCTAGACTATGAACTGATCTGAGATTAAATTGTTTAGGAGCATCCCTGCCATTGAAGGATACACAATGTGTTAGCGAGAAAAATTTGCAGTTATTTGAGTCAAGGTTGGGTAGAACTTGAAAAGTAGTCACTATATTGGCAGATGTTTGCTCATTTGTTCAAATGTTTTCTGAACCCATTTTTCTGAGTCCCTATTTGTTGAGCCCATTTATGTGCCCATATTTTTAAGCCTAACTATCCACTGAGCCCATATTTACTGAGTACTGAGTACAGCCAATACTCTGTGCCAAGAACCGTGGTGAACACAGGCAATTCATTGAGTGGCAAACGAGACACCCATTACCATCTAATGGGGGAGAGATGCAGCCCGCAAATAATGACGCAGAAAATTCACCAAGCAAACGTGGTAAACACTATGAAGGGAAAAGTGGAAGGAGCCATGAGATGGTGAAAACGGGGCCCTAACTCCACCTAGACCTGTGGAGGACAGGAGAAGCATACACTCTGCAAGAATGTGTGGACACTGCACCTGTGGGGGCTGGTTCTCTCTCCAATTAAGTGTCAGCCATTCACTCATGTTATTATTCAGCCAAAATTTTTAAGGCTCTGTTTCATGCCAGACATTGTACTAAAATATTTTTGCAGATATATTCATCCGCTTCCTTGATCGTACTATAAGCTTCATTGGTGAGGACTCTGTGGAAGGGTGACAGGACTTCTTCCTCTCAGGCAGAGCCTGGGGGACTTCGATCCTAATCAGAAAGTGATCACGAGCAGCCGGAGACGTGAGTCCCACGGGCAAGGGGGATGGGAGGAAGGACCACAGGACGCCTTCATCAGGAAGAGTCTCAGTGTCTCTGTGCCACCCTAACGCAGTCTGGTGGGAGTTTGCCTCTCAGTAATCACAAACAAATCTTTTACTTCAGAAAATTGCTTTTCCTTGTGGTTTTCATCTCTTGTCTATATCTTTTTTTTAGAAGGGGGAGGGGCAGAGGGAGAGAGAGAAACTTAAGTAGACTCCATGCCCAGCACAGAGCCCAACATAGGGCTCAATACAACAACCCTGAGATCATGACCTGAGCTGAAATCAAGAGTCGGACACTTAACCAACTGAGCCACACAGGGGTCCCTCTTGTCTATATATTTGATGAAAGGCAATCAATCAGGACAAGAATTCTCCCCACATGGAAATTCTTCACTTAAACTGTGTTTAGTGCAAAGTGTGCTTTAAAATCTTGCTTTCAGGGGCACCTGGGTGGCTCAGTCAGTTGGGCGTCTGCCTTCAGCTCGGGTCATGATCCCGGTGTCCTGGGATTGAGCCCCACATCAGGCTCACTGCTCCATGGGGAGTCTGCTTCTCCCTCTGCCTCTCTCTCTATCTCTCATGAATAAGTAAATAAAATCTTTAAAAAAGAAATCTTACTTTCAGTTAAAAGTTTTATCATGTCCAGGCAGGAGTGTGACTTTAAGACACACAGCAAAAATAGGATTATGAAATCACATAAGGAAAAAAGAAGATTATAAAAGAAATGCCATTTGGAACATTATAAATGTCAAGGCTGCACCTAGCTGATCTACTTCATGTATTGTTATTCCAGAATTTTCCTGTTGCTAAATGAGAATTGTCTACACAACTCTCTTCCCTAGAACATAACTGATACACCTGCAACATCCTCTCATCTTTTCTCAAGATTTATACCCTAGAATGAAGGAGGAATTATTCTGTTTCAGCAATTTCAGAGCACTAAGACTTAACTAATGGCTTTTGGGAAAGAATTAATGCTTCTCTATTAATTCTAATGAGAAAAGATGTAGAGAAGTCATTAGCTCCTGTCAGAGAAGGAGAGAGAAGGCACCGGGGGAGAAGGGCCCTGGAGAGACCCCTCTCCAAACCCTCCTGTGTCTTCCTGACACTCGAATTGCTTTCCAACGGGCACCCGGGTGAGAACAGGGAGGGGAGAGGTTAGCTCCCGAGGTGCCACCATGAACTCACAAAAGGAAACCACTGCCAAGCGCCCAGTGAACAAAGGCAGCATCTACCTTTATTCTAGGGACTTATTCAGCCTCTTCATACACTAGTTAGAAATTGTACCTTTTATGTGTGTGTAATTAGGTAAAGCTTTTACTTCAGAAACCACCTGTAATCACGGCATCTCTACATTTCTGTTCCTGAGATGAAAGGAATGTGTTTTGATCACTTTCTCCTCTATTTTCTCTAAACTCTGTGCATGGGGCTGGTTTGAAACATTTCAGGGACTTTAAAGCTTGGTCGTGTACAGAATTCAACAATGTGCCTTCAAAAAGTGAAACATAGGCCTACGGAATAGAGAAACATAATGAAAATGGCTCAGGCCCACGCTTTGAAAAGTTTACCTCAAAACTGGCCGAGGAAGATGGGCTTTGTGATCTGTCTGAAGCAGGGGTTCTTAACTGGGGGTGATGTGCCGAGACTTTCTGTGGTCATCTTGACTCGAGTGGGGCATGGCCCTAGCATCTCATACAAGGAGGAGGCAGTCAGAGAGCTGGTGTCCAGGATGGCCCCACAGGGAGGGACCCGGCCCCCAGGTCAGCAGAGTCACACTGTAGATGCCCCGCTTGAAACCAAGAGTCACAAACTCAAATGCTGTAGGGTCAGGCAAATAACATAAACGAGGGATGCTGCCTGGGGCTGGGGACTGTGGTGAATGGAGGGCATGCCCAGGTTTGAGGGCACAGCTGACTCCCAGCTCCGCTGACTGAGACTGGGAAGGACCAAGTTCACCACAACTATTTTCCAAGAGAAACCAAAAAACTGGATTCTATGTATTTGTAAACACTGATAATGAATTAATTTTCAAACAACAACACTGTGCTAACCAATGTGCCCATGGCCCGAATTTGGCCAAGGAGGGGTCAGTTTGTAACCCCTTGTTAGTTATGAAGCTCAAGTACTCCAACAGTGATGGTAAGGCTTGAGGCCTCACCCAGGCCTCGTCTTTTTTTTTTTTTTTTTTAAGATTTTATTCATTTATTTGACAGAGAGAGAGGGAACACAAGCAGGGGGAGTGGGAGAGGGAGAAGCAGGCTTCCCGCCGGGCAGAGAGCCCGATGTGGGGCTCGATCCCAGGACCCTGGGACCATGACCTGAGCCGAAGGCAGATGCTTAATGACTGAGCCACCCAGGCACCCCCAGGTCTCACTTTTAACGGGAGCCAAGTTTCTTTTTAAAAATGCTGTTGAAAACTATGGAAGAATAAATGTGTTTTTTTAAAAGTACTTTTTGGTAGTACCTTATATAGTGAAATATATAATTATAAAATATAAAACTGAGCCAGAATATTTCCTGCAGCAATAGTTGGGGTAGAAAAACAACAGCAATCAACAGGAACATCCATGGATATTGGAAGGGTTGAATTAAAAAATTATGATACAGCTATACCGTGGGATTTTATGCCATTATTAAAATGATCAATCTATAATATAGGCCTAGAATTTTATACAAGATAGATGAAGAAGAAAAGAGTTGCAGATTTCTACATATGGGATGACTCTATTTGTGAAAAAAAACAAGAGACTGAAGTGTCTGTTCTTATTTGTATGTACACAGAGGAAGGTGTGCAAGGAACATGAGCTGAACTCTGGTAGCCGTAGGGAGCCACGAGGCTGGGGACCATCAAGCTCTCCTCAGATATGTCGATGTTGCTCTCTTTGTTGCAACAAGCATGATATTGCTTTATTTAATGAAAGAAAAATAAGAGACAAATGATGGCACTGGCCCTAAAATTCACACTGAACATAATAAGGAAAAGCCCCCGGGTGTGCCCGGCGTGTTCAGGCAAAGCTAAGGGTCAGAACACAACACAACTGCTGATAGAGGGATTGAAAGCCTCACACTCTGGTGTGTAATGAAAGTTCTGCTTCTCAGACAAAGAACAAGGGAGACTCACCAAAGAAGAGAAAAATACATTTTTCCATCTCTAACCAAATCTGGAACATTTCTGCACTACCTTAATTTTTTTTGAAATTTTGCCTCTTCTGAGCAATCATTTTTCAGTCTCTTTTTTTCAGAAACCACTTTTCTCTATGGTTTGAATTTCTCTTCTCTTTCTCTGATGAAAGGCAATCAGTTTGAGAACACTTCACTTACCATTTTCTCCAAAAAAAACATATTTAGTGGGAAAGTATGCTTAAAATCTTTTGGTAGGTTGAAACTTTAATCACACTCAGACAATAGGAGAATGCTCTAAAATGAAGAGAGGACAAATTGTGGGGGAAAAAGAAAACTAAATGGAGAACAAAAAATTGCTAATATTATTTGAATTATTTAGTGCCAAAATTGAGTCAAGAGAATCCACTTTATGGACCATTACTTTCAAAGTTTCTTAACTCTAAATGAAACTGTAGAGAAAAAAGTTCAGGCTTTGGAATATAATTGATGTGTTTAAGCAATTGTCTCATCATTTCTTAAGATTTACACCCTGGAGAAGGAGGTGTTATCCTGTTTCAGCAATTCTGTAAGCAATATTACTTAACTAATGGCTTTAGGAAAAGAATATCTCCCCATTAATTCTGACAGGAAAAATAATGGTACAGAGCCATTAGCTCTCGTCAGAGAGGTGGGGAGGGAGTTCGTGGATTTGGAACCCTGGCGTTCAGGCTGCCATTTTGTTTCTCTTAGGAAAACACTCTGAGGTGATTTGTGACAGAGGGAGCAGGGCACGACCAACACCAAGGGAGCCCTACCTCTCCCATTCCACTCATGGCAGACTAACAAAAGTTTAAAGGCTAAAAAGGAAAAAAAAAAAATTGAATCTGCTTAATTTCAGAGAATTACATCACCATGCTCACATAATATTTAGCTATTCTACCTCTTCAACACGATTAGGTAAACCTTTTATCTCAGAAAGTACCTGTCAGAGTTCTCTTTACCTTTTCTGTTTTTTCAATGAAAGACAGCTGCTTTGATAATGTTAGCCTCAGAGGCATTTTCCCTAAACTATGTTCATGGGGAAAAAAAATCTAGTTAAAATATTTCCAGTCACTTAAAAGCTTAGTTAGGTGCAGAATTCAAAGGATGAGATTCCAGTGAGAAAGAAAGTAAATGAGACAAAGAGAAAGAACAGAGTGGCTCCCTCACCCTGGAATTAAATACAGGTTTATTGTCAATGATTGAAGAAGCTCAATTCTACCTAGTTGATGCAGCATATGCGTAGCTGAAGAGAAGAAAATTAGAACATAATTACCCAATGATTGGTATTGTGGTAAATGCCACAAAGGAGATGAGTTATGAATCATACCACAAGGACTTCTAGTCTGGCTTGAGCCTCAGGAGCGGCCGGCCTACAGACCCACTAAAATGTCACCTCACAAAACCATCCAAGGAGCCAATGTGATGAAGAAGGCTCAACCTGGTTCTTCAGAGAGAACATGGCTGAAGGACCCATCAGAGGGACAGGAAAATGCATTTACTGAAAACCTCACGACATGCCTGAGTATTTCCTTCTCCTAATGCGATTTTCTGAAAGTTTGTCTCTTCCAAGTAATCATATATTTCAGATACTACTTTTCTTAGTGGTACTCATTTCTTTTTTGTTTCTTTGATGAAATGCAATCAATTTAAGATTTTCCTCTCAGAAAATTTTTCTTTCCCTGAAGGATGTTTAGTGGAAAGTCATGTTTAAGATCAATCCTTAAGTTAAAAGTTAATGCCCAGACCATAATCATGTACCTAAAATTTACAGAACAAATGCAGACAATGAGGTGAAGGGGGAAAAATACAACTATTGGAAATACCATTTGAAATCTATAATGCCAAGATTGAAATCAAGAGTATCTACTCTTTGAATTATTTTCAATGCTACTCATTACTAAATGAGTCTATAAAAGACAGTCCATTTCTCGAAATATAATTGAGGTATTTGAGAGAGCTCATTTTTCCTCAAGATTTGCAACCTTAAAAAGAAGAAATTGATCCATTTCAATGATAATAGCTGGAAAGAAAGATCTTCCCTTTTCTACTTCATTAATCCTGATAAGGGGTAAAATGGACGAATTTCAAACTAGAAACAAAGACAAGAAAGAAAATATTGGAGTTGGCCTCATCAATTTTGGTTTTCCAATCACCTTAGGAAAGAAAACATTCTCAGCCCAGTCTCTGCGAAAAGATAAATGGTCAGGGAGAATCTAGCTCTTCCCTCAATCCTAAATTGTAGACGAATAAAACCTAATTTGACGAGAAAATCAGGTAAAGAGGAGGAGGGAACACTCTTCTGTTTCCATGGCATGTTTAGCTACGCTACCTTGTGTGTCACAGAGGTCATTTCTTACATCGGAACACCTGCCAGTGCGGTGCTCTTTGCTTTCTTGAGGAAAGGCAAGTGTTTGGAAAGCTGGAAACCCTCTTCCACTCAGATACTTTTTCTAAACACCATTAGTGGGAGAGCCTGTTTAAAATATTCCAGTAATGTAAAGTCCCGCACACGGACAGAATTCAATAGCATTTCTTACATACTATTTGAGGGCATGGGGACCAAGATAAAGGGAAAAAAGAGAAGTGACATCCAAATACTCTTTAAAAACTTTCATACCAAAGTTTACTCAAGAATGTGTGGTTTTCTTAATAATGGCAGAACCCCGACTGAGTGGACTATGCCAGTCACCGAAATACTTGCAACTTGGCTTGATCTTTTCTCAAGAACCCCACCTCAAAAGAAACAGAACTCCTGTCACTGCAATCCTGCAGCGACGCAGCTCAAGTAGTGTTTTTTGAGCAAAAGCCTCTATATGGTTTCTATGGATCCTGACACAAAAATACAGGGGGATGGTCAAAGTCCTTTCAAACCCCAGCGGGGAATGAAATGTCAAGAGTTGCCTGTGTGGGCGCCTGGGTGGCTCAGATGGTTAAGCGTCTGCCTTCGGCCCAGTCATGATCCCAGGGTCCTGGGATCGAGTCCCGCATCGGGCTCCCTGCTCCTTGGGAGCCTGCTTCTCCCTCTGCTTCTCTCTCTCTCTCTCTCTCTCCCCCTCTCTCTCTCATGAATAAATAAATAAAATCTTTAATAAATAAATTAATAAAGAGTTGCCTGTGCCCTGCTTGGGAAGATCGCAGACACCTGCATTCACAGATTCCCTGTCTGTACCTCGGAAGCTGAGACGCAGGCAACAAAGGGGGAAGGAGGAGCAATGGGCCAAATTCTCACAGAATTCTACGAAGTCACTCTTTTGTCCTCACACCAGCTTTAGAAATCCTCCCTTTTATGATGTGGAACTTGATGTACTTTTTTTTTTTTTTTACTTCAGAAACTCTCTCCCAGACTCAGAGTAGAGCTTTTAGCCGCCTCTGGACTTGATCATTCTGGAAATTCAAAAGCTCAGGCACACGTGCAACCAAAAGACTAGCTAGAAATAGGGGTAAGATCTCCAATGTAACAGGAAGGAAAGACAGAGAATACAAAAGAGAGAAAACTGCCCCAGAAATCATTCTGAATCCCAACTAATCAAGAAATTGAATTTCTAGATTTTTTCTTAAGTAGCCTACCACCGACATAGTGGAACCATCTAGAAAGTCCAAACTGTGAGGCATTTTAAAAATCTTTACACCTTTCCTGAAGACTTCTACTCCACCACCCCCCAAAAAGGCGTTTGTTTTGCAGTTCTAAAGCAATATAGGAAAAGAAATCCGTGGTCTGAGAGAAAGCGGGAGGTGCCCTTCAACTTCTGTCTGGAAAAGACTGTAAACAACATCGTGCACCCAGAAATCCCACCGGGAGAAGGGGTGGAGAGTGGAGTGGGAGATGAATCTTGAGGCAGGTACACAGTTCTGTAATAATGACCTACAGGAGCTGAGGGGTGTGTGGCAAGAATGGAATTTAAAACACTCAAACCCGCTGCTAGAGGGAGAGGGGACAATCTGTGGGAGCTCCTGCCTTGGAGCAGCTCCCAGAATGCTCCCCAGTAGCAGCCCTGGGCAGGCGTGGGGTGAGGGCATTGGCACCCCTTACCACATAGCTGTCCACTTGCTCATTCTCTTGAAGGAAAGACAGCTATAGGTTGGTAAGACTAGCTCTCCAAAATCTTCTCCTCATAGAAGGCACAGGGTCTGTTTAGAATGTGCACAGAATGAGATGAAAATTCAATTAAGTACAGAAAACGAGGGTCTAATGAAAGGAGACTCAAGGTGGGGGGGGGGGGCGCTGTCACTGAAAAATCATTCAAGAAAGCCTCTTGACTTGTCTTTAAAAATATGTTATTACTAAATTCAAATCAGAGAAAGAATACACAGCTTAAATTATCATGGAGTAAACTAACATAATGGTTTTGAAATAAAGTAGTTTACACTGTTTCTGTGAATGCTGACAGGAAAATAATGAGAAAATTGCATGAACATCCATCAAAGAATGCGGGCTGGAAGCACCAAGAGTGGGTTCTGGTAGACTTGCTCACTCAGGCCCCTCATGAAAATTGAAAAAAGTCAGTGAGGAGAAAGCAGAAGAAAAATGGCAAGTGGGCTCCAGCCCCAAAGGACACTGGCACACAGAGACAGAGAGCCCACAGCAGCCTGCCAGGGAGAGAGAGACACGTGATTATGATGTCCCACATGCATTCTATCACTTCAAGGAGTTTCCAACTTCTCTATGCAAGAGCAACCTTCGAAACTTCTATCTTGAGAAATTATTAGTCTATTTCACCTCAAATATTTCTCTCATACAGAGGAAAACGAGGCTATCCATTTTCCTTGCAGAATACCCTCCAATCCTGTATTCACTGTGAGCAGCTTCCAAGTACACTTCATTATTATGAAGGTTCTCTCAGGGAGAGAAATCCATACCCAGCCTCTAATAAATACAAGAGGGAGAGGACACAAGGAGGTGCAATAGCACGAGGCAGATAATAAAATTTAAAATAGGTTCTAGTGTAGAACTATTACGCTGTACACAAGACCATAGCTTGCCACCGACTACGGCTTCCCACTACATCTTCTGAGCCAGAATGGCGCAGCTTTGATGCTTTTTCCCTCACAAATTTCAAAGAGAAGAGAAAATTAACCCCTTTCCTTCGATGGTTTAGCTTTGCAAAGAAAGGAAGTGAAGGTGGCGAAGTAATGGGGGAAGCGGGGCCCAGGAAGACCTCTCCACCTATCTGTACTCTGGTTGGGGTGTGTGGCTCAGAGGCCTCCGGCCCTGAGAAGGAGGAGGAAACCCTGTATATTAGAGCCAAGGACCCAGAGGGAAGACTGGCAGAGACACTCAGAGAAGCAGAGAGACCGAGAGGGATCAAAATGGACTGATTACGGGGGACTCCAGAGGATCCAGATGCCCAGGACTGGAACCAGCCTCCCACTCCTCTGACGACGTAATCAAGTAAGAGTCCCACCACCCTGAAATCAACCCAGCTACAAGAAGGGCTCCAGGCAGACAGGGCAGGAATGAGCCGGAACCCCCAAACTGATGACGATTCAGAAGCAAAATCAGATTTGAAAGAGAGTTGAGGGTAAAATTTTGAAATACATGGAATCCCCAGGTAGGCCGAAGCCAGAAAGAGTGCTCTGAGAGTCTTAGGGAAGGGTTGCCAGATAAAATAGGGATGCCCAGTTAAATCTGAATCTCAGGGCAGCAAAGGATCATTTTTAGCATAAGTGTGTCTTATGCCATGTTTGGGACATACTTATGCTGAAAAAATATACTCATCATCTGAAATTCAACTTTAACTGGGTGCCCTGTATTTCCATTTGCCAACTCTGGCCACCCTGCCGTAGGGTGTGGGAAAGGGGGAGCTGGCTGGGGGCTGACTGTGCTCAGAAACATCTCACTGAAGGTATGGGGTTGGGCAGCCACCTCTTCCCCTGACCTGCTCCAGGCACCGCACGCTGTTAATCCGGGGATGGCTGCAGAGTCTGGTTTGAGCAATTATTATCAAGCAAGACATCTTGTGACGGGGCACACCACGAACGTCCTGACAGTCAGATGGCCCCAACTGCTTTTTTTTTTTTAAGATTTTATTTATTTACTTACTTATTTGAGAGAGAGAGAGAGAGCACATGAGTTTGGGGGGAGGGGCAGAGGGAGAGGGAGAAGAAGACTCCTCACTGAGCAGGGAAGCCCAACATGGGGCTTGATCCCAGGACCCAGGGATCATGACCTGAGCCAAAGGCAGATGCTTAACCAACTGAGCCACCCAGGCATCTTAGCCCCAACTGCTCTTGATTGAGAAACTGCTTATGGGTCCAAAGCACTCAGGAGCCAAGCCCACAGGAAAGGCCAAAGCAGGGTCTGGCGTGGAGAGAGCCAGCATCCCACAGCCCTTCCCCCAGTTTTAAGAATTTTTTTACCACCACCACGAGAAAACAACCTTCAGTCTATTTTGGAAAATTATTAGTCTCTCTGATCTCATTATTTCCCCCTTTCTTGTGTATCCAAGGACCCCAAGCCATTCATTTTCCTCCCTAGAAGGTCCCCTAACCCACACTCACTAGAAAAGCCATTGAATAGAGTTGGTTATCAGGTTTTCTGGGTGAGAGACCATGGCTGGCCTCTAACAAACACGAGCGGGAAGGACAAGCCGAGCAGAAACGGCATGATGCAGGTAACAGCACTGGGAAGGGGCATTCTGCAGAAAGGCATTCTAGAGTTCCCAGCCAGGTGGCCACACTCCAGTACTGGCAGGTGCGGGGACACTTTCTAGACGAGAGTCTTATTGTGCTCATAACTTCTCCTGCAAGAGCTTTAACTCAGGCAGAGGGGAGAGAAAAAGAGTAAACCTCTTTTCCTTCTCTTTTTTAAGCCAGAAGGGAAAAAAATTACAAACTCTGGCTCTTATTAGTAAACTTGCCAATGGCATCTACTTCAGAAAAGGACAAGAGTTGGCTTTTTTCTGCCAGCAACATCTCTTTTCCCCTGAGGGCAAAGGGCTCATAGGAAAATGAGCCCCATCCAGAGGAGGGGACTCTGCCCTCAAGGAGGGCTCCCTGAAGGGACAAACCGAGCATCCCAGAGAGACGCTTGGGTATTCTTTTCCCCTCCTGCACCTGCTGGAAGAGGAAGAAGGAAGCAAAACGACACAATGGAATGTGTGATCCAAGCATTCACTTTTGAGTTCATCACATGGTTACACGGAGCAGAGAAAGGCACCAGCCACTTCATGAAAACATCTTGACGCTGCAGGGATCTGGGCAGGCCCAGAAGGAGGAATGAATTTACAAGGACTTCAAATGGACCCAGAAGGCCACAATACACAGACAGAAAGTAAGGGCCTGACGGATGGCCAGGCTCAAAAATCAGTATCCCATAGGTTTCCTGTCAGTTCAAGACATTTTTAACCGTACTATGTAAAAACAGCCTTCAAAAATTCTATTTTAAAAAATTATTAGTCTATTTACCTCAGAACTATTTCTGCCCCATATATGAGGACCCAAGGCTATCCATTTTTCTCACTGAACATCGCCCTACTTGCCTGCCGTGCACTCCCTGGAAGGCAATCGGAAGCGCGCGCTCCAGGATCAGGAAGGTCGCTGAGGCCAAAAGGGTTCTGCCCACCTGCTAATAAATTCAAGGAACGGAAATGGGAGTCCATGAAATAGTACAGGGTAAATAATAAAATTTAAAGTAGGTTTCAGTGTGGAAATGTACCCTACGGTTATTTATTTTATAGTTAATATCTCTCCTCTGATTATAGGTCTTGTATACGCTTTCTCAGTGAGGATTCTAATGCAGTTCCTATCCAATATTTTCAAGGAAAATAAAAGTCGTTTACTTTTCCAATAATGTTTGGGTTCAGGTAAAGACTATGTGAACTTGGTCTCACAGAGCAGCTCTGGGTTATCTTTGTTCAAGAAATCCTAATTACACCATGCATCACAGGAGACAGATTCTGGTGAATGGGGAGACTCTTGAGGGCAGAGGGCAGAGTCTGCAACCAAAGGACACCCATGAGGGAAGATGGGGGAATGGGAGAAAGCAGCCAAGTTCCTGTAGGTAAAAAGTCGAAGGGTGGGCATAGGGGCCAGGTGACCTTGCAGTGGAGAGCTTGACAGACCTCAGCCGGAGGGTCAAGGTCAACATTAATGGCAGTGAGTCATGCCAAAAGCATGCACCCTTGATACAATGGGTTGAGAAGGGCACTTCACTCCTGGAGTCTTACTCCCCAAACCATCACCCCAGTCTAATTATGGGGAAAACATCAGACAAACCTCAATAGAGGGACATCCTACAACATACCTAGCCAGTCGTCCTCCAAACTGTCAAGGTCATCAAATACAGGAGGGTCTGGCAGACTGTTACTGCCAAGGGGAGCCTAAGAAGACATGATGATAAATGCCATGTGGTGCCAGGTGGGATCCTGGGCCAGAAAAAGAACATGAGAAAAAAAAAATAGGGAAATCTGAATAAACTGTACAGTTTAGTGAATAATTCTTTACCCACAGTTAACGTATCACTAATTGTAACAAATATGCCATACTAACGTAAGGCGTTAAAAACAGGGGAAACTCGGTGTGGGCTATAATGGAAATCTCTGAATGATTTTTACAACTTTTCTGTAAATCTGAAACTATTCTAAAATAAAAGGTTTATTGGGGAAAAAAGAAAAGGCCAGTGTGCCAGGTGCTGTCTCCTGGGGGCAGAGCTTTGTGGCAGAAGGGGTGGTCTTCCCTTCCATTGCTCTAGATGTCTCACGACCTAGACAAAATCTGAGAACCTTCTGGAAGTCTACACCTTCTCCCTTACTCTCCAGGGCTTGTACAACTTGACGCGAGGGCCTCTTTCCTCCCAGATGGGCCCTGAAGCAAACATATGCCTTGCCGCCTTTCTTCTGTCCAACCACTTTCCTCAGCAGAATTCGGGGTACTATGCTGTCCAGACACATGGCCTCATTTGCAGGCCTCATGCAAATGAAAATGCAGGCTCTTGTTCAAAAGGATTGAACCTTTCAAGCCTTCTAGCAGAGCCCGGGTCACAGCGTGGGGCCCTCTGAGTGGCCACATGGGTCACACACCATGAGGGCTGTGGTAGAAGGTATTCACAACTTGTCATGAAGCTGTTCTTAGTACCAGCACTGACAACCCACAGAACAGTGCCTGGAGGACAGAAGCGAGGAAGAATGGAGTCTTATAAAGCCTGATGTGGAAGGAAGTGGGGTATACCAGCTGAAGGAGCCACACACCTCTGTGCCCTATAACTCCCCAGGGACCCCTAGACCCCCACCTGACCTCAGGAAGGAACTGGAGAGCCCACAGTGGGAAAAGCCGCTCATGACCAGAGGTGGCAGTGAGGGTGGGATGGTGACCTGGGTTGTTTTCTCTCTTACTTTTTCCCGGAAGGTGGGAATGGAGTGGGGGGCGGGGGTGTTGGGCTCACATTAGAAAGGGGATTCAGAGAATCCCTCAAGGTGTCTCCCCGATTCTTGTCATGTCTTTGGGATAAAGCAGAGGAGTGGCTTAGGTCTGATAAATAAACCTTTCATCCAACCCAAGGCCCCAAAGGGGCACATGGTACTTCAGCAGTTACTGAACCGGAGGGATCTGGGTGGGGGGCGAGGCATGGGTAGCCGCTCTTCTTCCTCTGAAAGGATTGTTTCCGAGGCCTTGGCTTTGGTAGAATTTAAATTCTTCGCTGTTTCCTGATCAGATTTGGGGGGGGGGGGGGGCGGTTCGTTTGGTTTGGTTTGGTTTGGGTTTTGGCTGTTTGGCTCTCCCATTGTCCATTGTGCGGGCAGATGCCACCTGAGTTCCCGCGTCCTTGCTACACACGTGGCCCCCACCACAGCAGAGGGGCTCAATGGCCAACGCTGGGGGGAGACCCCTGGCCAAAATGGCGGCTCACTGAGACAGCCACTGCCCATGCCCAGAGGGAGGAAGGAGAAGGTGACAGCCAGTGAGCCTGGCCCCTCAGAGCTGTGAAGGAAGGTGTCAGCTCCCACCTCCACCCTGTGCCTCAGTGTCCTCGCGTATGTGATGGGACGATTCTAGCCCTTCCTGCAAGGGTGGTGGAGAGAATTCAATGAGCCGAAAGCACACACACCACGCTCAGGCCTGGGACGTCACACCTCAACCACGTGGGGCTGCTACGGCCCTTAGCGCTGCCAGCACCGTCACCGCCGAGACACCTGTGTGTCATCCGACTCACGGCTTTGTGGCTTGGGCCCATCTCCCTCTGGTACCGTCAGCTCCATGAGTGACAGCGCCTGGTCTGTCCCAGTCGTAGGTTTTTCCAGCACCTAAAACACGGTGAGCATCTCATAAAAGGTACTCAATAAACAATCTGTAATACAAAGTTGCCGAGTGAAAACTAGTCTGACTCCAAACTCAAACCATACCCTGCTTTTTCACTTCATTCTTCAAGATCACAAATATAAATCTGCACAGAGACTTTCCCCTCTGATGTGACTGCAGATCCTGGGGGAGGCTCATCAAGGGTTAACTAAGTGTCCAGCATCCTGGGGGGAGGAGGGGGGAATGTCCTGCAGCGGAGGCGGACCCCAGGGAGGACTCACAGTTGGATAGGCTTTCCAAAAAATCTCGTCTGATTAATTCACAGCAGTTCTTCCCTCCCACCCCCACGAGTGAGATCAATAATGATTTGACTCTGCTCTACTATTCTCACTGATTATAATCATATTTAAAAACCCTGATCATTTTCTTAAACTCCATTTAGTGTCATTTTGCATTCATCAAGGGTTTTTCTTTAAAGGGGTAGTGCTCTTTAACAGCTAAATCTGAATTTCGAAGGTGACAGGCCCTGTCTGAAGGGAACTTGAAGAAGATTAAAGGTGTCCATGTTTTTCAGCCATGTTCCCACAAGGAGCCTCACCATGCGGGGAAGTACAGCATCCTTGGTTACGAGCCAGCTCCAGAGCGTCTCTCTCCTCCCAGTTACACGTGATATTAATTTCCTTTTAGAGGGTATACAGGTGTACCCATGGGCTCTCCCTGGGTGATCGGTGGGGGGCACCGGGAAGGAACAGTGGAATATGTACAGATAATGGGACGCTCTCCTGCAGTTATGACAGGCTCACGCCTTGTTCTGTGTAAATAACAGCAAGGTGTTTCCACTACTGTGAGCTACTGCTGAAGCTCACTTTAATTTGAGATTTCTTCAGTGGGCAACGGTGGGAAACAGCAAGGACTGAATGGAAGTGACAAGGATGAAACCAACCACCATCAGGTGCAGTGCCTAGAATCTTGGGGATAAAGGAGGAAAACGTGTTCCCTGTTTTACGATCGGGGGGTGGGGGGGAGCATGCAAAAGGGGTTCAAAACAGAAGCATCCGAAAGCATGCGCTCAGGAAAGAAAGGCACGTCCCCAAGCTTGTAAACATGCACATGGCTGTTTAGTAACAAGACTCTTGAGCAGGATCGCTTGCCTTCTGCAGATAATCAGACAAAAACATGCTCTTCTCTAACGAGCATTTCAAAGTTCTATCTGTAATTTTTTTTTAACTCGACTTGTTATTGTGATAGAGAATATAATCACAAACAAGATCTTACTCCTGCCTAGGAAGGCACATGGTCAGGGCACAGAGGGAAATCTAACCATGTAAACAGAACATGGAAAATGGCATTACTGCATGAGTGTTAACTGAAATTTCTCTTTATAAAGAAAAGATTTTTGGACTTTCAGCCTGTCTGTATCTCTAGCTCATGTGGCAGAGCATGTAAGTTGCCTCCTTATTCCTTATCCTTTTTCTTAATAACAAGAACCCACTTTCTAGGTGAGGTGCACTGCCACTCTGCTTAAAAACTACATTTCTAAGTTTTTCTTGCAGACAAGTATGACCAGGTAATTAAGCTCCGGCCAAAGAGATGTGAGAGGATGTGATCCATGGAATTTGCAAGGCATGCCCTTAAAGGGGGGGGGGGGGGGGGGTACACTCATATGTGGAATTTAAGCAACAAAAGAGACAAACATATGGGAATGGGGGAAAAAAAGAGAGAGGGAAACAAACCATAAGAGACTCTTAACGACAGAGAACAAACTGAGGGTTGTAGGAGGGAGGTGGCTGGGGGTGGACTAGCTGGGGGATGGGCGTTAAGGAGGGCACTTGTCGTGATGAACACTGGGCGCTATATGTAAGTGATGAATCACTGAATTCTACCCTGGAAACCAATATTGCACTGTATGTTAACTAAGCAAAATTTAAAAAGTTTTTTTAAAAGATGCATAACTGATAAAAATAAGACATATGTATATATTTATGATTGATATGCATATTTTTGACAACTAAAACTCTTTTGGAATATTTGTTTATAAATCACAGAGGTAAACACACTACACTTCAGGGCTTCCAGTGACAACTAGTAAAGTTTAGAATGAGCAGCACAGTAGTTCATGACCTGGGACGGGGGTCAGACTGCCTACATTCCTGCTGCTTGTTTGTCGTATGACTGCCAACCAGTCAGTTACCGTCTCTGTGCCTATTTCCTCATCTGTAAAATGAGGATAATTACAGCACCTGTGTTTCTGTCCAGACGCTTCCAGTAGATGATAAAGTGGCTCAGAATAATGACTAGTTCATGGTAAGTGCCCCAATGATACAAGCTACGATTATCCCTATGATGATTATTAGATAACATAAAACTTTATGAGCAAATCACAATGTGACTGAGCACTGAGCAGAACCAGAGACTGGGAATAGAGATGTTCACCCTAGAGAAGGCTAAAAAGGGAGTGACTCTCCACAATAGTGCATGGAAAGCTAGAATTGATGCAAATGTCCCCATCTGACTGACTTATCACTCAGATGTTGGGTATTCTTCTGTATCTGTTTGTACTGAAATACTGTGCCTTCAGAATATCACATCTGAGTCAGGCAAGACCCGATGGTCCTACCTCAGCCCCTTGCTGAACACACAGAGGGCACGTTATGCTGAGGACTGCACAGGCCTGACTAGTAGAGGTTGCCCCCAATTCATCCTTCAGAAAAGATGGAGCTGCCTTATGATCAAACCTTACAGAATCTCCCACTATATGAAGAACTCACCCAGTTACTTCATGTTTAATTACAAAATACTGTTTAGGAAGGCGCACTGGCCTGATACCGTGCCAGCCCCTCGCAGTCTGGGTCACTGACAGGAGCACTGATAAAACTGGTGACAAAGGCCATGGGAGGACAGAACTTTAACACCAATCTAGTCGTTATTCTTGGGCACTTGGGACAGAGTTATAAGCACTGGATATTGTTGTAAATAAGTCTCTTGAGGATTGCCTTAAAAAGCAAAACAGTCCCCACTGATTTGGTGGAAACTGCAAATGGCATGGGCCAGGAGAAACAAAAGGGGAGGTGGGTAGACGGCCGGGACAGCATCGTGCTCTGATTCTGGAAGCACCAAGTCACCAGGGGCCCAGGTGAAAGTGCAGGTGTTGCACCCTGGAAACTCTTGCCTGACTCTGGCAGGTAGCTCTTGTGGTGACAAGGGCCACACAAAGACACATGCCGCATGTCTGGCTAGAATGGCTCATGCAATGGGAGCAGAAGACACAGATGGCTAAGTTAATAGTTCACAGCATGGCTGGTTTAAATTGAGCATGGTAAGGACAAACTACCTGCTTCATCTACATCTTTACTTATTATATTTCAGGTTGGGTCCCAAACTTCTTTTGATCTTTGTGTTGAGAAAACAGGGTGGCCTGACATTAGGGCACGAGTGGTGGGGACATGCATCACATGATTTGTGGGTGACTGCTATCTTGGGTTCTTGTGTAAGTGATTTCTGGAGAGGGTGCTCCCAGGAGAAACTTGACAGGAGCTGGAGAAGCAGAAAGAAGTTAGACAGCACTATGACTTCTGGAGAAGTCTAGCCTCTGCCTGAGCCCACAGGGAGCTCTGCAGTGTGAACTGCATTTGCAGTGTGTCCCAGTGGGGGGCCAAGGGCTGCATGGCCTGACCCCCATCAGGCAGTGCCGTGTGTTTGTTGACAGGAAGGCGGTCCCATCAGCCAAGGGCAATCCTCTGCAGAAGGGTATAGATAAGAGCAGGAAGCAGCATGTGGTGATGGGTGGGTACCTGGCCTGAAGGGGGACCTGGGCAGGCCACCACTGCCACCACCATTAACTTGTAGCTCTCCGCACAGAGAACAAAGCTGACCTCTCGGTTCTGACCTCCCACACCGAGGAAGCAAGAGAAGCTGTGACAAATATCCAAGTTCATTCTGAGTTCAGCGGCCGGTTCATCCACCTTAATTCTCCTTCGGAAACATCCCTTCCCAATAGAAGTCGGCTGGCTTATGACCACCTCTCCCATCTCCAGCTGCGGGCTTGTTCTACCCATCTGACCAAACAGAAGGTTCAGGGCCAGGCGCAGGACCCAAACCTCACTAAATTAGAGTCAATGCCGGGGCTTCAGTCTGAGTGCTCTTTTTCTACCACGAGCATTAAGTGGGTAGGATGGAAGCTAGGGCACCTGGGGTCCAGCAAATGGGATGAAATGGGATGAAAGCAGCCCAGAGAAAAGCCAACTCCGATAGGAAGATGGAGAATCAGAGCCCAGGTGACATCCCTGGAGTCCCAGCCAAGGCTTTGCATTATGTGAGCAAGGCAAGTCTTTCTGGTGCTTAAACCTTTCTGAGTCGGGATTTCAGTTCTTTATTACAAAGAACCGTGACCCATATGCAAATGTTCTCCTGACTCGTACAGACTTATTCACCTTCTTTGTGCCCCAGAGGATGAGAGGGGCAGGTGCCGTGAATACCTGCTGACCCTGAACACCCTCTTAACCATATTAAAGGTGGGATTACAGATTTACTTCACGTTACCTAATGACAGATTTAAAATTCAAACCTTGATTGTCTGCTCCCAGCCCCTGGAAAACCATCTAATGTGTTTGCCTAAGAGCCACAATCATGACTTTGATGAAAGAAGCCAGTCTTTTTTACAAAGAGACATTTCCAACAGACATTGATTAATCTAGTTTCCCATTCTTCTAAGCAAAATAATAGAGAAATCATTTTCTTCCTTATCTAACTACACAGATGACTGCTTCGTGACTCCTCAAATTTATTGAGGGGCAAAACTGGAAGCAAAGAAGAAATATGTCCTCTGTCCTCAGAAGCATCGAGAGCCTCAAGGTGTCAGGACCAAAGCAAGCGGGGCTACGCCAGCTGAGGTACATCTAAGCAGAGGCGGGGACAGGCAAACACACATTAGAAAGAGCCTCTTCCTCCTCAAGGAGGCTCTGGAGCAAACCAGGCTAAGCAGGTTTTCTTAGCATTAATGCAGAAATTACTTAGAATTCACTAAAAACGTTCCCCATTTCTTAATTAAAAAAAAAAAAACCTATGCATTGATCTAGAATGAAATGTTACTTAAATGAATCCAAATTAGTTGAAATTAAAGACAACACAGACTTTAAAAGGCAAAGCGGATCAAAATTAATAAGTGGAAATACCCGCCCCCCTCCCCTGAGCAGCACACAGCAGCGGTCTACAGAGTGGAAAGGGTGGGGAGCCCTGCAGACACGGGAAGCAGTTTTTAAAAAGGGAAATAATTGTTTTCATATTAAAACATACAAACCGATTTCTTTTGAACCACTAATGTGTGGATTTTTAAAAATCAATAACATATTACATTTAATCCAGTTGAATGAAGGTAAATGAGAATGCGTGTCCTTGGTTCTCAGTAGTGCTCACTAGAAGGCTCTTTGGAATCACCATAGCATGCAATTTCTGTTGTTTCCTCTATTCAACTTGGAAAAGCTTGGAAGTCTCAACGCTTTAGGAGACTGCAGGAACGCAGTGAAGTGTGCTTGATCTGCTCTTTGGGAAACGGATGTTGGATGCGCAGTAGATGCTCAGTAAACAGCCACGAGCACGTGAATGCCCGAGGGAAGGGAACTGCCTCTGCCAGGGCTGGGCCAGGCACAAGAGCAGCCAGACTTATCACAAGGACAGGGCAGCAAGAGTGGATGGGCAAGAAGGAATCAGGGAGGGACCAAAGAAACCCAGAGGGGCTGCAGGCAGAAGGGGCAGCCCCCATGTTCTCCTCTCACGGTGGAGGACAGTTTTGCCCCATGGAACTTAGGGAAGCCAGCCTGGGAAGAGATACCACTGACGGAAGCCAAGAGGAGCCTTGAAACACCAAGGTGTGTGGGCTGGCAAAAAGCACACACCTGTCAGGAGGAAGGGGTAGAGTCTCCAGGGACGGGGACGAGGTCACACCATCACATTTCCATAGTGGCTCCTGAAGATTTCCTTATGCTCTTGTACTCACAGTGGGTGCCCTCCATATTCTCCCAGGGGGAGTAGAGTGGGCCCACTTCCCCAAAATCCATTCACCCCAATAGAAGTGTGACCACACTGGGTTCAGCATTTGGTTCAAGTGCCCTGGAAGCCCAGGGTGGTAGATGGAAGCCAGCACCCCCTCCCTTCCTCCCCGCTCTCCCTGTTCCTCCTGGCAGCCTGTAAGGTAAAGGTCTCAAACTACCTGAGCACATGTGGGGTCCAGACCAGCGTGCCCATGTGTTTGAATGTGAATTCATTACCACCATGTAAAAATTGGGAGATTTTCTTTAATGGAAAATTCTGTGTCTCTGGCTTCTCTATGAAGATAGATTAGTAACACTGAGCTGGCATGCTCACCATATAGCTCCATTTTAAATTACATGATTAAATTATAAATTATAATTATTAAATTTTAAATTATATATATGATATAAATGGTAACTCAACAGCAAACAGTTACTGCTATTCTGAGCTTCATGTTACGGATGGGTAAACTGAGATATGGAGGAGCTAAGACCCGTTCCAGAAAGCAGACAACGCCAGGGGTTGGGGGATGGCAGGGGGGCGGTGGCCACCAGATGTGACCAAGGGTGTCTCCACCCCGCCCCTAGGTTGCCCTCCTCATTGCTCTGGCACTGTGGCCCCTGCTGGGCAGGCTGCTGCAGCCTCTCTCCTCTCCTGCATCTCTGTTTTAGAAGGTTTGCTTTTAACATTATTGCATGTGCTTTTTAAAAACATGGCCCACTCTGAAAGAGAGCTGGTGTGTTTCCTAGTTGGGAAGGACAGAAACGTCTCCTACTCGGCACAGAAAACTTTGGAGGTCCTGCTCAGTATACAAAGACAGGGAGCTTGAGCTCACAGCAGAATCCTGGATTCTGCATCACATGCCTCAGGACGGTCCTTGAGCCCCAAAAAGGACCTTTCGGTGCGTGAGTGCCCAGTGCGGTCCTTACCCCCATCTTCTCATGCTCTCCCTTTCCTCCCCTCTCCAGCCCTCCCGTTCTCAGCTGGGGCTTCTGCCTCCTCTCCTTTGGCAATCATTTTTGTTCTTGCACATACAGAACCACATAGAAGAGTGGGGGGTCTTCCTGCTCTGACAATGGCAGGAGTCCTTCTCCAGCAGGGGTCCAGCCTGTTTCCAGAAGCACCAGGGCTTCCTGTCTCTAACCCGCCTCTCCCTTTTTCTGGCTGCAGCCCTGCACATTAGTTCAGCCACCTAAACTCCTAAGAGCATGAGACAAATTGTGGTGAGGGGCCCCCTGGTATTCAGAGCAGCCCCCCACATGCCCAGGCACCCCAGTGAAGCTAGGTCCAGTCCACGTCCAGACCCGCACCTGGGTGCCATCGGGCGTCGGGCACCGGGGCAGAAGCAAGAGCTGCAAACATTTGCTGTGCCTGCCTGTTCCTCGCCGACCAGCGCTAGGGGGCTCCCTTGAAGTTTGGAAGACGGTTTCACATCAAATAAAAAGTCGTGCTTCGCTTCTTCCGGGTAATAAATTCGCAGAGCTTGTTTTTTAACCCCCACCAGAGGTTAAAATAGTTTCATAAAAAGTTTTGGTAAATTCATGGGTAACTTTGGAGGTTATATGAGGTTGTTGTCAAAAGAAAAAAAAGAAAGAAAAAGAAAAAACAGAGCCTTTCTCTCTGCTCATGTAAGAACCCGAATCACGGAGCCTGAGAGGGCGGATAGGCGGGGGGCTTTGGGCTTTCTTGTTCCTTCTAGAAGGGTCCACGCAGAGATGTGGTGCCCCCCACCCTCTAATGTCAATCAGTGGAGAGGGGGGCGGGGGGAGAGCAAAGGCAGGAGATCAGCTGAGCTCATCCTGCACCGGGGCTCAGACCACCACGAGCCCCTGCAGCCCAGACTGCACATCCAAGGCTGCCCGTGCCGCCTTCCTGATTTTTCCACTGCTCTCGCCCGCAATCCGGGGCAAGGGCTGGTGGGGGCTTTTGCACCCGTTTCTTCCTGGCAGGTAGTCAGGAATAAAGCAAAAGTTTCAGTCCCCGAGTAGGGGTTAAAAAGAATAAGAACTTTATCGGATTCATAAGAAATCAAAGGAGACAAGAGGAGGCAGAAGGAAAACAGCGCAGTTAAGGGAGGGGGCGTCGCACATTATCTATGATTCAGAGACTCAAATGCTCTGAGTTCATTTTTCAATCTGCCTTTAGCTAGGGGAAAAAAATAAGGAAATTATAGAAAATTGAGAAACAAACATCTCCGAGAGTGCTTTGCACCCGGGGGTGCTTAATGAACACTTAATAATTTCAAATGCAAGTACTTAGAAAAATGGCTTTTGTCCATTCCCAGCACGCCAGGTGCCTCGTAGCAGAAAAGGGAGAGCTGACAATGACTGAAAATGATCACTAATGTCTATGTGGAGGGTACAACAATTACTTCTTCACGTCTCTGGAAGTTTATGGAAATAAACAAGCCAAAATTTTTAGAGGTTTAGCAAAGGAAAAACCTTGGAGCTAAACTTGTATTTCTTGTCCTCTATGTCTGAACTTGGGCAGGACTCCTAATTGGGATGGAGAACAGCCACAACGCCCCCCTCCTGACCCCACGGGGCCATACTGAAAATGAGATGAGGAAAAACACTTGGAGGAAACTCTCCAAATGCTCAGGCAGAAAGCAATGCTTGTTGCTGGAGCAGATTTCCTGTGCTCCCTGCCAGCATCCAATGTTGGGGTGAAGGCCAGTGTGGATGCACTTCTTCAGAGGAAGGCGGCACCCCTAAGCAGAGCTGGGGGTTGCCAGGGAGATGGGGTAGGGCTGGGGCACAGAGGGTTTTTCTGATCCTTCTCGCTTTTCTATCTTCAAAGGGTCTCGCCTGGGGCAGGAGGGAGCACCTTGTGGCATAAAGTGCCTCCAAATATCTCCCCAATACCAATGAAATTCACCATTCACTGACTCATGTGACTTGTAGAGGTCTTCTCCAGATCTGGGGTGGAAATTTAGCACACAGCCCCCCACTGTCGGTCATGATAGCCACCATACCTACAAAGTCCTTTATGGTTGACAAAGCACCCTTCTACTCACCATCACACAGAGTTTGAGCCTCTCAACAGCCCCGTGGGCAGATTCCCAGACCAGCTTCATGGGGTTTTCAAGGGTCAGGTGAAATGAATCAGTACTGGTGAACACCTCTGAGATCTATCTACACCCCCATTTTACAGATGAGGATCTGAAGCAAAGAGGAGGGATGATCCTTGCCCAAGAAGGCAGTAAGAGGAAAAGTCAGGACTCAAACAAATTCTTCTGAATCCAAAACCAAAATCTCTTCCCCTGTACCAGTCTTGGCCTAAAAAAGGCTAAGAAGAGGGTATTGGGATTATTGGCTTTCTAAGGTCTTTTGTACAAGGCAGCTGGGTAAGAGAATATGTCTGGCATAAAAGGGTACCTATAAATATGAATAAAATAAAAACAGAACTGTGTTCTCAAATTCTAGCTAGATCTGAAACCTAACCTCTCTCTGTTTAAAAGGGAGATTAGTAAAGAGTTGGTTAGGCAAGCATTAAGTAGTAGCATCAAAACAAGACTTTCTCCGTGATATAATCAGGAGACTTGGGAATTAAGAAGAGAATTACCTTCTCATTAAGATTGAGATATTTTAATGTTACTCTACGTATCACTCAGGATTATTCCTCCTCTAGGCTCACCATTGGTGCCTCAACTTGCCACTAGCACCTTAGCTGGAATTAATCCTAAAGGATCAACTGGTCTCCAAACCCCACCCCTCCTGAAGAGCAGGTATGATGTAGAAGTGGGAAGGGAAAGACCCAACAAGGTGAGCCCTGAATCCTTGATAATTTTGTACCCCATTTGGAGGTCTGTTGAACACCATGCCGGAGATCATCACTTCCCATTCTGCCTCATCCTCTGACTCCATTTGACTACTGGCTTCAGCACTTCACATAGAAAATTCTAGAACAAGACTCAGACTCCTTTTGTGGGATCTGCTAAGAAGGGGCTCTTCCAAGTCAAGGTTGAGAATGGTTTTCAGAAGTTCCTTCAAAAGCAGAACAGTTTCCATTTCAGGTTTGGGACTGATGTCTCTCTCTCTCTCTCTCTCAAACTCTCCATATAAACACACATTTATCTTTCGAATACCCCATATTTCAACTTCTCCTTAAACGACTGTATCACCCTGCCCTCCCACCTCCCTGACTGAACCAACCATGAGTACACGCGCCACTTCTGCCTTCCCACCTTCCGCTGGCGCAGAAATCAGAATTGAGAACATGTCACTCCGTTCCTACAGGAATCTATTAGTAACTGCCAAGGGAAACACTTAGCGTTTTAGATAAATAAGTAAATAGTAGTTAAGTGCTGTGCACCTCCATTTCCAGCAGTTTAGTGTATATGGCAAAATTTCTTTATGATCCAAGGAGGAAAAGAGGGATGATGAAGAGTGCCAGCCTTTGAGTCGGCCGTGTGCTGCCAGCCCTCCCCTCTGTGCTGGGGGCCCGGATGGAGGGGCCTTCGGGATGGGTGCCGGAAGCGTGGCGGCCCCTCCTCATTATGTTCTTGTTTATGCTAGCCTACTCCCCCTTCTCGCTCCAGCCGGCCTTGTCAGAGTCCCTCATTTGGAAGCTTAATCATATCAGCGAGCTTACCGCATTGCATTTGTAATGACTTGTTTACCAGTCTGTGCCGGCTCCCTCTGCCAGACTGGGCTCTCCCTAAGGACAAGGGCCGCGTCATGTTCTTATTCGCCTCTCTTCCTGCTCCCACACACTGCCTGGCACAGAGCAGGCCCCAGTAATTGCATGTGAACCTCAGGCTGTGCCACAAAGGTGTCTCCATCCACCACACAGTCCCCAAGCATCTTGAGAAGAGGGCACACGTCACCTGCCCCCTCCCCCCTCAAGGGGCATGAGGGGACTCAACTGCTCACAGCATATGCTGAACTGCATTAAACCATGAGTAAGAGATCATCTGGACGTCTGTACAGTTGACCTGCCGTGCCCCCTCCTTCTTTGGGGAGACCAGCTCTCCTTGACCCTTAACTGCTGTGGCAAAGGAGGCCCCTGCCCGTCCCTCTGTACAAGGTCAGGTACATGATCCAGCCCTGGCCACTCAAATCCCCAGTGATTAGCTCCAGAGAGACACAGGGCCCCAACCGGGCCAGCAAAATTCAGTATGGGAACTTGGGCTAGGAGTCAGGCAAAGTGTGGACAGGCCGGGCAGCTCCCAGGGGGGCTGAGGACCCAAAGGTAACAGGGACCAAGCGATGGAGAGAAACGACGTCCTGACGCCATCACCCGTCCCTCTGGGCCTGGCCACGCCTGCGGCCGTTGTCTTACATGAGATAACGAAGGTTTTTGTTCAGGCCAGGTGCAATGGAGTCCCTTTTCCCTACACCCAGAGTCCTTCCGAGCACCGCATGCAGAGTGTAGAGCTCCACCTCCGGTGGCAACATTTCAGAATAAGACAACCAGGGTGTCTGTTTGGGGATAATAAAAGCTTGCAAAGAGAAACATTGCTATCATATTGGCAGACATAATTCTGTGAGCCTTCTCATTTTATCCTGGGAGTCTGGACTGTGGCCCCAAATCCCACACTGAACCAGAAAGGACTGAGAAATCCATCTCTCTGCCTTCTGTTTATAATGCAGAGCAAAGACGCTGCTCGGCCTCTCACTAAAGCCCTCACATATTACTGTTTGCTCTCTTGAGCTCCCGGGCGGCCTAAGCTTTCTGGGAGGTAGCTGAGTAACACTCAGGGCTCAGCAGCCTGCAAATCAATTAATCTCTTCTGCAAATTGCTAACCGGGTCTAATGAATTGGCTAGGCACAGAGGAAGTCCTGCATGGCTTTGTGTCCTTTGCAGTGACAGAGCTCTCTCAGAGCAGCCTGAGACGTCGTGCCTTGACTGAGGAACAAATCTATTAATATTGGGAGAGAACATCAAATTGTACCCAGTAGACTTAAAGTTTGGTCAAGAGAAACTCACTTCTCTGTGACTGAAAACAAAACAAAACAAAAACAAAAACAGTCTTGTCATCCCTCCATGTTTTCCCCCCACTGGATAAGGCCAGCCTTCCACATGGTCCATCTGGGCAGTGGCCCCCCAGTGAGTTGCTGGGTAGGGTGGGAAGGCCACGCTGTCCACGGGCACTGGAGGTAGCATCTTTTACCCATCAGAGGGACTTTTTTATGAAGTTGGAGAAGATCAAGGAAAAGAAAATACTCTAAAATGCTACAGCTGGGAATGTAAATGGGGAAGCAATCTGGAGAGATCGATCAGAAATGTGCAACAGAGCACCCAGAAACCTAGAGAAACCCCTTGCTCAGGCCAAGGAGTTTGAACAGCAGGTCCCAGAAGCGGGATGCAGCAGGGAAAGGCTAGCAATGCCAGCCCCCCCAATTAGCATGGCTCCATAACTCAGAGCACTCCCACCCGGAGAGGCTCTGTCCCTATCTGCAAGGTTGACATAGGTCTCTGTGTATTTATTAACGGTGTGGAAAACTATGAAATGTGGTTGAGTAAAACAAGCAGCAAGTTGCACAATGAGACGTACGTGTGGCAGTGGCGTTAAGCACACAAGCACGCACATGCACAGATAACCATCTGGCAGATGCACTCCAAACAGCAGTTTTATCCGAGGGGGTACTGGCAATGGGGGGGGAGGTGGTCAAAGCAAACATTAGCCTTATCTACTGTACTTTGATGCATTAAAGGAAGTATCATTCATGCTTACACACATTATTAAAAATTAATAATTCACTATTTTATACCTCTAGGTGGAGCATCAATTTTCCCAAGATCTTTTTAAACACAAATGTGCCCAGCCTGTCTCCAGGGCCTTCCAATCAGTCTCCTGGGGTCCACCCCATCTGCCACAATCCTTGCCCCACTCTGCACCTTTAGTGATCTTTTTAACGCCTCCAGTGAATGGTCTCCCCGCTGCCCTCCTCCTCCCTGCACCCAAATCCTTCAGCGGGTCCCCATCTTCCTCAGAAGCAAGATCAACCCCCACCCAAATGTCTGCAAAGCCCCAAAGGGCACCCAGACCCTCCCACGTCCTCTCATAGTACCTGCGCTCCCAGGCCTTTCCCACCACCCCCTTCCTCAGCAGACAGCACCACGGCAGCTTCTGGGAGACTGTCTGGGAATCTCAGAAATGCAGAGTTGGAAGCTGCCTGGGAGGCCCCAGGCAGCCCCTGCCTCCCACCCCCAAGGAGGCAGAGAAGGTAGGGGCTTCAAGGAGGGTCTGTGCAGAAGGTCATCCCATAGCCTCTGCAGTCAACTCTGGTGAACACAGAGTTTAAATCTATACAGGCCAAGGCCTTATAAAAGTTAAGAAAACACTAGATTAGGGCAACACAAGCCAACGGAGGTCCTTCCTTTTGTCAAGAAAAGGGTGTGGCAGCCAGCAAAGTCCCAGGGAGAGGGGATTCACAGCTTAGAATTAAATAAAACTGCATCACACAGTGAGAGAGCAGTGCCCTTGGAATCCCTCTAATCAAGGAAAGAAGAAAAGTCTCAACTGGGTGCTAATGGAACTCTAATGCCCCTCAAGACTTCACACTCTCTTTCCAGCAGAGGGGGCCTTCCTAGGGCTCCTGGCCTTCTGCCCATAGCAGACTGGAGCTAGAATTTATTTACCATAGAACATTAGAGTGTTTTTATCCTGTAGCACTCTCTTAATGGCACATGATGTTGGCTTTCCATTTTCAGTGGGGAGAAACAGCTTCTCCTTAAAATAAATGTATTTGTGTTTTTGGTGAGTGAGTTTAAAGGATAACATGAGCAAACATTCACAGAGGTGACATGCAGACGCAGTATTTCTAGAGGTGGCACATGAATTATGTGAATGTAGGGAACACTGCTGACCACCAGCTTTATCACGCGGGCGGCCCCGGGCAAGTTGCTGACGCCTCTCTGGGTCTTCGTTTCTCCAGTTGCAAAGGACATGAAGAGTCCCTTTATCACTAGCTTGCTGGGAGAGTTTCTAAAATCTCACTGTGAAACATAGCCCCGAACTCCACTGTGTTTACAGTTTGAAGCCATGCCAGCTGCAGGAGATTGCAAAACCATAAACACGGTATAGTTCTTATGGTTCAATAAAACATCCCCCTCAATCAATATGACTTCGGATGTGTCATCCGGGCACAGGGCCATGCTTGGCCCCTCTTCAGTGTCCCAATTTTAGTCTGTGTACCGACAGAAGTGGCACGACTGCCAATGTGCCCAGCAAAACCCGAATAATTAACCTCAACCACATCAATGTTCCCCATTCAGTTCTGCAAAATGCATTTCTAAGAAATATATAAGAGCGCTCTTTATACCACGGAATGTTTTAATGTATCCCAGCATCAGAGTAAATAGAAGAGGTTTCAGTTAATGGAGCAGGTCCTTTTAACACAAAGGATTTCAATAATAAAAAAATAAAAACTGATATGTCATCAGCTGGAGAGAAAGGGATGTGCATATAAACACGAAAACAGGGCAAACCTAATTATGAGATTCTTTTTTGCAGCCCAGGGTCAGTAACTGTGATATTAGGAAACCAGTAATAGGGCTGCATGCTCATGGGTTTTAAGCTCCCAGAGACTAGGAAGTCCCACTTGAAATGCAAACAGAATTCAATGATGTTGTGTTCATCTCCACTGTGCCCCCCATTCTGAAAAGAAAAGTATTCATTTCAGAGCAGTGACCTCATCAGGAGAAAGGCATCAGGAACTGGGTAACCACAACAAAAGAGAATCAGTAGCTGCTTTCACTCAGGTGGTGTCATCCACTTTATATGGATGTGTGGATTTTTCAATTGCTTTTTCTAATGGAAAAATAACCTCCGAGTACAAGCACGTGCACACGTGCCTGCACACATGTGCATGCACATGCGCGCACACCCACCTGCGAAACTTCTCTTAAGTAAGACCCCAACTTGGGAAGTAAAGAAACCACTGTCCTGAAAAGGGCTGGTGGCGAACTTCCCCTTACACCAGAAGAGATGGCCTTTGGCTGACCTACACCAGCTGGTTCAAGTCGGCATGGAGTAATTGCCAAATAGAGAACTGCCCCCAAGTCCTAAGCCAGCACCATATGAGAAACAACCCCCCACCCACCACAGCAGCAGGGTCCCACCACATATTTCACCTACACTCTGAATTCTGAGACGCTGCTCCCCGCACCACCCAGAGGACACAACTCCAATATCTTAATCCCCACCACAACAAACCACTCCAGCAAGATGTCGTAACAGTTTTAGAGGCTTAATGCTAAAACCAAATGGTGTACGCTGCATGGCAAAGCAAGGACACTAGAGAGTTCCTCATTCCCCTCCTTGGAGGGTTTGTTGTTGATCTTAGAACAGCCAGGACAGACAAACTGCCTCTTTTCTTTCCTTCACCTCAGTGGTCCTTAAACCTCTTGTGCATGAGAATTTCTGCTCAGAACTATAGATACCAAGCACACTCTTGTAATTGAGTTATAGAATTTTCAAAGATAATGTTGCCCACAGGTTGTTTTAACTAAAGTGCTGACTTTGGCAAATCTCCCACTCAAGATTTGGTCCCAGCACTGTGTAAGAGAGGATCCCAGGTTAAAAAAACATCAAAGTGAGCTTCCTCAGGTTCAAAGTCACTGTCTGTACCTCTCCGGAGCTTCCATCTGTACACCTGAGGTGGCATTAGACAGACAGATGATCCTTAAGGTTGAAGACGGTGGTGCCACAAAACTGAGTCCAGCAAAGGTAGGGGAAGACGGAAGTTTCTTTTTGATGAAAAAGTTTCTTTTATGAAGAAAAATAAAGATAAGGTTTCTTTTATGCTGCTTAGCTCACTGCCAGCCAAACTAGACACCCACTGGACTCTTCTGTTGTTGATGTCTTTCCAAAATACAATCAGAAATGAAATCTATCGGTTGCCTGCCCCTTCCTTCATCCTCAAAGAAGCCTTGGGGGTTGATTTTGATCATCCTTTCAACTGGGCTGAGCTTCAAGGTGACTTCTTCTGTTTGTTCAGTTGTTCATTCAATAAATGCTTACTAAGAACGTGACACCATGCTAGGCATGGGTACAAAGACAGAGATGACCCATCAGCTTGGTAAATAGGGCCCTTATTAACTGAGATCACTGCCACTGGGGAAAGGCCACCTAAAATGAATCCATTCACCATGGGGACCAAAATTGCACAGTAAATAGTGGGGAATTAAGGACTCTGAGAATTTATCTTGAAACCGAAAGCTGTGAAAGTAAGCTGATAAACCAACAAAGATAAAATAAAAATAAGCCTTCACGGCAAACTGTGAGCTAATTGTTGAAATCAACAAAGGTTAATCCAGTGCTGATGGAGGGAGAGTACATTTTTACACAAAATTGTATTCTGTGGCTATTCTTCAGTTTACATTTACTCTCACAGGAAGATCAAGAGGGACTCCCCTTCCCCAATATTATAGGGCCTCCTCTATTTTCCCAAGGGGCTTCTCCTAACTCTCCAATAAGCACCTCACTCTCTTGGAATTAGCCCCCTTGGATTTCTCCCCGCTATTTGTCACCTAGTCAGATTCTGTCAATGAGTTTCAATCAACACACAGTGGTCACTTCCATCAACTTCATGAAACTCTATGGCCTGAGCGTGATTTGTGGTTTCACTTGGCAATCAATTTACATTATATTGTGAAAATTAATCTGAAGGGCAGGAATGAAAGCTAAAGTTAAGGAGAGAGAGAGACAGATAAAGTGGTGTTTAAAAGGGGTCTAAATTTATAAGCAGTCAGTTTATTGGAGAATGTTCTCATCCTGTGACAATCATCGCCTCCCCGGGCAATGGCTGATGGGGTGTCCCATAAAGAAAGTTTGGATTACAAGGTCTTCCCTCAAGTAGATGTGTGCTCTCCTTGGGATATTCAATGACTGGTATCTTAAAAAGCATCTTTTTATGAATCCCTTCAATGAAGAACCTTGAGCTTCTGAGATTAAAGCCACCTAAACACCATACTTCCCCCATGATGCTGAAGTGCATGAATGAGGAAGGAAGTTCTCCGGAATGGCAACACCCCTGCCGACAGACAGTCACCGTTGCTATGGGGAATTCATTGCTACTTGATATTTTAAAAAAACTTCCAGCTTCTCTGGCCCCCTTGCTGGAAACTTGGATGGGATGGACCACTGGACTCAGGTTTAAAAACAGAATCAGTTCTCAGGAGAGTCTCAAAGACTCCAATCACTCTAAAATCTGATAAATTAGGTCTCTATCCTTTCTAACTCCTCTGGCCTTCTGCTTGCAGATGACTTCACTGCCAAGCCATCTGTTAACTGCAGTGATTAGTACCAAGCTATCAGAATAGTTTAAAGAAGAGGGAAATTAAGCAGCCTTTTAAAAAATATGTTTCAGAAACATCCTCTTCCTCTCATCTTTATAAACTGTTGACGGGAAGATTCACCAAAACTGAAGAGGACAAAGAGTCAGTTATGATCCCTTCTTCCGACCCCCAGACACAGGCACTCATGCCTACGTACTTGAAGAGGTGTTACTGATTCTAGCTGACTTATAAGGATCAGGGACAAAGGACTTCCCTATCTTAATTGGGAAGTTCCCCCCAAAGACCATTCTCAATTTCTTTGTTGCATTTCATCAAGTTCCCCCAAAGTTACAGCCCCTCAAGTCACCCAAAAGAGGCGATTCTCTCATTGTCCTGCTGTGGAGAACAGGCCCTCCCCCCACAAACACCCCTCACAAAAAAAACATACACAGCTGCACGCATTCACAGGCGCACTCACGCACAGGCGCACGCACCACACCATGGTGAGGTCAGCTCCCTCACTCAGAAGCCAGCCCTGATCTCTCCACGTAGGACCTGCCAGGTCAAAGGATATAAGAAAGTTGTTTGTAGATGGTGGGTGACCGAGGCCCATTGTTAGGTTCCTTTGAAGTAACGGCACTTTGTCTTCAATCACCCAACACTCAGAGTGCCTGTCACTCCACTGTGAAATATTTGTATGGGCAAGCAGTGGCAATAAATCCCCGAGCCCTTTTGATTTCCAGGAGGAATTTATTTTAATGCACTCTACCACCCTCCGACTTGGTGTCCATCATGACCTATCCACCCTGGGCTGGCTGGTTTACCCAACCAGCCAGCCCTATTCCCACTCTGACACTTCAATAAGGGACAGGGGGTGATTAATACTTCCTGGGCCAATGCTTAGCCCACATCCCGCAGGCTCACACCTGCTCTTAATGGACATCCTCCATGTTCTTCCTAATTGCGGGGGAGGGAGCCTTTTGAAAATGGGCACCAGTGACCCAAGGCTCTGGCTCAATCCGCTTCTCAAATAATAAACATGAAAGCAGAGACATTTGTCACCACTTGGGCTGTTGCTGGGGCATTATAATACCCCTGTGTGGGGCCACATCCCAGGGAGCATTTGAACCATGGATAGCCTCTCCTTTCTTAGCTCCACATTCAGATTGTGTTCCTGATTTTGTTTGTTTGTTTGGGTCTGTTTTTATTCACCACTCACTGTGCCCCAGTTTGCTCTGAGGCTTTGGTATGAAAAGCTACTGCTGAGATAAGAAGTAGATAGAAGTGGGATTTCTCCCAACATGGAGGGGGGTCTCCAGATGCCCTCCATAAGTCCACGTGGGCAGGAGCAGGACCACCCCCCTGAGGCCAAGAGACGCTTTCAAAGGGAAGAAGGGGGTGCAAAGGACAGTGACAGGTCAGAGGCTTCCCGCCTGGTCTCTGCTCACCCGAGTCACCTGTGCACATTAGGAAGAGGCACCCACTTCCACTGGCGGGTCGCACAGTGGAGAGTGAATGGAGAGAAGAGCCGGGGCTCCCTGCTTTGGGCTGACAGCCCCATAGTCAGAGGACAAGGCTGGACAAACCAGATGGGAACTGGACCACAGGCCCGGGGGGAACAATCCCACACAGCCATACCTTCAAGGGCCCAACTGGGCCCTACCCCACCCGCCCCTGGGCTTCTCCCTAAAGAGAAGCTAATGGGTCCCCTAGCCCAACACACCCATCCTGGCGTTGAAGCGCCTCATAAACTCTTGCCGCAAGTGTGGAACGTGTCCTGCTGGTGGTGGGCCAGGTGACTCTTAATGATTATGTATTGGTTTGGTTTCAAATAGAACTTTCCTACCCAAACTGTGTGCACACAATAAGAGCACAGACAATGTGCCTCGTCGAACACTGAATGTCCACGTGTGCCACTGCTTTTCTCATTTAGAAATGCGTTTTTAGGTCACTTCTGTTGGTTCACAGAGATGGGAAAAATTGTAAAAGTGGTACAGTGATTGAACTGTGACCCCCAAAACACTATGTCCAAGTCCTAGTCTGCACAACCTGTGACTGTAGCCTTACTTGGACAAAGAGTCTTTGCAGATGTCATTAAATTAAGACTGAAAGTGAGATCAGCCTGGCTTTAGGATCAGCCCTAAATCCAATGACAAGTATACTTATAAGGGAAAAAGAGGGGGAGATCTGATTCACAGAAATACACAGAGAAGTCCATGTGCAGGAGGCAGAAGCTGGAGAGATGCAGCCACCAGCCAGGGGACAGCTGGAGCCACCCAAAGTCGGAAGTGGCAGGAAGGCCCCTTCCCTAAAGCCTTTGGAGAGAGTGTGAGACAAGTGGCCTCCGTAACCGTGAGAAAATTAATTTTTGTTGTTTTAAACCACCAAGTTTGTGGCGATTTCTTCCACAGCCACAGGAAACTAGTACAGGTGGTGGCCAAGTGGGGCCCCGGCTTCAGTGGCTGTCCCCTGTCGCCCACTGGTCCCAGTGCACACTGGCCCATCTGGGCTCCAGCTGCCCGCTCCAGAGTCTGCATTCTTGCCCCTGAGCCCCTACTCACCACTCCCCAATCCAGCAAGCCTCAGTTCTATTCTCCCTACCTCTGCATTTCCAGACAAAGCCCTATGTCTCTCAAGAAAACTCCCCCTAGGGGTCCCTCCCCCAACACTGACCTTGTCCTCTGCCAGCAACAGAAACACTTATTACCACATGCCCCACACTCACTTGGCACTCAGCACCTGCCTGTTTTTATGCAGGTATATGCTTATCGCGCTCCGCAGATAGTAACAATCAACATCTATCATCTGCAGTAGAGTCTCCTGGCGCCTCCACACGCACACTGAGCCACTGGTTAAGTAAAACCTTTATCCACAGCCTCGCTGTGTGGACACAGATCCCGAGGGGGCAGCTACCTGACCTGCTGTGATTGAGCAAAGGGTGAAGAGAGAGTCCACCAGTCCAGACTTCACCCTGTACCACAGCAGGATTATTTCTCTCCTCTTCAGTGCACAGCACAATGCTTAGGAATATAAACATGGCAACTGCCGTGAGCTTCCAGCAGCCTGATTTGGCCTTCTTTAAGGCACTGGGGAGAGAGATGGTGGGAAGGTTCTGCCATGTGGGACAACTGGAAGCTTTCCAGTTGGTTCTGCCAGGGGGTGGGTATCACCCATGCAACCCCTTGGGCAGTTCCTTTGGCTGTATCTATTTGAGAAGAAGGAAAGTCATGGAGTTGAGGATATGGGCCACAGAAGTGAAGAAAGGATCAGCTGGGCTCCCTGGGGCCTTCGGGCTACCACCCTCCATCTCATCCCAGCCTCGCCGCCGACACCATCTTAAACCTCCAGGGTCCTAGCAAAAACAATGCTTTTCCTGGCCAACCCACAGAGCAAATACTTACCTTGATTTAAATTCTCACTGAGAAACAAAAGACAAATCCCTGTCCTTGCCTACGGGGGGGGGGGGGGCGCCACGGAAGAGCCATCTGCCTGCAGGGGGCACTGGAGCTACACAAAGGTGGAGGGCGAGATGCCCTAGCCGACTATCCCCAGGGACCCAAAGCTCAGCCATCAGACACAGCCCAGGGTCAGCCCTTGAGCCAAACAGACAATAATCAGCCACAAAAGGATGGTAATTCAGTCGCCGCTGGCCAGATGGGACCCTGTAGCCTCTCCACAGATGCTCTTCATTTTTCCCAGTCAACACCTTGCAAAAGAGGCTAAGGCTGGGCCCATTGCTGCTGGGGAGGAGGAGAAACGGAGGTCCGGAGAAGTACAGCGATTTGCCCTGGTTGCCCAGTGATTACAGCTGAAAATAGTCCTTTTTCCAGGAAGCGCTCTGCATTAGTTCATCCTTGATTTATTTCTGAGCATGACAAAGCATGCACTTCTGACGCCTTCCATGTAAGCAATGTTCCCTGCAGCTCCCACGCGCACTAACTGCTCATCTTTCTATTCCAACACTGACTCTCGAGCCCCCCACTGACCCACTGCAGCCTCGCAATGGCCCTGTGGAAAGAATCGAGTGAACTTCCTTTTTAAAGATGGGGAAGAGTGGAGGCACCAAGAGTTCTGACTCATGTTCCCGAGGTCCTGGAGGAAATCTGTACCTGGCACAGGGCCCAGCACACGGCCCAGCACATGTGGCCAGGACTGAAGGATGTGTCCTGACTTCTCCATATTCTCACCCAGTATTCTCCCCACTAGTTTGGGGTCACACTGTCCCACAGATGTCCCACCTTTGTCACCATACTTTCAGGCTCCCGAGGGCAAGGATGGCTGGCTCCCGCCCATCCTGCATCCCCAGCCTCTATGAGGGGCCCGGTGACTTGGTGTGTCCAGTTTGGATTTGGTTCCAAGAAGAACATTACCTGCCATTTCTGAAGAAGGCTGCCTGCAGGTCCCGCGTGGGCCCAGCCCCTCGAGTGGGGGTAGGTGGCGGTCTTTTCTCAGCACTCTGGGAGGCCTGCGCGGTCCGCCCCCTTTCGGCTGGACACGGCTCTGTAAGAAACTCCCGTTGTACCTGTGGGGCAGAGAAGCACGTATGCAGTCACCTGCCCAGAGAATATGTGCCCAGAAGCCCATACACACACACACATTTACAAAGGCAACACTCAGACAATAAACCCCCGAGTCCCTGTGGCGTCAGCCTAGAAACTTCTCATCCTTCCTATCTCCTTCTCCCCCGTAGGACGTGGAGACAATAGTGGGACCTAACCCGCAAGGCTGTTGGGGGGACGACATGAGATGGTGCACAGGAAGGGCTCTCCGCGGTACTTCGCACATAGTGCGTATTCACCAAAGGCTAGTGGCTGTAACGACATCCGGAATCATACACTCCTGGCCACTTATAAACATGCTGCCCGGTACAATTTCCGGCAATGACAGGAACGTTCTATAATCTACACTGACCACGTGCAGCTACTGAGCATTTGAAACGTAGTTAGGGTTTCTGAGGAACTGAGTTTTACTTTATTTCATTTTAATGAATTTAAATAGCCACATGTGGCCAATGGCTACTGTATTGGACACTGCAGGCTTAGGGGATCTACTTTGAAAAAAAGGGCTTCTCCGGGTGCCTGGCTGGCTCAGTTGGTTAAGCGACTGCCTTTGGCTCAGGTCATGATCCTGGAGTCCTGGGATCGAGTCCCGCATCGGGCTCCCCTCTGACCCTCCCCCTTCTCGTGCTCTCTCCTTCTCTCACTCTCTCTCAAATAAATAAATAAAATCTTTTTTAAAAAAAGGGGGAGGGTCTTCTCCATCTAGAGAAGACCTTCCAGATCATCTGGTCTAACCTCCGAAACAGTATTCACATCCCAGTGGGAAGGCACGGCAAAGTTGAGAAAGAAAATACTGGAGCTTCTATTTATATTTACTTTCTTCTAGACTTTCTTGTATCTTATTGCTGTATGCCCTTCATAATATACATAACACATTAGCAGAGTAGAACGTGTGTATAATTTCTGAGTAAACAATTACGCATTTATTAGGATATGCAACCAAATGTGCAACCAAGGACAGACCAGCTGCTCTAGTACCACCATGCTGCAGGCCAAAGAACCAAGACGCAGAGCAGCTGCTATAAGCCCTAAGACATGCAAGACCGTGCAGCCAAGTGGAGCTAGACCCTTGGGCCAGTGCTCTGTACCATTCTGCGACAGGCCACCACCAGTGGTCAGCTCTTTGAAGAGACCTTCACACTGTTTCTCTCTGCCCAGTCAAGCCACAAGGACGCCCTTTCTTTTACAAACCTCAGTTTACAAGAATTCTACTCCCAGACGCTCTTCAGCCTGGGGGGAAGGTGAGGCGACCTGCTTGGCCATTTTCCTTTCTCATTTGTCTGAGCCTCCGCCAGCCTCCAGCTGCAGTCCCCTAATCACCAGGGCTGCTCACAGAATTTTAAATAAGACCTGCAGAATGCTGTATTCTCTTATGCGTTGATTTTTATGGCATCAAAACAATGAGAAAGTGACTTTGTGTTCATCTCTTCTGGAGTCCGTGTTTGGAAGAGGCCCCACTCACATGGCCCTGCTGCCTCCCCAGCCTGGGGCAAGCACTGTCATTCCCCAGGGGTGCCTGCTTTATTCTTTGAAGCAGTCGTTCCTGCTTGTCAAGTCCACAGGTTCCTGAAAGAGCTATCTGAGCCAGGGTAGGGAGCTAATCACAAGCCCCTGAACCAGTCAGGTCTCCTGCTGAGCCTGGGCAGAGAGTGATTTCAAAGTGTAGAGACAAAGGGAGGAAGTGGGGGGGTGGTATGGGGAGAATTCTTCTCTATGTGCTGCTGGGTCACCTTTACCCCCAAGTCAGTGGGTGACTGCCACAAGCTCGCAGTGTTAAGAACGGCACAGTCTGAACTGCTGGGAGGTTTTGCTTTTGGAAAATGGCCTAGTGAGGGACTCTACTCAATGAAAACCGCTAGGAGACAGAGAGTCCCAGCCCCTAATTCAGGTCTTAGGAAGGTGGAATCTGGGCCCTTTTGCCCTTGGGGGAGCCCAAGTGTATCCTGGTCTTGCCTTCAAAGCAGTATTTTGTTGAGTCATGGGCAGGGTCTGTTGCTGCCTCTCCTGGGTTCTCTGAGAACATTCTGCACGCAGCCCCTCCTGGAAGACCCTCCTCTGGGCACGAACACACAGGGTGTGGAAGGGGAGGCAAGTCTGTCACCATCACCAGCCAAACAAGGCCTCCTGCAGTTTAGCAGATGCCACGAAGACCCATCTCAACCGCCTTCACCAGGCTGCATGTTGTGTTCCAGGTGCTGGGGTGTTGGATGCTCATGACTCATATTTAGCCCCTTCTCAAGAGGACTGCCCTTAGCTGATGGGAGCTATCCTGTCTGAAGAGGCCTGGGGGAACTTGCACATACCCCAGGAAGGGCCCTTAGCCACTGACTGACAGTTGCAAAGGGTGACAGCTCAGCCCCCTTCTCTCTGAGCAGGACAATCTCTGGTGCATCTCACACTCCAGACCTTCCCACGGGATCAGGCAGGACTGGATACACAATGCCAAATTGTGCTTAGTCCTTTCTGTGCCCTGGTCTGCTTCCCTCACTCCTGAGAGCCCTCCCTCTGTAAGTCACCTGTCCAAGAATGCCCATCTCAGGCTCTGCTTCTGGGGAGCCCGACCCCAGACACACGATTCAAGTGTTTCCCTTCTCCTCTGAGTCCCACTGGCCTATCTTCCCCAGAGACACTCACTCAAATATGTCTGACAAACATCCTTAAATACAAGGATCCTTATAAATACGTAGTGTCGCTCTTGTGCGTGACATTGTCCCACAGAGCCATTCTTTTTCTCACTGTAGTTTTACTGGAGGTTATCGTTACAATCGATCTAGGTTTCCATATTTATGTCTAATTCACTGTGAGCTGACCAGTAGAGCGGTTCACAGGGTTTTTAATAACTGCCATTTAAAGTCCAGATTTTAAATATAACTCCTACACTCGGTGTACCCCCTGCGCTCTCTGTATCTCTCCAGAGGTCTTTCTTTAAGAGCCTGTGTTATCGACACTTACGTAAGATCAGCACAATGTTTTTGTTGATAGGCCTCATGGAAAACTGCTCAGAAAAAAGCCTTCTTACCTCACATCAGCTCCAGTGGTGACTGGCTGGCCAAGGTCAAGAACTCAGGAGAGACTGGTTTTAACAAGAGTTCAGTGAGAAGCTCTTGAAAGGAGGCAGGGTGAAGTTTTTGTCATGTATCTTGAGGCCGGCAGGAAGTCACTGGCCACCCTGCCTACTCCAGCTGCACCCTCCCTACCCCACACACATTCACTCCTTTTATCAGCCAAGTCTGAGGGAAGGAAGGTGGATCCAAGGAGAGGGTCAGGCCCCTTCACATATTCTGCGGGGGGGGGGGGGGTCCGGAGACATGTGCTGTTATACTGTTCCTCCCATTTGATCCTACAGGGAATAAGAAAGCAAAAGGAAGCAGAGTAGAGGCATGCAGACCTTCAGTATCCCACTAAGCAGGATGTAGGACTGTGGTCAAAGCCTCTAGTGCCTTGGTGAATGTGACAAATGTCTCAGCCAGGTGTGGTGGCAGCCACCATATCTCTTATGTGTGTCTCCACCTCACCTCAGAGGTTGTGCCATCATCCCTGAGAATGCTACCTCACTGAACAGGTAAACTGTGTCATGACTGAAGTGAGCAGACACATACCTCAGACAAACATCCACTTTAGAGGGAAAGATTTTATTCCCAGGACCCAGTTTACTCTCTTTCCCCCACTTTCAATGATTAACATAGATTTTAGGGTTTACCATGCAGGCTTCTCCCATGTGACCCCCAATCTCTTCCTTGCTCATTCTGATCCACTTGGGACTTCACAACTCATTGTTCCATTTGTCAGAAGCTTCCTAGAACAAGCGTTTCATGCTTCATACAGCACTGTACACAGTTACAAATTAATCAATAAAATCCAATTCCATGGTCCAGCGCTTGCTCTGGGCACACAGAGGCATAGTCCATGGGCACTCTGAATCTCTACGCCTCTAGTTAATGTCAGGGCAATTAGGCATCCAAGTATGAATTTTCTACATTTTTCCATTTCCACTCTGAAAATGGAGCCTGCCTTTTCTAATCCCTCTCCTTTAGCTCATGTACTTTCATTAATGAAAACAGCCATTTTCATTACAGTGTGGTATTTGGAGTTGGCAACAAATGGAGACAAATGAAATGAGATGGAGGGCCCAGAAATAAACTACAGGTATAACTGGGAAGTTAAAATATAGCAAACAACTGAGAAAAAAGGGTAAATTAATCCAGGGGTCTGTAAGCTTTTTGTATAAAGGTCCAGATAATAAGTTTTTTAGATTTTACAGGTCCCATACCATCTCTACCACATATTATTTTATATATATATATATATATATATATATATATATATAAAACCTTTTAAAAATGTAAAAACCCTATCTAGTTCACAAGGGCATATAAAAACAGATCAAAAGTCAAATCTGATCCATGGTCCATAGTTTCCCATATGGACAAAAGTAAAAATAAATCCTTCCTTACATTAATATACACAGAACATAAGAGAATATGTTTTTGTGTTTGTGACACTGGGAGACTGAGAGTAAGGAAAGACCTCTGAGACAAGACCACAAAGTAATAATCATAAAGGAAAAGGCAGCTCCACTTGACTACATCAAAATACACACCTTCTTGGTGATAAGAAGCCCATCCCCACCAGTACAGTTGACTAGTTACTCTGGTTGCCTACCACTGTACTCACCCCTATATTGAAAACAACTAAAAATACAAATTAAAATATAAAAATGTTCAACACTTCTACATAAATGTATTGATGTTCTGATTAGAAAGTGAGATATATTTAAAATAAAAAACCAAGTGAAAACTGAAACCTGAAAAGGTAAGAGGGCTTTCTATTGGGAGAGCATCTGTCAAACCAAGTGAGCTTGAGCTTCCATTTGTATGGTCTGGTGGGGTGCAGGGAGCAGGATTCAAACCCAGAATCCACCCCAGGTGCAAATCAAGTGGGAGACCTAACCTCTACTCCTGCAAAAGCTGAGACCTCAGAAGACCCTCAATATATAGGTGAACTAGAAATAATATACCCTACCCCCACCACCTTCCCACGGGACACTGAAAAACTCCAATCTTATCACTCAGTGAAGGGGGCAAAAGTCTCTTCTGTTAATTTTATAATAAGACAGTCTTCTCACGGGTTTGTAATCTGAATTTACAATACAGATGACACGAAAAAGCCTAAAACTAAGAATTTTATTTAAAATAGTGCCCAGTGCATGCCCTCAGGCACCTAGCAGAAGCAAAACAAATCATTACTGGAGAAACCCACCTCCAACCCAAGTCTCAAAGTTCCAAAAATCTGAGCTCACCATCAAAAATCCAAAAACAAACAAGGAAAGAGGTTACTACAAGTGAAAGCTAATAATACATAAAACAGAATCAGATGTGCCATGACTTCCTTTGTTGGCATTATCAGATGTAAAATATTAAGTGTGTTTTTAGAAAAGGTTGAGAATAAGAGTAAAGATTACAGAAATTTTAAAAAACAATCCTAAAATTCATATGGAACCACAAGAGATTCCAAATAACCAAAGCAATCTTGAGCAAGAACAACAGAGCAGGCAGCAGCACACTTACTGATTTTAAAATATATTACAAAACTGTAGTAATAAAAATATTATGGCACTGGCACAAAAATAGACATATCAACTAATGGGACAGAATAGAGAGCAAAAGAGAGGCCAGAAATAAACCCACTCATTTATAATAAACTGATTTTCAACAAGAGGGGCAAGAATACACAATGAGAAAATGACATTGGGAAAACTGGATATCCACATGCAAAACAGTGAAACTGGACCCTCATTTTATACCACACACAAAAATCAAATCCAAAAGGTTTAAAGACCTAAACATAAGATCTGAAACTGTAAAACTCTTAAAAGAAAACACAGGGGAAAAGCTTCTCGATATTGGCCTTTGGCAGTGATTTCTTAGATATGACACCAAAGGCAACAAAAGCAAAAATAAACAGCTGGGACCACATCAAACTAAAAAGCTTCTGCACAGTGAAGGAAACCATCAACCAAATGAAAAGGCAAGCTACAGAATGAGAGAAAATACCTGCAAATCATTTATCTGATACCCAAAATATCTAAGGAACTCATGTAACTTAATAGCAAAAAAACAAAACAAAAAAAACCCAAAAACCCCAACTTTAAAAAAATGGGTAAAAGACCTGAGTAAACCTTTCTCCATAGAAGACATAGAAATGGCCCACAGACACATGAAAAGGCGCTCAACATCACTGATCGTCAGGGAAATGCACATCAAAACCACAATGAAAGATCACCTCACGTGAACCTGTTAGGATGGCTATTATCAAAAAATAAAAATAAAAGATAAAGGAACCCTTGTATTGTGTTGGTGGGAATGTATATTGTATGTCCACTCTGGAAAACAGTATAGAGGTTCCTCAAAAAGTTAAAAATAGAGCTACCCTATGATCCAACAATCACACTCTTGGATACATACCCAAACAAACTGAAATTAGAATCTCAAAGAGACAACTGCACACCCATGTTCAATGCAGCATTGTTTACAATAGCCAAGATGTGGAATCAACCCAAACGTCCATCAATGAATAAATGGATAAAGATATGGTATATGCACAAGAGAATACTACTCAGCCTTAAAAAAGAAGGAAATCTTGCCATTTGCTGCAATGCAGATGAACTTGGAAGTAGAATAAGCCAGATACAAAACAAAGACTACATGACCCCAGTGATAGCAGAAATCTAACGCAGTCAAACTCATAAAAACAGAAAGGAGAATGCTGGTTGCCAGGGACCAGAGGAAGGGGGATCAGGAGGTGTTGATTAAAGGGCACAGAGTTTTGCTTGTGCGAAGTGAATGAGCCCCAGAGACCTCCTGGGCACCACAGCACACACAGCTGACAGTGCCTTACCGTATACTTAAAAATTTAAGACGATAATCTTCTGTCGGCGTTCTGATAAAAAAAAGAAGGAAAGAAGCTTCTAGAAATTACAGATAAGATTGGGACATCATATGTGAGGATGGTTTCATGGGTACATCCTTGTCTTCAATCTCATCAAGATGTATACATTAAATATGCACAGCTTCTATGTATGTCAATCATAATTCAATAAAGAAAAGACTAAAGAGCGAGACTATAAAAATGATCAAGCAGATTTGAAAAATATTTAAGTGGAACTTTTTGGAAATAAAGCATAATATACATTAACAATCAAATTTAACACTCGATAAGTCAGTAATGGGGTAGTTAAGGGAGGGCAATTAAGAGGCCACTGCCATAGTCCAGGGGCTTTTTCTCCTGACCAAGACGGTTTAACAGTAACTGGATTTATTCTCCCAAAGAAAAAACTAGGTAAATATATAAAACAATGGTTTTCAGGACAGGAGACATCAAGTAATGAAAGCAGTGATCCCTTGAGAGTAGAGAAACAAATGAGGTAAACCCTGTAATTGCTCAGCTTCCTGGTGAAGGAATTTACCAGGTCCGGCACCATCTGTTGAAAAGATTATACTTTCCTTTGAGCCTTTGGTGAAAATCAATTGACCAAATACAAGTGGCCCTATTTCTGTACTATCTGTCCCATTGACCTATTTGTCTACTTTGCTGCAAATACCATTCCGTCTTAGACGTTTTAGCTTTATGGCAAGTCTTAAAGTGAGGTTGTGTAATCAAGGTGGTGTGGTGCTTGCATCAAAAGAGACAAATAGATGAACAAAGCGTACTGACACAATTAGATGTCCACATGCAAACACAAGAACTTTCATCTATACACCACTCAATATAGAAAAATTAGGTGAAAATGGATCATAGGCTGTAATGTTAAACCTAAGAGTATAAAACTTCAGAAGAAAACCTAGGAGAAAAACCTTTGTGGCCATGAGTTAGGCAAAGATCTTGTGGTTATGACACCAAAAGCACAATCCAAAGAAAAGAATGATAATTGGACTTCACCAAAATTAAAAATATATGCTCTTTAAAAGATCCTGTTAAGAGAGTTAGAAAACAAGGCACAGACTGGAAGAAAATATTTACAAATCCCGTATCTGATAGAGGACTTAAAACCAGAATGCATAAGGAATTCTCAAAACTCCATAATAAGAAAACAACCCATTTTTATAATGGCCAAAAGATTCAGATACTTCACCAAAGAAGATACATGAAAGGCAAATAAGCACAAAAAGAGATGCTTCATATCATTAGTTGTGAGGGAAATGCAAATTCCAGCTTGTGGGACACCCCTACACACCTATTAGAATGCCTGAAGTAAAAAGAACGGCCATGCTAAGTGCTGGCAAGGTTGTGGAGAAGCTGGGACTTTCACACAGTGCTAGCAAGGATATGAACTAATACAGCCACTCTGAGAAACAGTCTGGCATCTACTACACAATCCAGACATTGCACTCTTATTTGCTCAAGAGAATTTAAAGTATATATCCAAACATTTCAGAGTCTGTTCCTTTGTCTCTGTTCTTCTGTTTGTTCATTTCGGGTGGGGGATGGGTGAAATAGGTGAAGCAGGTGAAGAGCACATTTATCTTGATGAGCACTGAGAAATGTATAGAATTGTTGAATCACTGTATGGACCCCTGAAACTAATATAACACTGTATGTTAATTATACTTGAACAACAACAAAAATAACCAACTCAGAATTTTAGAAAATAAAGTATATATCCATGCAAAGACCTGTGTCTGGATATTTATAGTAGTTTTTATTTGTAACAGCCCCAAACTGAAACAAAATTAATGTCTACCAACAAGTAAATGTATAAACAAATTATGACATATCTACCCAATGGCCCAGTACTTAGCAATAAAAAGGAATGAATTATTGGGGTGCCTGGGTGGCTCAGTTAGTTAAGTATCTGACTCTTGATTTTGGCTCAGGTCATGAGCTCAGGGTGGTGAGATGGAGCCTGGTGTTGGGCTCTGCACTCAGTGGGAGGTCTGCTTCTCTCTCTCTCTCCCTCTCTCTCTGCCCCTCCCCCCATTCTCACACTCTCTAAAATAAATAAATCAGTCTTTAAAAAAAAAGGAATGAATTATTAATACATGCAACATGGATGAACCTCAAAATAATCATGCTGAGTGAAAAAAAGCCAGACCTCCCAGCCACAAAGAAGAGCCTATATTGTGTGATTCCATTTCTATAAAATTCTAGAAGAAGGGAACTACTGTATAGTTACAGAAAGCACACGAGGGGCTGCCTGGGGATGGCAGGACGGAGGAGGACACATGGAAATTTGAGGGATTTTTGATACATTACCTTGATGCTGCTATTGGTTTCACAGGTGTGTACATACACCCAAACTTATTAAACTGTATACTTTAAATATGCATAACATTACAATTCAGTATACCTTAATAGAGCTTTAAAAAGAATAACTCAGGGGGTTTAGAAAATTAGTAAAGATAGATCTGAACAAAGTATCTAGATTTTAGCACAGAAAGACAACGTTATTGAAAAGAGAGGTTAAGACACATAAAAGAGAAGACCTAAGATACATTACTTTAGTGTTCCAGAAAGAGAAGACCAAGAATGGGTTTTAGAGACAATGTTTGAAGAATGATGGCTGAGAATTTTCTAGGTAGACATCAATCCACAAATCATAAAAGCCCAATGGATTCCTAATGGAATAAATAATGGTAACATACACCTGTATACATCAAAGTAAAACTACGGAACACCAAAGATTAAAAGAAGATCTTAAAAGTAGCCAGAGATAAGAGACCTCTGAAAGACAGATGAGTACACTAATAGCTGACTTTTCTGCCACAAAATAGAAGCCAAATGACAGTGCAGTAATGGCTTTGAAGTGTGGAGAGAAAGTAACTCTCAGCCTAAGGCTGTATACCCAGCAAAAACATTTTTCAACAACAAGGAAGAAATCAATGTATTTTCAGACTAATGAGAATGGAGACTTCTCTTCTTTTAGAGAAGTTCTTAAAAAATATGCTTCGGACAGAAGAAAATAATCCCAGAAGTAAGCTCTGAGATGCAAAAAAGAATGAAGAGACAAGACATTTGCAATTACGTGGGTAAAATATACAGAAATGGGCTTAAAAAGACAAAAGAACAGACTTGGGAAAAAATCTGCAGTGTGTGTAATGGCAAAGCACATACACAAACCTAGAATATATACCGAAACCTACAAATTCTGGATGGGCACAGCATACAAATGTGCTAATAACAAACCTTAGCAGAAATATGGGAGCAGGGCAAATTTTCACTCACAGCTGAAGGAAATGTAAAGTGACACATCCGCTCTGAAGAGCAATTCAGAAATAATGTGTAAAGTTGAAAATGTGATTACCTTATAACCCAGCAATTCCACTTTTGGGTATAGTTCTGAGAAAACCTCTTGCATTGTGCCTAAGGAGGCATGTATGTATATGCATTCATTCACTGCAAATTAGCACACACAAAAAATTGGAGCCAATTTCAATGCCCATAAACAGGGGAATGGACAATAAAATGTGCTACCCTCATAGGAAGGAGCACTCTACAGCACTTAGAATCAGTGAATTTGACCAACACGGCCAGACCTTCAAAAACACGACACCGAGTTTAAAATCAAACTGAGGGGGCGCCTGGGTGGCCCAGTCATGAAGCGTCTGCCTTCAGCTCAGGTCCTGGGATCAAGCCCCGCATCGGGCTCCCTGCTCTGCGGGAGACCTGCTTCTCCCTCTCCCACTGCTTGTATTCCCTCTCTCGCTCTGCCTCTCTGTCAAATAAATAAAATCTTAAAAAATAAAATAAAATAAAATAAAAATCAAACTGAAGAATGATTAATTCAGTATGGTATTTACACACATGCTTTAAAGACTCAAAATAATTATATATATTGTTAGTGTGTACATTGACTTGCAAAGTATGAAAACACAGATTGAATCAGTGCTAAATATGTAAAACTACATAACATATATGTATATGTGTATATATATATATATAAATGTATAATATAAACATATACCTCATATATAAAATATAAAGTAATATTTTATTTCATTTTTTCAAAAGCTCAGAAACAAATATGACAAAATGTTAATAATTACTAATTCTGGATCATTACCCAAGAGTCTGTTACATATTTTCTGAACTGTTCTGCATTTTTAAGTGTTTTTCAAAACAAGAGTAAAAGAGAAAAGATACTCCGCTACATGGGTTTCACCATATGCACTGGGAGCTAAGGCCTATGGAGAATTCTCTGCTACTGAATTTCATTTTCTGGTGAATGTGAAGACAACTGAAGTGAAATGGGAACGTGAATAAGAAAACAGGCCTCTTTCTCAAGAAGAGAACACACGAGTGGATAAATGACAGAGAGATGCACGCATACATACATACATACGTGAGTGCGTAGACAGATACATAAATTGATGCATCATGCACATATACATCATAGACATGTGGGTGGACAAACAGACGGATAGATAGATGGAGTGGAATAATGCCCCTACCCTCAAAGATGTCCGTGTCCTAATCCCCAGAGCTGTGACTATGTGACATCCCCAGCAAAAGGGATTTCATGAATGTAATTAAGGGCATAGTCCCCAAAATGATGAGGTATCCTGGATTATCCAAGTAAACCCAATCTAAACACATGAGTCCTTAAAAATGAAAGAAGAGGCAGAAGACTGGGTCTGAAAAGTGAGACTGAACAAGAAGGAGCAGAGACCTGAAGTGTGAAAGGGACCCAACCCGCCCTTGCTGGTTTGTAATATGGAAGAGGAGCCACTGGCCAGGAGCGAAATTCTGCCAACCACCCAAATGAGCAGGAAACTGATTCTCCACTGGAGCCTCCAGAAGGAATGCAGCCCTGCTGACACCTTGATTTTGTCAGGGGAGACACATATTGAATTCTGATCTACAGAACTATAAAATACTAAGTTGGTGTTGTTCACAACAAAATTTATGCGAAACTGGTAATTTGTTACAGCAGCAACAGAAAACTAATCAGGTAGATGGTACGTATGTAGGTCAGTGGGTAGACAGATAGATAAATAGATAGATCTAGACATAGACACAGACATGGATGGATGGATGATGGATGATGGATGATCAATGGTAGATAAACCCTTCATCAAAAGTTTTCCTGTTTGGTTATCTGCAAAGTAAATATACGTTAAACAAATCCTATGTTACTATTAACTTCCGTTGTAAATTGCCCGTAGGTTACTATGTGAGAAATGGATGGATTTCAATATACTAAAGAGAAAAAATAAGCTGTGTGAAATGGCCTCCTGAACAGTGAACACGAAGCCCCTTTAGACTAGGCACTACCTTTCAGCATTTTCCCAACACTGCCCCTCAGACTGGGCACTACATCCCTGTCTCTGAAGATGGACTAAATATGAAAGAAATGGAGAGGACACTTCTCCAAGAAGCTCTATCATCCAACTATGCCATCCACCACCAGAAAATGAACTGAGTTTGAGACCTCGAGTGAGTCAAACAAATCAGTCATCTTTATCAAATATTTGCAGGCCAAATGCTATCAAACCAGTGGCTTAGTAAGGAATATGCCATTAAAGGGAACTCTTTTCTCATAAGCCCTGCATCGTATTCCCTTCTGAACACCTCCCCAGAGATGTGTGTCCTTCATTAAAAGGACAAACCTTAGCAACCACTCACCATGAGTGGTACAATGGAAGACACCGGATCAGAAAACTCAGATTGCAGCCCTAATTCCATAAACTGGGTGAGCCAGGAAAAGCCATTTCTGGCAGACACACCCTAGGGTGATCCTATAAGTCACACCTTTGTATAATCCTCTCCTCCTGTGAGTGTGGTGGAAACTGTGACTTGCTCCTAATTAACAAAATATGACAAAGGTAAAGGTATTTTTGCTGATGGGATGAAGGTTTCTAATCAAGTAGATTATCCTGGGTGGACCTGATCTAATCCGGCAAGTCCTTCAGAAGAAGATCTCTGAGGTCAGAGACTTACTTAGGCAGGAGAGGCACATTCTCTCTCCATTGTTGGTGTTAAGAAGCAAGCTACCATGAACTCTATGCCTCAAAAAAACGAATTGTGCCAACACGCCATGAAGGTAATAAAACCAGATGGTGGGAGGCAGATGATGGGAGGGGGAACACTGACGTACAGAGGTCCGGGAAGTCCCGCTGCAATGGTGCTGTCTCTCCTGAGATGGGGGAGCCAGCTGTATGAGGAGCCAGAGGTGAGCTGTGTAGGAAGAGGTAGAGGGTCTGCATGTGCCAACGCTGGGAGCTCCAGGCAGCTGGAATGAACTCAGTGGAAAGTCAAAAGCCAATAAAGGCACAAATGATGGCTCAGTCATGGTTGCCCGATAAATGCTCAATGGATATAAAAATCTCAGTGGCCTCACCCTCATCTAGGATTCAGACCCCTCCTTGTTCTACCCCTGAGCCAATGCCCCCTCACCTACCTTCCCACCCATGGGCTCTTGCTGAGAAGCTCACTGATGGGGGAGGCAGTTTTTGGCTCCCGCAAAGCCAGATGTTAAGACCAAGCTCAGTGTAACTCCACAGGGAGGGGCGGGGACTGAGGCGAGGTGCAGAGCACAGGTGGTGTCCACAGGGGCGGCCACTACTCAGCTCCAGCTAGCTGCTGCCATGCAGGAGGGCAGGCCCAGATTCTCCAGCGCTTCAGGTATTTCAAGACAAGCTAGAAATGCAGATTTTTATGTGAAATCTGGTATTTATTTGGCTACTAAGAGTCAAAACTTATAAATGTGGTCAGACCTAAGGAGATTCTCACCCAGGCTATGCTTGGCCCAGGAGTTGTTGCAGACGCCTCTCCAGGCTTCCTGGAGCATCAGCCAGGCACCACCAGCCTGGTTTGGGAAAGTTTCCCCTCTGGTCTCCATGGTGGCACCTGACACCTAGCAGGTGCATGGTGATGATCTGTTGTATTAGCTAAGTTGAAGTCTGGAGAAGGTGGGAGCAGTCAATGAGGCATGCATGCTTGTCCCTCACCCCACCTCTCCTGGGACCATGATTGAGGCCCAGAAACAGGCTTGCAGCTGTCACTACATGCAGTTTAGTGCTTCTTCCACATCAGTCCAATGTGGGAGATACTGACGGGGCACATGGCCACCTACCAACATCCCTGTGCTCTCTGAATCCATGAGCAGCTTCTCTTTGGTGTGGCTAGCATTCATTCCATCTGAGAACAGCACCCAAATTCTCCCTGAGGGAGCCATCCCTCCCCCACTCTGCATGGCTCAGGGGTTTGCGGTAGGACTGGATGTCCCTGTCAGACAGGCAGTGACCCTTCTTTCATTCAGCTATGAACAGCTGGGCTTCTTTGGGGAAGGATGAAATGTGGTTTGGGACAGCATGAAGAATAGCTCCTGCAAGAGTGCTCCCGGGGGCTGGCACACTGAGCATCACCTGGGAGCCTGTTAGAAATGCAGAGTCTCAGGCCCCACCTCAGACCTGAGGAACGTGTCTCAGCATCACAAGAAAACCCACACAACTCCAGGTGACTCTCATGCCCGTCACAGGCTGGGGGGCACAGGGCAAGCTGCTATCTACATACAGGCTCTGCAGTAAGACTTGCTGATTCAGGGGCACCTGGGTGGCTCAGTCATTAAGCGTCTGCCTTCGGCTCAGGTCATGATCCCAGGGTCCTGGGATCGAGCCCCACATCGGGCTCCCTGCTCAGTGGGAAGCCTGCTTCTGCCTCTCCCTCTGCTGCTCCCCCTGCTTGTGCTCTCTCTCTCTCTCTGGAATAAACAAAATAAAATCTTGAAAAAAAAAAGAAGACTTGCTGATTCACATCTGGGTCCTTGGAGAGGCTGCCCGATTTGTGTCTCAGGTTCCTCAGGGGAAAAATGGGGGTCACTCTACAGTGCCCGGCATATAGCAAGCCCTCAGTGATGCCAGCTCTGGACACGTGGTCCGGCAGACAGCTGAAACAGGCAGGGGCCTCATCTCGAAGCCTGTCCAGAGGGCACATCACCTCTAGCCACAGAGGTGCTGAGCAGCTGTAGGGAAGAATTAGGAATCTGCACTGCCTCTTGAAGAATATCTCAGCTTTGGGTCAAATACTGACAACGAGGGGAGAAGGCAGGCATGTTCCAGGAAGGGGAGATTAGAGGGCCGAGATGTGGAGGCGGAATTCGGGAAAGCATCAGGGCTCTGGGTTCAGCATGTGAATCTGAGAACAGGAGACAGGGAGGCAACACGAAGTCACCCTGAGCAGGACAGAAGGCCACGGGAAAACCAGACCCAACAGCTTATCAGGCGGCACAGAGGGGCGGGACCTGGTGAAAGAGTGGCCTTGCCCCCTCATCCCCAGCAGCTAAACGGTTTTGAGCAAAGGGGCAAGACTGTCAACGATGAAAGAGTGGTATTAGTAAAAGCTGTGCGTCCCGTCTGTCAGGAGATGCTGTGCATGCACGTGTCACAGAGAAAAGTCTGGAAGAGAGCACCTTACACACACACCAGTAATGCTCCCCGGAACAGAGGCAGTACCAGGATGCTTTATCATCTCCTCTTTGCTGGCCTATATTTCCGAACTTTTCTGCAAAGGACATGTACCACTTGCATAAATAAAAAAGCAATAAAAGCTGTAAATAATTAACGCACTCTCTCCTCAGGACTTAAACGGGTGGATGTGTTCTCAACTCAGTTATTTCAAATATTTACTGGATTCCTGGCCTTGGAGAGGTGCCCCCGAAAAGCACAGTCGGGGGAGGGTGCTGTGCAGATGGGCTGATGGGGAACAAACTGATTCCTTTGCCCATGAACCTCCAGACCCTCACTCCTACACAGACCCTCTGGAACCCCTGTGAAGGTTTTCCTGGGGTTAGCAAATCGCCCCTGGCAGCTCCTGACAGGATGAGCACACATGGGCCAGACAGAAGTGGCCACACCCCCTACCTTCTGGAGCGGATGCTCAGCTTCTGTTTGCCACTCCCCCGGAACATCTTCACCTTCCTCCACGGCGGTCCTTTCTTCCATTCAGGCTGGGACACCATCCCTGAGGCCACTGGGCAGGAGAGCTGAAAATACCAGGCATGTTGGCATCATATTGCTCAAAGCCCTATGGTGTCAACTGGAGGCCCAGGGAACACCGTGGCCAGGTCTTCCCCACCCCCACCCCCAGCCCCCAACTCCACCTCTCCAGGAACCCCCGCACCTGGTACCCAATGGCCTTTTGGAGGAAGGAGGGCCCAATTGGGTCTCGGATCCCACCCGCCCTGCCCCTCGCACCCCCATCTGAGACTCAGCACATTCCTTATTAATCACCACTCTCGGGACAAAGAAGAGCCCGTAAGGGTCTGGAGTCCCGGCTCTGCCACTGTTGCCTACGGTTACGTCAGAACGGAGGCTCCAGGACCCTCTTCAGCTGCCCTGGCCCAAGACTTCCCAGAGCAGGACACAATCCAGATGTATGGACTCGCTCTCGAGATGGGACCACAAACTTACTACTGGTCACCAAGTGAGAACTCCAGAGCACTCGGCCCCTTCCCTTTCGGCCACTCCCAGGGAACTCGGACGTTAAGTTATCTGATCATAGTAATTGTTTCCTGAGTTCCTGGTATAATAACTCTTCCTCTCTCTCTCTTTTTTAGTTTTAAGTAATCTCTACACCCGATGTGGGGCTCGAACTCACAACCCCGAGATCATGGGTCCTATGCTCTACCGTCTGAGCCAGCCAGGTGCCTCAATAATTCTCTCCTTGTAAGAGAAGGTGTTTCACCTGGAGTCTCTCAGTAACAATTTCCAGTTTATAATCCTCTGTCACCCACAGAGCTTTCCTGGGCTGTGTTCATTTCACTTTTTGCTGCTGTTACTGGGAAGCTCAGAGTTAAATTTAACGTCTAGTGATGAAAAGTATCTCATCTAGGGTCTTGGTACAGTAATTCTTTCCTTTGAAATGTATTTTTTCATTATTTTGTTTTGTGTTGCATTTTTGGCCTTTATCTATCCCGCCGTGTATGGCAGCCCCACTTCCCTTGGGAGCAGGCTGAGAAGACGGTATCACAAAGAGCAAGCGTTCCCCGGGGTGGCTTCACGCCCCCTCTCCATCATTACGAGTGTGCCAAGCACACTCCCCCAGCCCTGGGGCCCTAGGCAAAGGAGGATTTTACCTTTGATGTCTGGACCTGCCCTCCTTCTCCCAGGCCTGTCTTCGTCCATCCTCCCACCACTGCCCTGCTCACGGGCCGGGCGTCTGGACCCTTGTCCTGCGCGCTGCCACCAAGGAAGTGCAGTGCCAGGTACACAGAAGCAGCCTTTTCCTTCTGCTCTGTGGGCAGAGGCAGGCTTCGGCTCAAGCAACACCATGTGAGTCGGGGCTCAGCCCTCAATGACGGGAAAGGGCCATGGGCCCTGAAGCTCCACAGGGTCTCTGAGTGGGTACACAAGGCCAGCTCTGGCCAGCTGGGGGGCGTGGGGGCTGTGAGGAAGGAGTGGCAGGAACTGAGCCCAGCCAGAGGCCCCGAGGGAGGGTCTTCCGGGGCATTCTCAGGAGGTCCCAACTCCCTGCTAAGTGCGCAGGGACTCAGGACACCCCCAGACGGCTTGGCCCCCACCACAGTGCTGCCCGCGCAGAGGTGTCGGGTGTCAGGGGGCCCACTCTTCCAGGTGGCACACGTTGGGGTGGGCAAGAAGGAAGCTGTCTCCCTGGGGCTGCTGTTGGATGAGCCATGGGACCGCCCCGCTGCTGGGGTGCCAGTGTCCAAGTATCCTTTCTCCTCTCCCTGCACCCTTTTTCTCCTGCCCCATGGCCTAGAGCAGCTGGGGTCCTCCTGGAAGCTGTCTGCCCCACTGGGGGCCAAGCCTGAAGCCGGGCAGGGAGGCAGGAGAGTCCCCAGCCCTGACCCGACAAAGGATGCCTGTTGCTTGGGCCACCTTCTCCTGCAGACAGGGTCCTGGCCTTGTCCCGGCCCCAGGGCGACGGGAGGTGGTGGGTGGGTCTCTTCCTGAGGCAACCTGAGGAGGTACTTGGGGGGGAAGGCAGTGTCTGCCAGGGCAGCGAGGACACCAGGAGCCTGAGTGGCCAGGTGGGACTGATGCCCAAGGGACGCAGCTCTAGGACATGGCAAGATCTCTTCCCTCAGCCCCACCTGCCTCAGGGCCACAGAAGGGGCAGCAGAGGGGGCGCCAGAAAGCTCCAAGGGCCTGCTCGGCTGCCCAGCCCTGCCCCTGGCCATGCCATCAGCACTCTCATGCAGCTCCCCTGGCTTATCCCCAGGGTCACAGTCCTGGTTCTGAGATGGTGGGGACGTGGCCTGCACGGGGCCACCTGGGGCCTCTCTTTCTGTTCCCAGAGGCTCTGATTGCTCCTGGCAGCTCAGCTTCTCCACCTTCAGCTTCTTCCTCTCTGAGGGGAGCTTGTCCTCTGAGGGCTGGGGCTCCCCAGAGCTACCACTGGGCCGCCTTGGCACAGTTTGGGTCCACTGACAGGTCTCCTTCTTGTCCCCACCACCACTGGTGCCTTCTTCCATCTTAGGGTCTGGCAAAATCAGCTTGGGAGCCTCTAAGTCACCTCCCCTGAGGGGACCAGGTGCTGGAGGCAGCTGACACCCCCGCTCCAGGCTCCCATTTGGAGAAAGCAGGGGGCTCTTGCTGCCCAAGCAGGGGGGTTCTCTGCAGCTGAGGGTGGGGGGCGAGGTGGCCCTGTTCACCCTAGGCTGGTCACTGCCTCCTGCTCTGACCACCATCTCCCTCTGCTTGGGGGACTCCATCACCAAGAAGCCCTCCGGGGCCAGTGGACTTTGGCAAGGCCCTGGCTTGGCCCCCACAGCTGTGTCCCCATGGACAGGGGTCCTCCTGTCCTGGAATGGGACTGTGCCCTCATTCCCTGCTAACTCTTCCTGGAGAGGAAGGGCCAGCTCTGTCCCACTACCCAGGGTCATCTCCCTTGCCTTCTTCCCTCCATGGCAACTGGTTTTCATTTTCTGGTAGATTTTCTTGAATGTCTCATTCCCATACACCTGCCACTTGTCCTGGGAGAACATCTTCAGCTTCCTCTGGCTGCACTTCTTACTGCCTGCTCTGCCCTTGCTGGCTGCCCCCACCCCAGCAGCAGCTCTGTTTCTATCCGAGTCCTCTGCGGGCACGAGACTGTCTCCAGTGGGGGGGCATGGCAGGTCCTCCACGGCAGCCTGTCGGACCAGGGCCCGGGGGTGGCCGCTGGGAACATTCACCAGTTGGGCGGGGGCAGGCCTGGGGCTTAGAGGCTTCTGCCTCCTGGGGCAGGCGTCCTGGGGGCCCGGGGGCTCCTGCCATGTCCTGGTGCCCTCGACAAAGGGCAGTGAGTTGCTCCTGGTGATGGGCACACATGCCACAGTGGTGGAGAGCTGAGTGGGGACAGAGTGAAAGAAGAGTGGCTGTGCCTTGTCCGGGGGGGTGAAGGTGGAACGGGCCGAGCTGAGGGCAGCGGGTTTCCTCCGGCCTGGCTGCAGCGCCCGGATGTCAAAGTGGAAGGAGTCCTTGTAGGTGTAGGGCATGGGCAGGTCGATGCTGCCTTGCTTACACAGGACCGTCTTGCGGGGCCGCACATTGTCCAGCTGGGAATCGTCCACCACAGCCTGATTGTGGGAGATGAGCCAGGCGATGCGCTCCTCCAGCTGCTTCTTCTCCAGTTGCAGGCTGGGCCCCCCAGGCCCCAGGGCCACCTCCACCTCAGACTCAGCACTGTGCCCCGACAGGCTATGCAGGGGGCTGCCAGGGGCCGGCGGCTGCTCTGCGCTGTCCGAGCGGGACAGGTAGCCTGAGTCGGTGCTCTCACACTTCCGCAGCCGGCCCTCCAAGGCCTTGGCGTCCCAGGGCTTCTCCGGGGACGTGACCACTTGCTGCTGCTGCAGGGAGCACAGCCGGCTGGCAGTCGGCGACGTCTGCTCTGGCAGCTTCCACCTCGGCTGGGAGCCAGCCAGGGCAGGCCCAGGGGAGGCCGTGTGGGCAGAGTCCACGGGGATCTCTCTGTCAGCAAATGTGGACCCTGGACAGGGAACAGCTTCCAACTTCAGACCCAGGGTCTTGGCAACAGAAGACAGGGGCATGGCAGGCGCTGGGCAGTGCCCAGCACCCTGGGTGCCTACAGAAAGGGGTCTCTCCGATCGGGCCCCACCACCCACCCTCTGGCTGCTGCTGTCCCCCATGCCATCTGCTCTGGAGCTCTCCCCAGCCTTGTCCCCCTCCTCCAGGAGACTGCCCCCACCGCCATCAGACTCCGAGGACAGCCGAGAGTGGTTGAGGTGGGTCTGGGTGCGTCTATGCTTATACAGGTTGCTCTGGGTCTTAAAGGCGATGCCACAGGTTGCACATGGAAAGGGCCTCTCACCCGTGTGGGACCTGATGTGCTTCTCCAAAACACTGGGCTTCAGGCAATCCCGGCCACAGTGTGGGCAAAGGTACTTGCCGGCATTCCGTACCTTGCCCGGGCTCCCCAGCGTGGGCCCCAGGCCTGGCGACAGGACAGGCAGAGTGCCCACAATGTTCACGGTGAGTGCCGGGGCCACTGGCTTCCCTGCCTGGGTAGGGCCGGGTCCTTCAGGCCGCAGCAGGGGGCTGAGAATAAAGGGTATGCTGCCCCCGTCGAGGCTGTGTGTCACAGGGGGGGCACGTGGCTGGAGGCCCCCCGGAGGCACTGTGTGGTACAATGGGATGGGCAGGGCCTTCAGGAACACGGTAGGGGCCAGACCCTGCTCCGGTGGCAGAATGACAGGGCCCAGGGTCAGGTGAGATGAGACCTGCCCACCTGGGGCTCCTGGGTGTCTAGGAGCCAAAGCCGGCTGGCCCCCGGCAGGTGAGAAAGCGCGAGTGAGTTCTGGCACCTCCATCCTGCATCATCTGGGTGGTTCAGGATGCCTGGCGACCTGTGGGCAACACCAAACTTTACTGGGGGCACCTCTCTTCTCTCATCATGCAGTAAACCCTTCCCTGCCCCCACCTGGCATTTCATCACCCCACTGGAGCCTTGGTAACAATCCCCCCATAGAAATAGTTATCCCCACATTAAAGGGGAGACAGAGGCTCAGAGAGAAGTGACTTGACAAGCAGCTAATACATGGCAAAGCAGGATCTGGACCCAGGTCTGTCTGAATCCTGCCTCTTATTTCATATGCCTTAAGGGAACTCTTGACCCTTGCCCTCTACACACGGTGGGCTTGTTACTGTCATCCCTCAACACCCAGCACAGTACCCTGGGCAGAGGGGACACTTAGAAAATGTGCTGCCTTCATGAAAAAGAAAAGTCGTGTAGCTTAGCAAGGTCCTCAAAGTGCACAGTGATTCCATGCCGGGACTCGGTTTCCAGATCTATAAAAGGGGAAGAGAATCAGCACCTCCCTAGGACCTTTTTCACTCTGGAGTTCTTAGCCTCTGCTATTGGATGGAGGCAATAAGGAAGAAAACTGACCTGAAGGGAAGCCTAACAGATCCAGCAAATGAAAACAGAAGACTCCCTGCTAAATGAATTTCAGATAAACAATACATAATTCTTTAGTGTAAGTATATCCCAATCTTGCACAGGTCATGCTTACACTAAAAATTATGTATTATTTACCTGAAATCCAAATGTAATGGCAGCCTGTACTTTATCTGGTTACCCCACCAGGATAAGGAGCACTTCCTCAACCTCAGGATCAGGCTTGGGTCTCTGCTCAAAGGTGGGGTTTCCAAAACCCCTCCAGATCCAACTGGAACACAATCAGTTCCCTCTCAGCCAGAGGGAAGAGCTGGGCAAATGTAAGGCAAGACAGCAAGAGAGACCCAGCCAGGTTCTTCAAACCATGGGAGGGAAAGCCAAATACAGTGGGAAGAGGCGGGACAGGCCCAGGTTACAGGAATGGGGTCTCCAGATGTTTCTTGCTCAGACACCCATCCCCTAGCAGCTCCATAAGCACCCTTTGATCATCCCCCAGCTCATCTCCTTCAGAAAAACAATACATACTGCAGGTTTCTGCAGCAAGCTGGGTAAGGTAGAAGTAGCGGCATGCGGGAACCGGCTCCTAACGGTTCACACCAGTTCACGCTGGCTCATGATAGCTGATTTTCAGGAACTTTGCAAGCCAGTTGTTAAACATGGCCACAATTAAGAGTTAAATTATATAAACTTATAAGTTATCTTAAAAACAAAGGTATACAACTGGATATTCACATGTAAAAGAATGAAGTTGGACTCCCTATGTCACTTCATATACGAAAATTAACTCTAAATTGACCAAAGATCTAAATGTAAGAGCTAAAACTACAAAACTCTTAGAAGAAAATGTAGGAGTAAATCTTCATGACCTTGGATTTGGCAATGAATTCTTAGATATGACATCAAAAGCACAAACAATTAAAAAAATTTTTAATCATGTTTTATGTAATCTTATACTTTTTAAACCTGATTGTATACCAACTTTTTATTTTTTTTTAAAGATTTTATTTATTTGACAGAAGGAGAGAGAGCATAAGCAGAGGGATTGGCAGGCAGAGGGAGAGGGGGAAGCAGACTCCCCACTGAGCAAGGAGCCCGATGTAGGGCTCCAATTCAGGACCCTGGGATCATGACGTGAGCCGAAGGCAGACACTTAACAGAACGAGCCACCCAGGCACCCCTATACCAATTAAAAAAATTTTTTTACCAAAATTAAACTTTTGGGCATCAAAGGACACCAAGATGTACTATACGTTGGCTAACTGAACATAATTTTTTTAAAAAGTGAAAAGACAACTCACAGAATGGAAGAAAGTATTTGCAAATCACGTATCTGTTATGTCCAGAATACATAAAGAATTCTCACAACTCAATAAAGACAACCAACTCAACTAAAAAATGAGCGAAGGACTTGAATACACATTTCTCCAAAAGGAAGGTCTACAAAGAGCCAAAAGCAGAGGCAAAGATGCTCGATACCATCAGTCATTAGAAAAATGTAAATCAAAACCACCATGAGACATGACTTCATACCAGCTCATCTTCAGCAATAACAACAAGCTAGAAATGACAAATGAGCACTGCTTATGCGAACGTAAGATGGTGAACATTTTGGAGGCTCCTCAGCAAGTTAGACATAAACTACAATATGACCTAGCAATTCAACTTCTAGGCACACACCCCAAAGAGCTGGAAATAGGAATTCATATAGAAACTTGTACATGCATGTTTACAGCAGCACAATTCAACACAGTCAAAAGGGGGGGGAACAACCCCAATGTCCACTGGCGGATGAATGGATAAACAAGATGCAGTCCATCCACACAATGGGATATTCTTCAGCCATCACGAGAGCGAAGTGCTGACCCACGATACCACAGGGACGAACCTTGAACACACAATGCTGAGTGAAAGAAGCCAGACCAAAGAGGTCACATCCTGTGTGATTCCATTTATATGAAAAACCCAGACGAGGCAAGTTCACAGGCACAGAAAGTGGATTACAATGGTTGTGAGGGACAGAGAGGGAGAATACGGGGTGGCCACTTGATTGGGCACAGGGCTTCCTTTTGCAGTGATGAGAATGTTCTGGCAGTGGTACAACATTATCAGTGTACCTGAACGCTGCCAAGATGTCCACTTTAAAATAGTTAAAATGGTGAGTTTGATGTTATGTGAATTTTACCTCAATAAAAAAGGTACTAAATACTTAAAGCTCATCACTTGCTAATCATTTTATTTCATCTTACCATTATCGGTGCTCTGGGGGTTGTTTCTGTTGACTGCGTCATCATGATGGAAATGCCACATGATGGTGCAGCACTCCATATCCTGGTATCGTCCCGACTTTGGGTTCAGTGATGTCATGTTCATAGCCTGGGACTGGCCATGGTGGGGCTATTCATACCACAGAAATCAGCAAATGCCACAAGCCAGTCTTTTTTTTTTTTTTAATCCTGAAACCAACTCTCCCATTCTCTGTTCCTTATAGACCTATTTAACGTTACAGATCTCACACCACCATGCCAGCTGCCTCAAAACATTTGACAGGTTATAATTTTTTAAGGGAAGATTTAAAGACAAAAATCTTTAGAGATCAGAAGGTACTGGAATTCTTCAGAGCTGATGTCAAGGAAAGACAATGGCTTACCTCAAGGCACTGCGTCCTTCCTACTAACCGAAGAATTTTGAGATGCTTCCCAGTAGAACCATCGGATTGAGTTCCTGGCCCTGCTCACTTGGCTTGCTGGTGGATATCCCTGAGACCCAGATCCCTCAGCTCTGAGAACAGGTCACCTGGGCAGAGCTACAGGGAGATCTCCTGAAACGGTCTGTGAGAATATGGAGCACGGCGCCAGGCATAGAGTAATTGTCGAAGAAAGCACACAATTAGGAAAGCTCCACTTATTTGGGCTTCCAAGGATATGCCTTGATATTTTGAACTATTAACTCGTGACTCCTCCTCCACCCTCTCTTCCCTCCTACCCTGTCTCTTCTTCCCCCATCGGTCAGCAGGCCCCATTCATTGCTCTTGAGAAGAGAGGCTGTCTCGTGCTGGGTCCCCCAAAAAGAGATGCCATCACAAGGATTCTATTTGGGAGGTGACCCTAGGAAACACTCATAAGGGAGAGAGAAAGACGAGGTGAGGGAAGCTACAGAGTGTGTGTCATGGGGCAGGTAGAGCTTGACCCCAGGGGGGAATACAGAGACCATACAGAACACATATCTCAGTGACCCCACACAGTGAGGGAGCGGTCACGCACTGAGGGTCCTCCTGAGAATAGTGAGATGCTGGCTGTGCAGCTGGCAAGCGCACACACCGGGCGGCTCTGGGGGGTCCCACAGCACCGTCAGGCCCGCAGTGCTGCCAGAAGCTGGCTCCTACAAATGCAAGGGGAGCTGGGTAGACAGGGCTTTGCTGGAGTTGTTGTGGCAGAAAAAGAGTAAAGTCTTCTGGATTCCAGAGCCTAAACCCTAAGGAGGAAATCCATTTCCCAGTCCTCAGTTATGATGGTCCCTGAGTTAGGAGGAGGTGGGAAGGAGGAGAGGTGGGAGGAAAAGGAGGAAGCCTTCCAAAGTTGGCTTCAGGGTGAGTTGAGTGGAGGTGTGACCTGGACCCTACTCCCTGGGGCAATCAGGTGAGGGCCCAGGGCAGAGCAAAAACAGCCCACTGTGCGTGTCCAGGCAAGCAGGATGGAGGAAGCCTATGGGGTTCCCGTGCTCCAGAGTGAATACCAGAGCCCCAGGGAGGGGCCCTGGAGGGACCAGGAAAATTCCAGTTGGGTCCTGGGGGTCCTGCTTGGGGAGCTGAGGGCTGAGCACCACATGCCCCCCAAAATCAGCCCACCCATGGGGGAAGGAAAAAAGCAGCCCAGACTGCCTCAGGGAAGCACGGGGCTTCAAGACAGAAATTCCAGAAAAAGAGTGCTACATTTTTGAAACACCTGCCACGATGATTATTTTCCTCTCTCTGCAGGCTGTTCTGTGATCACAGCAAAATCAACACCCTTTAGGGGCAGCTGATCCCTGCCGGCAAGATAATGAGCCAACTAACACCTTCCTCCAGGGAGATGGCACTTTTCTCAGGGAAACCTCAAAGGGCCGCCACTAATTTTTCTCACTCTGAATCAAGGCGGTAGCAGGTCCTATTAACCCCACTGGACTAGTGGGGAAACTGAGGCACAAGGTGGAGAAGGCAGGCATGTCAGGGAAGGCTCTGGAAAGACCACCTGGTTGGCAAGACTCATTGCCAGGCGCTCGCCTCCTTGCCATCCTGAGGGTCTACCACGCAGAGAGCTTGAAGAACCCCTCACCTCCTCCATTCTGCCACATGTGCAACCCCCCACCTCCTCTGAGCCCCCCAAGGTCGTAATACTCTTTGGTATGAATGTGCAGCTTTACAGGGAGAGGCGGCAGAAAGCTGTAAGAAAGTGACTATTTCCAAAGATCCCTTTTTTCAAAAACAACCCATAAAGGGGCCTGGACAAAGGAAGAGCATGGAAATGCCACAAACAGGTTCTAAAAAATGCATGTTTGGGGCCCTGAAAGAGAAGGCTATGGAGAAATGTACCCAACGTGTTAAACACATTCAACTTTTCAGGAAGAACCTGGTGCTAAGTACACTGTTTCCACTAAAAGTTTCCCAAGCCACAGTATGTCTGTCACCTGCTGTGCCATGTGGGGACCTCTCAGGCCCTTACTTCCTCCCCATCCCTGGGTAACTGGGGTTTGCTGGAATATGGTTACTTTATTTTTTTTTTTTAAGTTTCTCTCTCTTTTTTTTAAGTTTGTCTATTTATTTGAGTAATCTCTAGACCCAACGTGGGGCTTGAACTCATGACCCTGAGCTCAAGAGCTGCATGCTCTTCCAACTGAGCCATCCAGGGGCCCCTGGAATATGGTTACTTTAAAAGAGAGCTGTGTGCACAAAAACGTGCATGTATTCAGTGCCACTAAACTGCACACTTAAAAATGACTGAAATGATAAATTGTATGTTATGTGTATCTTACAACTTTCAAAAGGTAGAAAAAAAAGGTATGGGGTAGGGGGAGTGCTATATCATTACCCAACAAGCCAAAACCTTACACTCACACAAAAACCTGCCCATGGATATTTATAGCAGCTTTCATCATAATTGCTAAAACTTGGAAGCAACCGAAATGTCCTTCAGCAGGTGAATGGATAAACTGTGGTCTATCCAGACAATGGAATATCATCCAGCACTAAAACAAAATGAGCTATCAAGCTGTGATGACAGATATGTATCATTATACATTTGTCCAAACCCACAGAATGCAGAACACCAAGAGTGATCCTAATGTCAACTCTGAACTTCAGTTAATAATGACACATTAATACTGGCTCATCAACTATAACAACATCCCACACTAATGCAAGACGTTAAACGCAGGCCAAAGTGGACAAGAGTCGGCTGGGGGTCAGTGCTATGCAGGAGCTCTCTGTACTCTCCCCTCATTTCTCCTTAAACCTAACTCTGCTCTAAAAAAATTAAGTCTAGGGGCGCCTGGGTGGCTCAGACGTTAAATGTCTGCCTTCCACTCAGGTCATGATCCCAGGGTCCTGGGATCGAGCCCCACATCAGACTCCCTGCTCTGTGGGAAGCCTGCTTCTCCCTCACCCTCTGCTTGCCTCTCTGCCTACTTGTGCTCTCCCTCTCTCTCTGTCAGATAAATAAAGAAAATCTTTTAAAAATTAATTAATTAATTAAGTCTATTCATTTTTAAAAATTTTTTAAATCAGAACAGTGTTTAAAAAGACACGTGAAAAGATGTTTACCCTTATCAGCCAAGAAATCCAAGGTGTATACATGATGCCATGTTTTGCTTATCAAAGTAAATTAAATAAATAAATACATTCTTGTAATAACTGGAGAAAAAAGAGTATTTTTTCTTCAAACTATTATTAAAATATGTAACAGTCTTTTTAAACGCGTATCTGCGGGGCCCTCAGATGATCTCGCACAACCGAGCGGTATGGTCCCATGCTTTGGGGAACGTACCTCTAATTTAAGATCTTGACCTGGGACAACTTCAGCTAGACCCTCCAGATAAATCAGATCTTCTTCCCTCTGCCCTGTGTCCCCAAGGGAGTAGCCACGGCTCCCAGAGCAGGAAGGAGGAGAGCCGGACCAGAACTGGCTCCGAGGGAGCTCTGTCCCTCTGCTGAAGGCCACACGTTTGCCAGGTGGCATCTCTGGTCAGCTATCCCTGGGGCCCGGGGTCCCTGGCTGAAGAAAGACCTATCTTCCTGGCTCAAATTCCAGTTCTGCCACTTACCCACTGTCTGGCTGCAGCAAGTTCCTCTCACTTTAGGATTCTCATTTGTAAAATGGGGATCAACATGGAAGATAAGAGAGATACTCCCCACAGGCTCTTATCACAGCATAAGTGCAAAAGGGGAACAATCTGCTAACAGTTACTGACATTTCTCTCTTTTTTCCTTTTCCAAGTTAATCAGTTTCGCTTTGGTCAGCCTAAGGCGTCTACTTCTATCAGCCTAAAGAGAGGAGAATTTTTCAGGTTGGTAGCAGGCATAGCTGAGCCTTATTTAGTGCCGGCCATGTGCTAGTCAGCAGCCCCAGAGCTTTACAGGGGCTGAGATGCCCAGTACACACCAGGCTTCCGCTTCAGAAGGCACTGCTGGTGTTCCAGGGGAGGGGGATGCTGAAGAAGGGAGAGACTTGCTCTCCCAAGGCAAGCTGCTGGGAAACGTGCTCCCTCCTGAAGAAGGAAGACAGAGAAACAAGGTAAGTAAGCTTCAGCTTCCTGCTTGCACAACAGGATTTCTGGTAAGACAATAATCTTGAGGGCAGATACTGCTGTTGAGGGCAAAAGGTTTTTCACAATTAGCTTCTCTCTTCATTTGACGTTTCAGGCTCCGAGACAAGAGGAACCGCACCTGGAGGTGAATGGGCCCTAAGTCCAATGACCTGTGTCTGTGTAAGAAGAGGGAGGATGCAGAGGCACACACAGTCAACGTGAAGACCATGTGACTAGACAGAGACAGAGGGGTGCAGCCACAAGCCAAGGGGCACCTGGAGCCACCAGAAGCGTCAAGAGTTGGGCAGGAGCCTCCCAAGAGCCTGCAAAGCGAGCCCAGCCCTGCTCACACCTGGATTTCAGACTTCTAGCCTCTGGATGGCGGGAGACCACACTGCCATTGTTTTAAACCTCCCACTGTCCCAGGGGGACTTGGTCACAGCAGTCCCAGGACACTCATATGGGAAACAGAAGAAAATGCTCCAATTCCTGGCCCTGGAAGATGGTGAGGGGGGCATGGGCCCAGAAGAGGAAGGCAAGCAGGACAAGAGAGGGTGCACGCCTGGGCAACACCAGGCTGTCCCCCATCTTTCTGCTGAAGCCCTCTGCAAGGAGGTGGCCAGAGCAAGGCGAGGCTGGGCAGAGGGAGGCCCCTGGGGCTAAGCCATCCTGAGCTGCCACAGGTCTTCCTGGAGGCTGGACAGGGTCTGGCTTGGGGCTGACATGGTGCTGAGAAGAGGGCACCTGGTAGGAAGAACAGCTCTGTAACAAAACCCCTGAAGAGGCCCAGTGGACTGGCAGATGCCATTGTGGAGATGCTGTGGGTGGAGGAGGGGCAAAAAGATACCAGATGAGAAGACCCAAAGGAACTGGACATTTGTTTTGATTTGCTCTGCATACTGGTTAGAGAGTGGGCTTGGGAGGCAGGGTCCAAATCCCACCCTACACTCATCTGTGCTGTGACCTCAGATGACCCACACAACCTCCTTGTGACTCAGTTTCCTCACTGTAAAATGGGGAAACAGTAATACCTCCCCCATACGGTGGTGTGAGAGTTGTGTGGATTGTAAGTGCGCCTGGCCTAAAGTACCAGCTCAAAAGAGTCAATAAATACAAGTTAACTTTTCTTCTTGCCTCCCGCTAACCAGGAACAGGGCTTTAGAGAAGAGCCAGTCAACCACAGGCAAAGGAAAGGAGCGCTCTGCTGTGTGTGTGTCTGAGCCGCAGAGTGAGCTCTGTTTCTTCATACCATGAAACTCTTCCAGAATCGTTACAGTTACTGGCTGTATATTATTAACCATTGGCCCAGATGTCCCAGTGTCCCAAACATGGCCCAGCACATAGTAGGTATTCAATAAATTAACTGTTGAATCAGTGCAGCATTGGAGAAGATAAAGAAATGGCCTAACTCCGATCAGGAGCTACGTCAGCCCCATGGCAGATTCAGTGACCCATCCAGTGACTGCCCACCCTGTCCCCCCCCCCAAGAAAGAAGTCAACTGTAATCAGGGCCCAATGAAAGCAGAGGACACCCCCAGCTCCTATGTCCCCACACAGTCAGGCATGAGGGGCAGGTGAGACTTGTGTCCATGAAACTCCAGTGTAAAGAGACTCCTCACTTGACATGGACCAAGCCGTGCTGCTCCAGTCTCTCATCTCTCAGAAACCCCAAAGGTTTATACAACAGAGCCACAACATGTGGGGAGGTTGAGCAAAAATGAAAATAATCATTTCAATCTCTTGGCAATGCCCCTAGTCAACTCCATAAGCAAACAGCAGGGTAAAATGAGCAGACTTGAAGCCCACTTGGTTCTCACGCCATGAGCACCTCACTGCTGAGCATAATCCCAGTGCTAGCAGGATTTTCCATGCACCGCACACTGACTAGACAAGTCCCCTGCTGCATGTGGTGATCAAACAAAGAAATAAGATAAGCTTTAACACCAAAGGAAAAACTGACTGAATTTGAGGTACTGAGAAATACTGTTAGCAGGTTGCAAAAACCAGCCTCAATCCCTCACACCTCCCTGTTTCCACAGCCTTTGCAAGGGGACTTTGCTGCTCTTCCCATTAAGATCAGGGGACTTTTTCTCTACCCCTCGACTCTGGGTGACAGGGTGGCATTAATGACCGTGGGCTGGTTCCGAGCCTAGCACTCAAGAACTCTGTATGCTTCTGCTCTGCCTCAGCCATGAGAACAAGCCCCAGCTAGCCGCCTGGAGGACGAGAGACCACGTGGAGCCAAGACAAGCCTTCCCGGCGAGGCCACCTTAGTCCAGCCAGTGCCCAGCAGAGTTGCCTGCTGCCCACAGACACCTGAGTGAGCCCGGCCAAGACAAGACCCACTAGACTGAGGCCAGCCTAAGACACTGACCCTCAGCATCATAAGCTCAACAAATGGCTGTCATTTTAAGCCACTATGTTTGGGGTTGTTAGGTAGCAAGAGCTAACCGAATAGTATGATAGCAACATGGTGCCTACCTGAGGAATTTGAAGGGTAATTTTGACCAGTGGTGATTTTTGCCTTACCCCATATCCCTCATAGGCTGTGACTCCATGATAACCCACTTTTCCCAGGATCTGCTGCTGGGATAGACAACTGCACCAGCATTGAAAGGGGTCAGAATTGATGAGGCCCTCTGGCAGTGGCATTGTACTTTCTGTTTTCTTCAAATATTGAAAGGTCTTGACATAGAGTTTCTTCAGCTTCCTTTTTCCCACCGTTGGTCACCCTGCAGGCTAACTCAGCTTTGACGATGGCCTCTGTGTCTGATCCTTGCCCTCTGTTTTCTCGCCCACTTCTCTGAAGGGCCTCGATAGCTAAAAACTAGCATTTTAACCCACAGCAAGATTATTTTCCACTGGTTCTTAAGGCAATCCAGCTCAAGGACTCGCATGCTTTTTGACATCCATTTGAGATCAACACTGTTAGAATGCAAAAGAAACAGCTAGGAGAGAGGCCACAGGACACACAGGAGAGCTCTCACTGGCCGAGAGAGTTGGCAGCATGGATATCCCACTGTCCCTGGCTTAGAAAATACTGTAGGTTCTGCCACACTCGGTCTCATCAGCTGGACGTTGTGCCAAAATGATGGGGGTGTTCACATTAACAAAGCACTCAGTTTATTTAGTAAAATATTTCAAACAAAAAGTGGTAGAATGTACATTATTAGCACTGCTCAGGATGACATTAAATAGAGGAGTCCAGTTTAGCTTTCACATATTGAAAATTCATTTTTTCATCCATTCGAATGTTTATGGAACATGTACTCCATGTCAGGTGTTATTTCATGTGCTGGTTTCCCTTATGATACACCAGTACACAGACAGGTGAGAGAGCTTTTTTTTAAATAAATTATATAATGCATCAGAAAATAAGTGTCGTGGGGAAAAAATCAGAGCATGGTAAGGAAAGGTAGGAGTGAGGTGGGGGGGTGTGGGAGGAGGCAGGCAAGGAGGGAGGGTTGCCATTTTAAATGGGATGGGTCAGGACGTCTAAACAAATACAGGAAGCTAGTGATGGAGTGAGCCACAGGGGTATCAGAGCCAAGGCCCTGAGATGGGAATGTGTTTGGCATGCTTGAGACATGATACACTAAATGCAAAGGAAATTCATTCACAGATACCAACCTGCCCAACTATATTTTGTGATTCCTTCAGGGAAAGTCTATTTCCCCGGACCTTTGTTTCCTCAACCGCAAAGCAAGGAGAAAAATGTCTAGGTACCAAGTGACCTCCAATTGTAGCTTTCGAGGTACTCTTCTCAGTTAAATAACAAGAGGCCTGTCCCCATCACCATTGTCACTGTTACTCTCCTCTATGGCAGATGGAGAAAGCACAGCTTAGAGCTCTCTTTTTGGCCAAGAGATGGGGATAAGCCAAAGGGGAGAACCATCCTCCAGGACCACCTCCCTTTATCCACAGAACATGAGTTTGAAGGTCACCTTTGCTGTTGCGCATCCCAACACCAGTTCTCCGCACCACAGGCCTGGCCATGCTGGAGGCTTATCATGATCCCTTGCAGCTCAGGACACATAAAATAAAATGGTACATAACACCATAATTCATGATCGCCTGGCAGGCTATAAACAGATTTGTGTGTTTACAGTATGAGATAACATAATTCAGAATATGGTATTGGAGATGGTTATTGTTTTCTACTATGATTATACTAATTAGGCAGGAAAACTGCAAACAGATGTGGTGCTGAATTCAAAGCAGAGTAGGAAAGAGGGTCCCAAATATTGATGGAATTCAGAAGATTACAAGAGTTAACCCCCACCTATTCAAATGCCCACTCTGGGAATGCTGCATGTGGGCAGGCATTCTTTGTACATATGCACCTTGTGTGCACTGAACGCAATGCACAGATCCACATTACAGGGGCCTGTGGGCTCTACTTGTTAAAGTCATGTCAATTAGGACCACAAAGATGATGCTTTGGCTGACAAGCGATGGTACTCCTCCAACTTCTCCATCTTTTGGCAGTGCCAGGCTGCGCTGAACTTTGTTTTTTCAATTAAGCTACAATTTACATACGGTACTGTTTACCTTTTTAGTATATGGTTCTGTGAATTTTGATAAGCAGACACACTAGTGTAGCCACCAAAAGAATGGAGATACAGAAGAATACCTCCTCCTCCCAGTTACCCTACACCTCTTCTGATCACCCCCTTCCCCTCCCCTAGCCGGGTAACCACAGATCTATTTCTGTCCCTGTTGGTTTGCCTTGTCCAGATGTGATATAAATGGAACTGCAAAGTACGTAACTTTTCTAGTCAGACTTCTTTCACTCATCATAATGCCTCTGAGATGCATCCAGGTTGTTGCGTGCTTCATTAGTTCATCCTTGTTATTGCTGGGTTGTATTCCAGTATGTTGGTGTGTCACAGTTTGTTTATTTACTTTCCCCACCTACTGGGTGGTGTCTGAGGAAGCACTTCAGAAAGTCAGGACATTCACACTGCCTAACAGCAAGGAGGCCACCCCTGTCCACGGTGGCAGTGGAGGCCATGTGGGAAGTAATAACAAGGCATCCTATGTCTTCCAGGCACTGCTATCTCCCAGGGAGATATCAGTGATGGCCCAGTGGGGAGCCAAATTACCACCCTCTCCAAGGACTAATAAGAAGCTCCTCCTTGGGGGTTGAGACAGAGTGAGCAACCTGGCCGTCTATCTACCTGCTTCTCCTGCTGAGCAGTATCAAAGAAAGCCAGCTAAAACAGGAGGTTTAATCAATCCAGGCTCTCATAACACAGCACTGAAAAAGTCTACATTTCAATCAAAACTCATCTGCCATACCCAAGAAACAGGAAGAAACTGACTGAAAAAAGAAAATCCATAGATGCTAACACCAAGATGCAAGAAATGTTGGAATTATCTGACAAAGATTTTAGAGCAGCTATCATAAAAATGTTTCAATGAACACTTATGAATATGCTTGAAACAAATTTAAAAAATAGAAAGTTTCAGCAAAAAAAAAAAAAGAAAAGAAAAGAAAGAAAAGAACAACCAAATGGAAATTTTAGAACTGAAAAATGCTATAACCAAAATTTTAAAAACTCAGTGGATGGGCTTAAGAGCAGGATGGAAGGGACAGAAAAAAAGAATCAATGTATTTGAAGATAAAATAATAGAAATTCCCAGTCTGAACTACAGAGAGAAAACAGGGTGAAAAAATGAACAGAGTCTCAGGAACCTGTGAGACTAACAAAAAGTGTAATATTCATGTCATCAGAGTCCTGGCAGGAGAAGTAAAAGGGGACTGAGTTCAAACAGTACTTAAATAATGGCTGAAAACTCCAATTTGGCAAAAGACATAAAACCTACAGATTCAGGAAGCTAGTGAACCCCAAACAAGATAAAACCAAAGAAACCCTCACCAAAATACACCAGAGTCAAACTTCTGACCTCTAAAGACAAAGAAAAAAATCTTGAAAACAATGAGAAAGAAATGACACCTTACCTAAAGGGGAAAACCATTCTAATGACAGCAAATTTCTCATCAGAAACTTGGAGGCCAGAAGAAAATGGTACATTTTGAAAGGGCTGAAATAAAAGAACTGTCAACCCAAAATCTATATCCAGAAAAAAATATCCTCCTTGAATGAAGGGGAAATCAAAACACTCTCAAATAAAAGAGAACCAAGAGAATTTGTCACCAGCAGACCTACCCTAAAGGAATAGCTAAAGGAAGTTCTCTAAACAGAAAGGAAATAATAAAAGAAGGAAAGTTGGAACATCAAGAAGGAAAAAGAGGGGGCATCTGGGTGACTCAGTCATTGGGCATCTGTCATCGGCTCGGGTCGTGGTCCCAAGGTCCTGGGATCGAGCCCCACATCGGGCTCTCTGCTCAGAGGGAGGCCTGCTTCTCCCTCTCCCACTCCCCCTGCTTGTGTTCCTCTCTCGCTGTCTCTCTGTCAAATAAATAAAATCTTAAAAAAAAAAAGGAAAAAGAGTAGCAGAGTAAAAATATAGGTAAATACAGGTAATATTAGTATACCTATAGAAATATAGGTAAATTCTAAATTTCCCTTAGAACTTTTAAAATGATGTTTTATGGCTGAAACAAAAACAACACTGTCTCATATGGTTCTAAATGCATGTAGAATATTTAAGATAACCATACATGGGGGAGGGCAAATGAAGATAAAGTTGTTACACTTCAGTCCCAATGGTAAAATAATGACACCAGTGGACTCTGATGAACTACATGTCTACGATGTCATACAGAGAGCAACCGCATACTCAAGATGGGGATATCCGATGGAGTCTGCCTAAACCACGGGCCACAGATGTGGTCTCTCTGCAACTGTACAGCCTAAGACCAGAGATGATGTGTCTGTAGCCTTCTTGACAGAGAAACTAGGGGCCCGGCAGTCAGAGCACAGCCCATCTGTGGCTGGGGGGATCTACACAAAGTGGCTGCTCCCTCAGCAAGACCTACTTCTCTCCACACAGTCCACGAGCTCTGAAGAGCTCTGTCCCTACTGGTGTCCAAACTCCCAGTGCACACCAACATTTCCTGCTTCCTGCCTGCACTCCAGGATATTTACCTACTGTTTACCCAGCAACTCCAGACAAGCTCCAGTCTGGTTAACCCAGTCAACTTCTCTGCTGTTCAATGGCAAAACCACAGCTTCTCCAATGAGGTCTGAACCCCTTCCAAGTATGTCCTTTCTTGGGTAATCTCTCTACCCTAAGGTACCACACAGAGTTGCCTTATATCTTATAATTGGTCTTTTATTACAGTTCATCATTCTTATGTTAAACTTCTGGAGTGTCAATTACTGTGGTTTCTGTCTCCTGATTAGACACAGACTACTACAGAATTCTAGGAGTGGTCCTGGGACACAGATCCCTAAAGATGGGATCTAGGGACTGATCTGGTCATGCCCCTGGACCTGAGTGTGATGCTGAGCTCCTTGCCAATGAGAAATGTGTTGCTTGTAACCCCTGACATGTGGTGGCATCACAATTAATCAAGCTATCATCTGTGGTTGACTGTGATAAAGTGCCAACTGCAGCACGTGCCTTGGGAGCTCAAGTGGCTTCTGCTCTTGCCGTGTTGGCAGTAATGATGACTACAAGGGCTGTGGTGTGGGATGAATGTTTCTGAGTGCCCTTGAGTGCTTACGGAGAGAAAATGACAAGCTCAGGTCTGTTAACTCCCACCTCAAGTCATGGTCTGAGAAGCAGACAGCCTCCATGACAGCCCTAAAAGAATCTCTTCTTTCTCGTAGCCACAGGGCCGACATTGCTGAAAATCAAACACAAAATGTAATGGTATAAGTTGCTGAATTAAAATGGCAGCTGAATTCACAGTCTTGCCAAGTTTCTCATGTAAAAATTAGGTCATTAATGGGGAAAAAATGAGATCCTTGAAACGTGGAATAAGGACATCTCATTGGACCTCAAGAAATTGACAATGTTGATGTCTGGGTCATCCTGAGTCTCTCTTAGCAGCAGCAACAGATTCCCCTCCAATGTCCAAGACCTGTCTCTGTCAGTTTAAAAGCCCTGTGATACCCTCATTTGGGGAAGACACCTTGAAAGGGGCTGCTCTTTCTTCTCTGAACCCACCCTAACTACCCCCTGTTGCCAAAAGACCCCTAACGAGAATTAAGTCTCAGCATGATTGGGTGGTCAGGTATACACTGTGACCCAGGAGGAAATAGCTTATCCACCAAAAGAACTGAAGGCCTTTGCTAATACATAGTCACAGAAACATGGGGAATATATATGTGGAAACAGATTCAAAGGACATTGAGAAATACATTAATGAGGGGCCACTTCCGTCTCTGAAAACCTTTGTGGTTGCCGTTTATTCAGGCCAAGTATGACTGTAGTGGATGCCACCCTTGGGATAGGCTCCTTGATTTCAATGTGATGTCTTAATTCCAGTATTGCAGAGGCCAAGTGGCAGCACTTAATTGTCAAAGGCAAAGTAGGCATGTCAACCACACAGCAGTAGGGACATGTCAGTAATCAGAATTCTCTAAGCCTCAGAGATCTTTAGCAGTGGCTGCTTAATCCTGGTGTCCCTAAGAGTGAAAAAGGTAGGGGCGCCTGGGTGGCTCAGTCAGTTAAGTGTCTGCCTTCGGCTCAGGTCATGATCCCAGGGTGCTAGGATGGAGCCCCGTGTCGGGCTCCCTGCTCAGCAGAGAGCCTGTTTCTCCCTCTCCCTCTGCCTGCCACTCCCCCTGCTTGTGCTCTCTCTCTCTCTCTGTCAAATAAATAAATAAAATCTTAAAAAAAAAAAAAGAGTGAAAAACGTAGTCAGCCTACTAGGACGTTGCTTGGTCTACATGGCAAGAAACACTCTTAAGTGTGGTAGCAAACAACCTGACTCGAGTCACCAAATGGAGAATCATGGCCTTTCATCCAGTTCTCAGACCTAAGTCAGTTCACAGGCCAGAAGCCCCTGAAAGACAGGAGTGCTAGGTCTCCTGAAAGAGGACCCCCTGCTATTGCCACAAAGACACACTGTCGATCTTCCTTCTAAGCCTTCTCCCCAGAGGGACCTTTGGCCACATATTAGAGTGATGGAGGAAAAAGTAAATACTTGAACTTTTCCAGGGAATACTATATAATCCAAGGGTAAAGAATGCAGAGCAGGCTGAGGTCCTGCCCTGAGGGCAAGGAAACTCTGGAATGAACCACAACTTCATGGCCAACTGCAGAAATGAGGACTAGAATAGCTTTATTTATGTGTGATCTCTATGCATACAGTACCAATCGGTCTGTTTACATATACTAATCATCCTCTACTTCTTTCTCCTTCATGCTTTTAGATTTTATGCATGAGTTATTGGAGGTTAACTTTACAACTTGGTCTTTAGGGAAGAGAATATTGAGGAAGCCCTTGACTGAATTTGAGTAGTAATTAATATAGCCCATGACGGATATAACGACTGTTTGTTCTCATTTTGAAAGAGTTAAAACTTCTTCAATTGTAGGAAGGAAAGATGTATCTTGTTAGGCAGAAATATGGAGTTGTTTCATTGTGTTAAGGAAGTCCCAATATGTACATGGAAGCTGAGTGGCCACAGGGGCAGGCCATGTCAGTTATTAATTTATTGCCTGTCAGAGCCAAATGCACCCTTCAACATATGCTATAGGATAAACAGTGCAATTCCTTTAAGATTTTAAAGACGGCACAATGTTAAGGGACATTCCAGGAAGGAGAGGCTTCCTGCAATTTTCAGCAGAGGCCAAGGAGAGGGTCAGTGGTGTGGGTGCAAGGACATCTGCTGGAGCCTACCCCTGCCAAAGTCCCCAGATATACTCCCCCTGCAATCTTGTAACCTCAGCCTGACACCAAGCTGTCTGTAGCCCCACACATGGAAACCAAAGCTCCTGTTCAGAATGTATACAGCCTGCCTATGGCCAGAGAGTCACATGGTTGTGTAGCTCCTTCTGTATCCTATGCACAGCCCACCTGTGGCTGGGGTGGGCATCCACAGAGAACCACTCCACCTCCCACCCACGCAGCCCATTAGTTCCAAAGGCCTCTGTCCCCACTGGTGCCGATTCCCAGTGTAGACCCATGTCTCCTATTGTCCATCACCTGCTGACTGCCTACACTCTGGAATGTGGCCTATCATTCACCCAGTAACTCCAGGCAAGCTCCAGTCTGGCTAAACCAGCCAGCTTCTCTGCTGTTCGAGAGTCAAGCCATAGCCTCTCCAATGAGGTAGGAACCTCTTCCAAGTTTGTCCTTCTTCTCAATCCTAAAGTACTTTATAAAGTTTCCTTACATCTTAGAGTCACTCTCTACAAAGGTATTACTTCTTGTCATAACCTTCTCTTGTTTAACCTGTGTAATTTCTACTTCCTGCCAGGATCCAGAATGCCACACCAAGAGAGACCATCTCCCAGGCCATAACACAAACCTTAGTAAGAACTGAAATCAGAGTGTTCTCTGCCCAGAATAAAATCAAATTGGACGTCAATAATGGAAAGGTAACAGGAAAATCTCCGAATCAGCATACCACTAAGTAACCCATGTGTTTAAAGATGAAATATCAAGGGTAGCAACAACAGCAACAAACACTGAATGAATGACAATGAAAATACAGCATCTCAGAATTTGTGGGGTGTAGCTAACACAGTGCTCAGAGGGAAATGTAGAGCACTAAAGGCTTGTATTTGACAAGAGAGCCACAAAGCAATAATCTAAGCTCCTACTTCAAGAACCTAGTGAAAGAAAAGCATCATAAACCCAAAGCAAGCAGAAGGAAGGAGATAATAAGGAAAAGGAAAGCAATTAATAAAGTTGGAAGAGAAAAATAATATAGTCAATGAAAGGAAAAATCTTCTTCTTCCAGAAGATCAATAAATTGATCTTCAGAATCTCTACAAATATTGAGAAAGGAAAAATGAGAGAAGACATGCATTAGCAGTATCAGGCAAGAAGCAGGGATATCACTACAGACCTTGTGGATACCAAATGGATAAAAAGGGAATTCTGTGAATAAGCATGATACTCAGATAAATTTGATAACCTAGATAAAATGGACAAATTCCTCAAAAAGCACAAACTATCACAATTTGCTAAATATGAAAGAGATCACTTATATAGCACTCTATTAAGGAGACTGAATTTGTAATTCGAAAACTCCCAAAAAAGAAGTCTCCAGACCCTGATGGTTTCACTGAAGAATTCTACATAATGTTTAAAAAAGAATCAATGCCAATTCTATACAACCTCTTCCAGAAAATAGAAGGGAAGGGAAGACTTCCTAACTAATTTTAGGAATCTACATGTTACCCTGACACCAAAACCAAAGACAGCACAAAACAGAAAACTATGGAGCAACATCCCTCTTGGATATAGAGGCAGAATCCTTCACAAAAATATTAGCAAACAGACTACAATATAAAAAGAACTATACACCATGGCCAAGGGTTCCAAGGATGTACCGATAGGATCCACCACATTAACACAGTAAAGGAGGAAAGTCACATGATCACACCAACTGATGTAGAAAAAGCTTTCGACAAAAGTCAAAATCTACATGTGGTAAAATCTCTCAGAACACAGAAATAGAGGGAAAGTTTCTCAACTTGATGAGGAGCATCTACAAAACATCTACAGCTGATATTACACTTAATGGCAAAAAACTGAAATACTTCCTCCTTAAGTTCGGGAACAAGACAAAGATGCCTCTCTTATCATTTTCATTCAACACAGTACTGGAAGTTCCAACCAGTGTGATAAAGCAAGAAAGGAAATGAAAGACATATGGATAGGAAAGGAAGAAATAAAACTGTCCCTTTTTTGCAAATGACATGATTGTTTATGTAGAAAATTCCAAGAAATCTACAAAAAAAATTCCTAGAACTAATAAATTCATCAAAGTCACATGATACAAGTTCAACATACAAAAGTCAATTCTACTTTTATAACTAGCAATGAACAACTGGAAACCAAAGCTTAAAATACAGTGCCATTTAGAATCACTCAACAGTATTGAAATACTTAGGTATAAATCTAATGAAACCTATACAGGACCTATTTGCTGAAAAGTGGAAAGCACTAATGGAAGAACTCAAAGAAGGTCTAAATGAAGAAGGAGACATTGTGTCCACAGATTGGAAAACTCACCTTAGTAAAGATGTCCATTCTCTCCAGACTGACACGCAGGCTCAAGTCCGTTCCTATCAAAATCCCAGTAAGACTTTTTATGGGCATAGACAAGACTATTCTAAAATTTATATAGAAAGGTAAAAGACCAAAAACTAATGATGTAATATATGGTGATTAACATAACAATAAAAATTAAAAAAAAAAAAAAAAGAAAGGTAAAAGAACTGGAATAACTCAGTTTTGAAAAATGATAGTAAAATGGAAAGAATCAAATCAGTCTACCTGATTTGAAAACATATTACACAGCTACAGTAATCAAGACTGTGTTGTATTCACAGAGGAAGAGACACACGGATCAAAAGAATTTTCTTAAAAACCAGAATTAGACCCACACGAATATACCCAACTGATTGTGAACAAAGGTTCAAAGGCAATTCAGTGGAGGGAGTATGTAACTTTTTCAGCAACTGACATGCATAGGTACAAAAAATAAAGGTCAGCCTCAACCTCACACCTTATGTAGACAAAAAACTCAAAATGTGAGACAGGCTTGAATGTAAAATGTAAAATCAGAAAGCTCTAGAAAAAAACACTGGAGAAAATCTTCAGGATCTAGGGCATAGGAAAGAGTTTTCAGGGGCGTCTGGATGGCTCAGTTGGTTAAGCATCTGCATTTGGCTCAGGTCATCATCCCAGAGTCCTGGGATGCAGCCCCATATCAGGCTCCCTGCTCAATGGGAAGTCTGCTTCTCCCTCTCCCTCTGCCCCTCCTCCTGTTCGTGCTCTCTCTAAAAAAACAAGTTTTCAACATCAAGAACTAATGATGTAATGTATGGTGATTAACATAACAATAAAAAAATTTTTTAAAGTTTTCAGACCTGAGCTGAAGATGAAAAATCCTTGCTCTGTGAAAGCCCCTGTTTATAAGACAGTGAAGAGCACCTACAGACTCACAAGCTCATGACATGTTCAACATTATTAGCCATCAGAGAAATGCAAATTAAAACCACAGTGAAATATCACTGCACACCTATCAGAATGTCAAAAACAAAAAACAGTGACACCACCAAACACGGGTGAGGATGTTGATTCACTAGATACACTGGCGGGGTGAGTGTGGAGTAGTACAGCCATTCTGGAAAAGAGTTGGGCAGTTTCAAAAAAAAAAAAGTTACACATACAACTACCACTCAATCTAGGGATTGCACTCCTGGGCATTTATTCCAGAGAAAGGAAAAGTTCTGTCCACACAAAACCCTGTACACAAATATTCATAGCAGCTTTATTTATAAGAGCAAAAAACTAGAATCAGCCCAGAAGTCCTTCAACAGACAAATGTTTAAACCAACTGTGGTACATCCACATCATAGAATACTACTCAGCAATAAGAAGGGGTGAACTATTTTTTTTAAGACTTTATTTATTTATTTATTTATTTGAGAGAGAGACAGACAGACAGAAATAGCAAGAGAGACCACGAGTGGGGAGGAGAGGGAGAAGCAGGCTCCCTGCTAAGCAAGGAGCCGATGCGGGGCTTGATCCCAGGACCCTGAGATCATGACCTCGGCCGAAGGCAACGGCTTAACTGACTGAGTCACCCAGGCACCCCAAAGAGGTGAACTATTAATATACAGAACAATTCAGATGATTCTCCAGAGAATTATGCTGAGCAAGGAAAGTTAATCCCTAAAGGCTACATGCTGTGTGATTCTATCCATATAACATTCTTAAAGTGACAAATTCTAGAACTGGAAGATAGATTGGTGGTTACTAGGAGTTAAGAGGAGGAGGGCAGGAGAAAAGTGAGCATGACTGTGAGGGTGGGATACTTGTAATGATGGAAATGGTCTGCAAATTGACCATATACCAACATCGATATCCTAGCTGTGATCTGCAAGACGTTACCGTTGGGGGAAACTGGATAAAAGCTACGGGGGTCTTTCTGGGTTTCTTACAACCACATGCAAATCTACAATTATCTCAAAACAAAAGGCTAATTAAAATAGTAAATAAATAAATAAATGGATAAATAAATAACTGAAATAGGAACCACCTTTCCAGTGTGTGAGTCAATGTATTTAATGCAGCACCTGTAGTTTCCCTAAACTAAAACCATGTCCCTAGCCGGGAGTGCCACAAGGCTCCCCTTGGAGAAATGGACTCAACGTGCATCATTTTCCTGGACGTGGTCTTCTTTGTACCAACCCCTTTTCCTTATGTATTCTTTTTTTTTATTTTATTTTATTATGTTATGTTAATCACCATACATTACATCATTAGTTTTGGATGTAGTGTTCCATGATTCATTATTTGCATATAACACCCAGTGCTCCACGCAGAATGTGCCCTCCTTAATACCCATCACCAGGCTAACCCATCCCCCCACCCCCTCCCCTCTAGAACCCTGTTTGTTTCTCAGAGTCCATCGTCTCTCATGGATTGTCTCCCCCTCCGATTTCCCCCTCTTCATTTTTCCCTTCCTACTATCTTTTTCTTTTTTTTTTCTTTTTTAACATATAATGTATTATTTGTTTCAGAGGTACAGGTCTGTCCTTATGTACTCTTATATTCGAAGGACATAGGACATTACTACCATATACGGAAAAGCTCCACCATGGCTATGAATACCGAATGGTCATCATGAAACCACAGCTAAAGCAATGAAGGTCTGCAAAGACCGCGCTCACTTGGTTGCAAGCCAAAGCAGAGAAAAGGTTACCTCTTGATGTCTCAAACGGGCCCTGCAGAAACTCCCCGCCAGTGTGGCCATCCCAGGGCCACTCAGCCACCACTGCAGCACCACACCCAGAAGGGCCGCGTGGGTGCTGGAATCCCCAGACTCCAGAGACAACACCTGCCTTTGAGTCTGCTGCTACTGACAAACTCTGTGACTTTGAATAAGCCACCCAACTTCTCCAAGCTGAGCGTTCCTGATATAAGAAGTGGGGCTCACGTCCACTTTTTCAAAAAATTGGAAACACAGTAAATGTGATTGGTGTGTGCACAGCAGGTACTACACGTTAGGATTTTCCCTCTTAATCAAACAGAAGTCCCCCACCTCCCTTCTGCAAGCTTGGTTCTCTGCATACATGTTTACAATTTCTACCAGGAGAAAAGTCTCTGCCTGGTACCTGTTTGCCTCTTGTGGTGGCCTCATTTCCCATAGGTCACCACGAAGTGATCATGTGGATTCTTCTGGATGACCCCGATCACGTGGATTTCCTCCTCCGTGACCGTACCCCTTCCCCGACTTCTCAGCCGAAGTGCAAATGAGGAAGCCCATCTTCATCCCTTGGCTTCTCAGGGTCTTCCCACAGCCCCCAAGATGGCTGCAGAACCTCCACACTCGCTCTGACATTAGCCTTGTGGTCCAAAATGCCTGCTCTTATCTGGGGCAGTAGAATTAGGCACATTATTTTAAACTGGCCCTGACGTTGATTCTGCTTTTCCCAGCCACCCAATGCTATCATTTTTCTAGCTCGCATCCTGTCCCTCGCTGCATTTTGGCAGATAACATCTCTGGTTTCATTCTTACAGAAAGATTTGCTACGGGAACAGAGAGGCACGTTACCTCTCAGAGCATGGCTCCATAGCTTATCTGACAGACCCTGCAGCTCTCAGCTATTTTGGACACTGGGAAGCCAAATATGTGTGCAAATACGTGGCCCAGGGTCCATGGTCCCTTGTAAATCTCATTGAAAAATGCTACCCTTGGGTGATCAGTACAAGTGCCATAAATAGGATCTGTATCAAATACCTTTTTAGAATCTACTGTACATTTAGTTTTGCAAACTCTTGGGCTAACATAACTAATATTTCTAAACAGTTCACACCTCCATTTTAATTAGGTCTATCATTGGAAAAAACTGCTTACAATGCCACAAATTTCCTATAGGTTGTTTTATGTTTAGTCAAACATGGATCGTGGACCTGGTTTCTGACAGCCATTATGAATTGCAGTAAATATTTTGACAAAAGCAACAGTGCTGTTAAGCACACAAGAGAATTACTGAACTGGGTCAGACCCAGTTTTACGTGGTATTTCTTTTTAACTGCATGCTTGAAGATAAATATATCATTAAGAACACAGGGTAAAAAAAAAAGTTTGGTTTTTTTTTTTAGCTGGCTTCTTCTATATGCTTGTCTCATGGGACATGTTACATACCTTTATGAAGCGTGATGATTTTCAGCCAATGATGCTCCAACTCAAACACAAATGACCTGGCCAGAAACTGAGAAGATATCCATAGTTCCTGAAGAGACCTGTGGGCAGCCCCCTCCCCGAGGACAGAGGGGGCTCACACACCCTCCTCCCACTCCACGTAGGGAGTTTGCGACTCTTTGCTGAGAAGGTGTCTGAGGCATCTTCCACCATCCCCACTCGGCAGGCAGCATCTCAAAGCACAGAGAGATGCTCCCTGCATCTTAGAAAATAAAGCAAAAGAGGATGGCTCCCTCATTGCTTGGCCTTTGAGGCAACTCTGTATCTAACTGGGAAAAGCACCATTCTGAGCAGCACGGAGGAGACTCAAGCAGAGACGAAACCCGGGCTGGCTCAGAAATAGGAAGTACATTATTTTCTATACATTACTTAATGTCACAGTAGCAGCCCTTAGAAAACAGGAAGAGCTAGACACAGGGGAAAAAACAGAGCCACAGCTCGAGTCTGGTAATTGTGACTATTGATCTAACAACCATAAACAGAGCCTGCCCCCTGGAAATGAGGGTGTGCAGCCCCCTGCACCACAGGGGAGGTTTTTCTGGGCAGGCTGGTAAGAAGTAGAGTCAGTGTGGTCCCTTCCTGGCTGTGGGGTTGGAAAGAGCGTCTGCACAGCCTTCACATGCATACCTGGAGCTTCCCAAGGGCCCAGAACGAGCATTTCCACTGCAGGTGATATGGTGGGAGACCTCACAAGGATCTCTGGGGTGCTGTCCCCACTTACAACTTGAATAGTCTGTCCAACCTGGAACTGTTTCCATTCATTTTTATTTGTAACACATTGCAGTGAACTATTATCCCGACAAGTGCCCACGAGTGCATTTCAGGTGTCCCTTAAGTTGTGCACCCTGAGTCCCCCTCTCTCCCTACAACTTTGGAAGGACCAAACATGACAGCAATGGAGAGGGAAAAATACAGTTGTTCTAAGTGGTGGAGGCTGACAGCAAAATGGGGTACGCTACTGGAAAGAAGTGCATTCAAGAGAGAAACAGGGTTGACCAGATGCAACTCTGGACATGCGGACTAGGGGCACATCAACTCCTTTAGACCGGTGTCCCATTGCTCTGAATGTGCTAGTTTTTCACTGGGAGAGGGAGGCTTCCTTGCCCCACTTTGCCGTCAGTAATGTCCAGCTGGTCAAGTATCTAAGACTCATGTTCAGCTAGGTTGGGTTTGGGGGCAAATTTCATCTGGCTGAGTGATCTAGGCTTTGGAAGAACCAAATGATGCAGATTCACGTGGCTTCCACTCCCCGTCCCCCCAGCATCAGTGAGCAGGCACCTCACTGGCTGTGCCAGAGGCCACAGGGAGGATGCCATTGAAAATGGAAAAGTGACCGATGCAGAGCCAGCTTTGATGCAACCGGTCCATGTGCGTGAGACGGAACTCGGCTGGCATGTGTGGCATGGCCACACCTCAGAGTCCCCTCCTCAAGCCCCCCGGACATCCCCAGAACCCAGAAGCCAGGAGTAAATACCTGCCTGGCTCTGACACCGTCCATTCTGATTTGCTGGTGCTTGCACCTCTTCCGTTGTTAAATACTGTCAGAAACACCCCTGGCCACAACAGACATACAAACAAAACTTTGCCAGAGCCCAGAGGAAGAAAGTTTCGGGAGACTTCCTGGAGAAAATGACAGATGAGCTGGGCACTGCCGGATGTGGAAAAGTTTGATGGCAGAAGTGGCAGCAAGAGGCAAGCTGGGAAGGCCGGAAAGTTCACGAAGGCCAGACTTCTACATGCTCCCCTGCCTCAACAGGGAGAGGGCCATGGGCAGCCGTGGACAAGGGGGGCACGGGGGCTACTGGAAACACAAGCTGGCATGAGCCAACAGACACCCAAGCTCTCATGGTGAAGACAACGGCCTTGCCGGTCGTGGGGGGGAGGGCCCTGGCAGCTTGAGTGCTGTGGAAAAGGAGGGACCAAAGCAGAAAGGGGTGAGGCTCTCTGGGACACTGCCACCCCCACTCTCTGAGAGGCCTGGTCCAGAAGCTTGGCTAAGAAGGTCCTCAAGGACAAATTTGTCTCTATATCCTAAAAGGACTTTGATTTGCCTTTTTTCTCCAAAGTTACAGTCTGAAAACACTTCATTAAGATAAATTAGTGAAGAAGTTTCCTGTACAAGAGCTAAAACATTGATTAAAAAACAGTAACAGCAGGGGCGCCTGGGTGGCTCAGTCGTTGAGTGTCTGCCTTCAGCTCAGGTCGTGATCCCAGGGTCCTGGGATCGAGCCCCGCGTCGGGCTCCCTGCTCCACGGGAGGCCTGCTTCTCCCTCTCCCACTCCCCCTGCTTGTGTTCCCTCTCTCGCTGTGTCTCTCTCTGTCAAATAAATAAATAGAAATCTTTAAAAAAAAAAAAAAACAGTAACAGCAAAGAAAAAAAAAACCTTGGAGTTGATTGAAAATAAATACATTGACAATGAACTGATAAACATCCAAACATCCATACAATGGACCATCATTAGGCAACAGAAAGGAAAAGAAGTCCTGATACCTGCTATCACGTGGAGGACCCTTGAAAACGTTATGCTAAGTGAGAGAAGCCAGACACACAAGGCCCCATGTTGCGGGCTTCCATCTCTAGGAAATGTCCAGAACAGGCAACCCCACAGAGACAGAAAGTGGATTTGTGGCCGCCACGGATTGGGAAAGTGGGGGGGGGGGACTGCTAATGGGTACAAGGTTTATTTGGGGGTGCTCAAAATGTTCTGGAACTAGATCATAGTGGTGACTGCACAAATGTGTGATTATGTTAAAAAACACTCAATTGTACACTTCAGAGGATAGATTTCATGGTGCGCGACTCATACCTCGATGTAATAATAATCAGTCCCCGGCCAAGTTCTTGAGTGCCAGAACATAACTCTCCAGAGCGGGTACAACAGACAGCCCATGAGCTCACCATTGGCAATAGTCACCAAAAAAAGAAAAGAAACATAATTTCCAAAGAATGGTGAACTTCCTTTCTCCAGCCTTTTTTTCCCCAAGGAAACAAATAGAAAAGATCTATCACTCCCTTGCTGGGAGCTAGTTTCATCTGGCAACACCGCAGTCTCCCATGGCTGTTCTTGCGACAAAGCGAGCTTGTGCAGGTACAGGCAGCGACAGCAGAACCAGGAGGAGACGCCAGGCGCCCCAGGGTCCCAGTGAGACCGGGCCGGGAAGAATCACACACACACACACACACACACACACACACACACACACACACACACACACACTCCTGCTGAATCACACACTCACTCACACACACACACTCCTGCTGAATCACACACACACACACTCACACACACACACACACACTCCTGCTGAGAAGCCGCGGAAGAATCACACACACACACTCCTGCTGAGAAGCCACGGAAGAATCACTCACTCTCTCTCTCTCTCTCTCTCTCTCTCTCTCTCTCTCTCTTCCCCCCCCCTTCCTGCTGAGAAGCCGCAGCCAGGAGCAGAATGAGCCCCTGCCTCTGGGGTTCGGCCTCGGGACCTTCCCCAGTCCCCGAGGGTGCCGTCCGGGGGCAGAAAGAGGAAGGGAGAGGCACTGGCTGGGGGCTGGCCCGGCCACCACCCCTGCAAGCAGGGCACAAAGAAGTCATTCCCGCTGCCTCCCAAGTCAAGTCAATAGCAGCTGCCAGACCGGTCCCCAAGTGCTGTCCCTCTCCCCACGTCCTCCCACCTGCCTTTCCAGCCCCACCTCTGGTGGCCCTCTTCAAAGCACTGGAAGGACCCAGAACTGTGCCCACCTAGCACAGTGTCACAGTCCCAAAAGTATGCACCAAATCAATGAATGTTTGTTTGTTTTTTTGAACACAGTACGTGAAGAACCAAGGCCACACAAGGCCGAGCAAGACAGATACCACCCCCTCCTCTCTGCAGAATCTCCCAAGATGGACATGCACGGCCCATCTCCTGCTCTGTACGTGCAGCCCTTCCCCAGCCACATGCCCCATGTGTCGCCAGCGCAGCCTCCCTGCCAGGCCTTCACGCACGCCCTGCCGTACAGCCCGCGCAGTGCTGGGCACAGAGGCAGCCCTCCGGCAGCGTCTGCTGAGTGACGAGCCCTGTCAAATCCCTCGCTCTCTGGGCCAAAGGCAGACCTCGCACCAAGAGCCTTACAAACGTACAAACCAGGCGGAACCCTCCTGACACGGGAAGCCTGAGGCTGGCCTCTCCGGGGGCAGGGGTCACAGTGGCACAGGCAGCTCTGGGGCTCTACAACGAGTCACCTTGGGGACACGCGCACTCGGATTTGCATTCAAGTCCGGTCGTCTGGGAGGTCAGCTCCCCTCCGCATCCTCCACACACTGTCCTCACTGTCAGAAGAGGTTTGTAATCACAACCCATGTAGGCTGGGAAATGAGGTGCACCTGTCAAGCCCCTTCAGAAAGGAGCACTCCACAGATGTGTGACCTCGTGCTGATGGCTGCAGTTCTCATTTCTGTGCAGATAGAAAAGGGCCCCCCCCCCGAAGGGTAACTGCGTGAGTGCCCCATGCAATTATCTGTCTGCACGTCCTTGGGGCCACTTAAACAATGTTTTTATTTAAAACATGATGCATCCAGCCAGTTTTTGATTATCCATGGTAATGGGGGTCAAGGATCAGCTGAATAATTGAAATGGAAACTTGATTCCCACGGAGAGCTTCCCTCTCCCCCACCTCCTTCCTTCCTTCCGCAGGGGAGAGAGGCGCTGTGGGACTGTGGAAGGGGCGCTGGGCTGGAGGCCGCATCCCGGCCCTGGCCAGGACTTTGTGACTTGCTTACTGGGGGGCGTGGAACAACGCCCTTCCCTTCAGGGGGGCTGCGACGGGAAGGGGCTGGACTGCAGCGTGCCTCAGCACCAAGCTGTGCGGCACCTTTATTTATAGGTACAACACATTTCTTCAAATTGACTTGCTTTTACCACTTAATGTGTTGCAAACAGTATCATTACTATAATAATAATACTCCTAATGGACATGGGCCTCATCTATTTTTGTGATGTCCATTAAAATAACTCCCTAAGCATTATGCTTTCTTAAAAGGGTCTTTCTCAAAAGATACCAGGCAGAACTTCACTGAGATGACGTCCTCATGACTCACAGGACAGCTTCCCCCAAACGGCCCTGCTCCCCTCTCCCTGGGCAGCAGAGCTCCCCCTTTCCTGACCCTTTCCGGAACAGCTCCCATCGGGCCGACAGAGATGGCTCCATCAAGCTGTCTCCCGCCTCGCACCGGCTGTGATTGCGGCGTCGGGGGAAAGGTACAAAGCCTCCCGGGGCCCATTACCCCCAATGTTCTCCTGCCGTAATTGCCAGCTGCCGTTCATTTCCCCAAACCATCGCCCCTGGCTGCCTGAGTGACAGCCGAAAAGCAAGGGTTAGGCAGGGCGTTTTGTTTCCCTACAAATTGTATCCCTGTGGAGGAAGACGTGATGTGGCTCTTGAGCACTTGGCTATCAGACTTTTAATCACAGTGTAAAAATGAAATCACTTCCAGCACCTGAAGGGATTTTGCTGGCGTCACCCACTGTTTCTGTAGATTAATATTTTAGAGCAGAAAGAAAAAGCCATACATTTCAACTGTAACAAGAAAAACTGGTTTCTCCCCCCACCCCCCAACACTTCCAAAAGTTTCTTACGTAAGGCCTTTTTTTTCGTTTTTATTTTTTTAAAGGGAAGAGTTCACTGGTCCAGATGGGGAACAAAATGGCAGGGTTAAGACCCCACCACACCCCACCACTTGGAAAACTGGCTAATCAGTGTCTTTTGGATGTATTTACAAAAACAATGTTTAAACATTTCGATAAACAGATTAAAACACAGATTTGTATATTAGCCTCTGCCAGCTGCCTTTCCAAGCCGAGAATCCTTTCATCCTTATGAGACCAAATGATGATTGTTCCTCGAATCCAAGGCCTGGCCTGAGAGATCCTGGACCTTCCTGGAGATTTGGTTTTCTCTTCCTCTTGGTGGCCTCTGATCTATTTCTGACTGTCCTATCCTCTGGGTGTGTTTTTACTGTAAGTTCCCCCGAAGCCTTTTTGGAAGGAAGTAGAGCTCGAGTTGTAAGCCACCCAATTTCCCTCCAAAGCCAGAGTCCAGAGTCCCATCCACATCCAGAGGGAAGGGGTGGCGTGACCTCAATGTCATGCTTCCAGCAGCACAAAGACCTCCAGCTCCCAGCAGGAGGACTTGCATTTAAGTGCTGGCAATTTCAGGAGCTTTGGCTGAGCACCAGGGAAAACATACACCTCATCCACACCTTCCTCGGACTGCCCATCATTTCCTACCCCCAGGAGAGCTTTTTTAGCACATCTCTCAAGACCAGGCTCTGAAGATGAAGTCTCCCAATGTGAGAGAATTCGCCCCCTCACTCAGTGTCCCCAGCCCACCGCTTAGCATGCCCAGTGGATGAGGGCTCCCGGAATTGAGAGATAAAGCTACTTCAAGGATCATGTAACCCAGCAATGTCCAAGTGCAGGTGCACCAGTCCCCTCCCCTCCTGGCACCCATGGCTACTTGGTCATGGCACTCTTCCCCACAGAGCTACGCATCAGAAGCCTCTTTATCTGGACCTCTACAAAACCATCTACCATGAAATCTGTACTAAAACCAATCGACCACGTCCTCATTGTAAAGGTCACAGAAGGGGGACCAGAACCCACCTCTCACCAGAGCCCACGCCATTCCCTGCAACACCAAACTCTGGCTGCCACTATTTTTGTCGTGGTGTTACCTGCACATATGTGCAGATGCAGACACATGTCCAGGTACGTGTGCCCAGCCTTGTTTGTTTTCCTGACCTGCCTGTTCTGGCTTTGTCCAATCTGTCCTTTCACTTCCCACTGCCTTGAGAGGATCACAATAACTGGGGAGAAGATAAGGGCAAAGTCCAAATAGGTAGATACTAACACCCAAAAAAGCAATGAAAGAAAGAAGACATTACCCCTCCCAGGTGTCTGGGACTTTGCATTCAACAGGTATATATTCACCAAATACTGCTTGAGTACCAACCAGTTTCCAAACTCTAGGTCAAAGGATCAGGGGAGAGTAAGACAGATAAAGTCCTTGCCTTCATGAGGCTGACATTCTAGTGAGAGACATCATCATAACTACAAAAACACATCAATGAGTGGAGTAATCTCAGACAGAAATGAGTGTGATGAAGGCAGAAAACTGGAGTGGTTTGATGAGGGATGAGGGAAAGGGAAGAAGGAGCATGCCTGGGAAGAGACCTGAAATAGAAAAAAGATTCACCCATGAGGAAACATGAGGGCACTATGTGCAAATGCCCTGAGGCAAGCACTCCTGTGGCAGGTTAAGACGAGCAGAAGGCTAAGGGCATTCTGGGTAAAAGCAAAGAGGAGAGAGCTGGAAGACAGGACAGAGGGCAGGCAGACGAAAGATGGTGCAGAGCTTTTTAGGCCACAGGAGAAATGTTATTCTAAGAAGCATCAGACAATGTGTGGAGGTGAGGAGAGCAATTGAGAGAAACAACAGGGTCAGAACAAAAGAAGGAACTTTTCAGAGTCTACATGAGAGAAAGTGAATGTAAGGAGAAAGAACAAATTTGCAAGGGCTGCTGTGGATCATGCTTCTACCTCCCAGGGCTGAAAAAATCCAAGCAAAAAAGCATGCATTATCAAATCGCTTATTGTTTTCTGCCCTGGATCTGGTGCTCATAAAGCTGCTCTGAGACCACATAGGTGCCCATTCTAAAGGGGTTAGCCAAGCCTCCTGTGGGATTTACCAACAGGTGTGACTATGCGCGTGTGCATCTTTGGAGAAGTCCCCACTCTGGATGCATGTTTCCCTGTCCCTGCGTGGGAAGAATGGGCCCGGGCTGTTTAAATGTTCCTTCCTCTCTCAGGCATGACCCAACTGGCTTTGGCTGAGGGGACCTCCCCCACTTCCAGGGTCCCATGGCAGCAGGCATATCCTTCCTCACGCACTCAGCGCCGTGTGCCGTACTGATCAGTTTACACATCACTTTCTCTCACTAAACGAGGCACTCCTTGACAAAAGTTTAACTTTCTTAGCCTAGCCCCAAGTAGCTGCTTGGTGAGCAACTGCTGAGAACAGGGGAAAGCCAATGCTGCCCGGGGCTTTTTCAAAGGAGTTCGCTGCAGCACGAAGCGGCAGGGCAGGACGTCCCTCTCTGAGGCTGTGCTGGCCCAGGCATCTTCCCACAGAGTCCCTGTCCCTCAGCAGGGACACCCCACCTTTGACCTGCCCTTCACAGGGTGCGCTGGTGGACCCTCGGGACCATCAAACATGTCCATCCAGCCTCCCAATCAGGTCTTGGCAACTGGGAGACCCAAGCTGTCTGGGTAGCGTCCAGCACAATTAAGCTCTTCACCTTGTGGGCCCCTCTCAGTGAAGCAATCTGCTCCTTCTGCCAAGCCTTCTGCTCCCCAGGAAGTCCAGCCCGTGCAGATGTGCCTGGCCTAGTGAAGAGAGCCAAACAGAAATCAGCCCTGACCTCCTCCAAAGTCAGCCAATGGGTCTGGAGCATGCTTAATATCTTGTAGACTCCTTCCTGTTCTCCTTGGGTCCAGTTGCACAGAATTTGGCTCAGAGGGGAAGAACTCGGAGTGTGGGGGCTAGCAGCCAAAGCACGTGTTCTCCTAGGGAAGGTGGTGGGGAGACCAAGGGAGGGGTGAACTCAGGAACAGGATCTGCATGACACGCTGCTCCAGGTGCTAAGCTGTGAGCCACTCAGCAGGTTGGGGATGACACTGGTGGCCAAGCAGGATTTTGGTCAGACTGTCTGGCCACAATCGGTGAAAGCTATTCCCTACCTTCATCCTGGCCCCTCACAGATCCACTCCCCACACCACAGCCAGAGGGACGGTTCCCAAAAACACAATTACGTCCACCACCTCATGCTGGTGACAACCCCTTGGTGCCCATCGCTCTTGGAGCTCAGCGATCTGCTCTGTCTGCATTATCCACGAGCACCAGCCTCTGCCACCTCCCTAGTTCCTCCCCAAACCTCTCATCGTATTTCTGCATCCCAGCCACACTGGCCATGTAGCTCCTCATGCTCCAGCCTATGTCACTGCCCCCACTAACCCTTCAGCTCTCAGCCAGTTCCCAGCTCCTGAGGGGGAGCCTGCTGCGATGCCCACTCCCTGACCAAGCCAGACCCCCACACTTACCACAGTTCTCACGAAACGTTACATGTGTCAGGACTTGCTAAATGACACAAACCCCACAGGCCAGGGACCCTTCTGCTTTGTCACCAGCTCCAAGTGACAACCAACTCCGTTGCCCTGCATGAGTGAGTAAGTGGACGAATCGTCCACCCAAACTGGACAGCTCAGACCATCCCCCCAACCCCCGCACTCCTGCTTATGCTACTCCCTCAGCCTGGACCTCCCACAGCTTACTGTTCATCAAGACAGATCCAAATGCTGCCTCCCCAACAATGGCCTTGGGGTCCCCCCAGCTGGAAGCAGTCCCCTCAGCAGCACATTTTCTGCGGCACTTTGGGGTATATCTTTACCCACCTCCCACTGTAGTGAATTTAGCTTGGTTTCCTGAGTTCTAGGACCTTCAAAGGTGAGAGCCACACATTTCATATTGCTGTGCCCCTTGTGGCACCTGGGGTAGCACTGGCAATGACTCATAACAGAAGAAACTTATTGGATGATAGGCCAGCCACGCCTCCGATCTGTGGCGTGAGGTAGGCAGCCATCATGCACACGATTTCACAGAAGAGGAAAAGGATGCTCACACAGGTGAGGCAGCTTTACCGAAACACTCAGCCAGGCGTCAGCAGAGACACCCTTTAGACTCAGGCTACCAGCCCCACCAGCATGCGTAGCCCTGAAAACAAGCTCCCTCGCTCAGCCTGAATGCCCTCGCTCAACAAGAGACGGGCAAGAGGCAACCCACTCCTGATCAATGTCCCCTGTGCTCAGAGCCCGTCTTGGAGAACGTCTCCCAGCATGAGGGTTTCAGCTAGCACCAACGTCCGAGGCCAGCCCTACTGACACTGACAGCACCAATCCCAAACCATCTCAGTTCTACTGGTGCAAATCTCCATCAAGAACTTTTCAAGACAGTGCTCCCTCTTCAAAGAGCCCATGCCCAGGATCGAGGTGTGGATTCTGTCTTGTATTCAGCGGGCAGTGATTCACCCGCCGGGCAGCAGAGTGAGGGAGCTGGTGGCACCTGGGGGTGAGCTCGGCTGGGTGTCTCGCTGGTCGGGGGCAATTTATTTTACCTCCCAAAGCCTCTGTGTATCCATCTGTCTGTCAAGCAGGGACAATCACCACACAGGCACTTCGGGAAAACGAGGTACAAGGTGCTCACCAGAGGACAGGTAGACCTCCAACCCTCAGCAAACATCAACAGTAACATCGCTGTTAAGACTGTTCTCATCAGTCATCTCCGGGGCTGGCCATCTCAGCAGGAGGACGCCCAGGGAAAGGAGCTGACTCCTGCCTCAGGAGAGGTCATCCCAGGAGACAGGAGCCATGCGGCTTGCCGGGCGTGCACAGCTCGAGGTGGCAAGTCACGCACATGTCAACATGCTCCCCCAGCCTCACGCGTCCACCTCCACGCCAGCCCCCTCGCATCCTCAGCTGTGCCGAGAGAGCACGTGTGTGCACTCACTCACGCACACACACGCCTCCTGCTCCAGCCCACGTGCACCCGGGAATGTGGACCTTGCCGGGGACCCAGCAGGGCTCAGCCGGGTACACCTACCCTACCGGAAAGCCAGGGCAGCAGGGGCTGTGCTCACGGGGGTCCCATCAGGTAGGTGAGCCTGTGAGGGGGCCAAGTGTATTTGCATATAATTTGCATGTGTTGACACAGCCTTCCCATCTCTGCACAGAGCACTTCCAAGCTAACCTGTTATTACTGCTCCTCTGAAGCCCGGTTTTTCTCAGCATTCGTGCTGCTAACCACCCACTGCCAGAAAGTACTATACAGTGAGACAGGCCAAGAGCTGACTGTGAGTGCCGGGCAAGTCACGGCAGCCACCCCGGGCCTCAGTTTCTCCCCTGAACGACAAATAACAGCCTACACCTCCACCGGGCAGACCCAAGGAGATCTTCCTGCACAGAAAATGTTGGGCTGTGCCTGCAGCCAAGCACCTGCCAGAGCGCAGCAGGCTGCCTTACTGGTCTTGAGGGCCAGAAAGCAAGTCTGGGTGCGTAAGTTGGCCCAACACTCTGCCCAGATGCAGTTTCTGAGCCTCGAAGGGTGGGTTCCCTGTGCTATGGTTACTGATTGTAGCAAATACATAAAAATGAAGGATACCTAGTTAAATCTGACTGTTAGTATAAAGCACGTCCTGTGCAAATTTGGGACACATACCAAAAACGTATCTGTTGCATTCCTGGAATTTTCATTTTAACTGGGGGTCCTGTATTTTATCTGACAACGCTACCTGGGACTCAAGGCTCACTGCCTTTCCTTGTTACTAATAGTCTGTTTTCTCACCGCTTTCACTTATACGCAAAGAACACGGACTTTGTTTCCTAAGTCCAGCTTCCGATGTCGGACGGGGAGAGCAGAGGTTACATGGGAAGTGAACTGAGAACTGCTGAGGGGAGAGGGTAAAGAGGGAGGGGAGGGACATGTGTTTCCTAATTTAGTTAAAAATCTAAAATCTGTTCCTCTTTGGTCTCTGTGAGGAGCCCGGTGGTTATCACTGTGAACGTGAGGCCACGTTTCCTGTGGCGAAGGGTACGTGTGTTTGCATCAACAGGGCCCGTTTCTAGGGCTCCTCTCAGGATATGAGGCCCATGGCAGGTCGCAGAGGAAGAGGGAGGGCCTATGGGCAGGGGCTGCTTGGGAGGGAGGCTCTGGCTCTGGGGGCTCCCTGGAGAGCCCCCACCCGCCATGGGACAAAAGCCTTCTCCCCCTAGCCCTTTGCCCAGCTTCCTCATTACACACCAGTGGACTGGGACCCTTTGCAGAGCACAGAGGTGATCACGTGTCCGATTCCTAATTTCTGCTCGGGGGTTGGCCTTAGCAGGAAGGGACAGGGCTCAGGGAGTCCCACCTTTCACTGGGAGTTGTCATCAAATGCAGAAGACTCGGGCATGAAATGTGCATGGAGAGCATCTGCTCTGTCCTCAGGGCATCACAGTCTGACCCTCCAATGGGCTAAGCTCGAGCTTTTCCAGCAGGGGCATCTGTTTTTCTAGAACGGGCAGAGCGCCACAGAAGTACCACCTAGTGACACTACCAGTAAGCATGTGCTGCCTCTGGGGCTGGCGATTTTCTTTCAAAACTTTTTTTTTTTAGAGGAAAGTGTTATTTTATAGTAAGATCAATTGATATACTATGGAGTGCCATGCAAATTTTTCGTATTTTTAGATAAAACGCTAAAAATAAAATGTAAAACTTTCGGCTTCCTCCTTCTTCAAGCAGGGATGGAGAGCATGCCAACCTCACAGGCACAGGGCCACTGCAAGGACTGAATAAAGAAATGCAGGTAAAGCCTTTCCCTGGCACAGCACCAGGCAAGAGTAGGCCCTTCTCTAACTGGGACTCTGATTACCGCTGAGACAGGACTCAACGATTAAGATCTCTTCATCTGATCGTGTATGTGAGACCTCCCTGTGCATAAAGGAATCATGAAGGAATCAAAGAACTCTATAGGCTTTAGGCACAAGAGGAAGATTTCGTTTGATTTTCTCATGGCAGCCTCTGGTCAGGTCTCAAACAGGGCAAAAGTCTGAAAGCCACCTGCCTTGTCCGACATGCTAAGACGGGCACTAATCTTGTACATCTGCGGCCACAGACATGGCTGGCCTAAAAGGGGCCAGAGATCCTTATTACCAGTAGAGAGACCATTCACTGGCTCCCCCTTCATGACCTCTCGCCACGGCTGAAGGCAGGTGTTCCCAGCCCAAGACAATCCAACTGTGCCTGCTGAAGGTGACAGGCCAAAGGTGCCTGGGTGAAGGACGTGGTCAGAAGTGTTCAAGGAGCATGGTGTGGTCAAGAGGGCAGACACACATAACTGAGACTGGCAGGCTCAGGACCCTTGAATCAGCTCTCTGGGTGGATGGAATGGGTAGGGCCTCACGGCATGACACCCAAGGTCAGTGCCCTGCTTACTCATACCCTCTGACCCTTTTTCTCAAGAAGTTCTGAAACTCAGTGGTGGCACTGCTTCTTCAGGACTGAAAACAGATTTGGCCAATGCTCATCTACATTCTGTTTCCCCACTCAACAGAGAGGCCAGCCATGTGCCCTGGGAACTCTCCCAGACTACTCTGAAGTGATTGTCCATGCTCCTGTCTTGGAAGGGCCAGCCAGAAGTGATTTGTAAACTAAAGGAAGACTATACATAGGCCTTGACAAACGGCACTGAACAATTAGCAGTGACTCAATCTGACTCCAGGACAGCAAGAGAATATTCTGAATAATGCACGAGAGTAGAAGGCATGTCTCTTCTCATTAGGGGCCAAGACGTATTCACGCTTTCTTACTGACCTAATAATTGTTGCAAATGTACAGAAACAGTTGTCCCAACAGCTCGACTACCTTTTGGCCTTCCACTTCTCCTTCCTGCCTCTTGCTCAAGCTGGCAGCTATCCTTCTATCACCTCGGAAAGCTAGGTGCCACGCTCATGGTAACTCCTACATTTAAACTGCTCTTCAGATTTACAGCCTCAGCTCTGAAACATGAACAGGCTTTTTCAGGGTAATGAGCCTCACGCACTGTTTCAGCCAACATGCGATCAACCTAGCCCCATAATTAGTTCCTGCTAAAATATTACACTTTGTCTAAACTACATAGGAAGATGTTCCTCGGTTATGAAATCTACTTTGTCAAAATCAGTCTCGTTTGGAGATCAGGGGGGCCTCGCTCTTCTTCTTTGTGGTGGTAGAGTTGCCCCCAAAGCCATTTTTGTTTATCCAAGCCATGATCCAACATCTTTTTTTTTTTTTCCCAATTTCAGCTTGTGCAGCCTTTCCTTTTTGAAAAACAAAGCATAGCAATCACAATTCTCCCTTGGCCAGTGGCCAGACATCCAAAGCCTGGAGCCAGGAGATTAACGGATACACCCAGAGAGGGCAAGGTCAGAGAGCAGAACATTCTGGACACGTGTGTGTCAGAGACAGACTCATAGGACCAGAGAGCGGCTCTACATGAGGGTCGGCCCCTCCCAGTTTGAATGACATGCTAAGGCCCTTCCAAACCAGTGGATGAAACATGCCTGTGACACTAATTAATGCCAGGCAAAATGTAACAGCAGATCTTGGAAACTAAAAATAGACCTATTCCAACTGATTCATCCCCTGACTGCACAGAATTCGGAGGTTTTGTATCTGTTTCTCTTCTGTATGTACATTAGATTATGGCCTCTTTTCTCTCCCTCCATCTTTGTTGTTCTTCTTTTATGTCTCTCCTTCTTGTTGAGAGGTTTAAACCTTCCAGAAGAGATGTCCCCACTTGGCTACCCTCCGACCCACAAACATGCTTAATAAGCAAGGAAATCATTTCTTTTCCTGGCTCACATGGTTGGGAGCTATGTAATTTGTACTTAATATTTTCCATGCGGATGTTTCTGCCTGTTGCATCGCACACAGAACTCTATAGCTTTGTTTCCGATTACGGTCCCTTCTATTTTAAACTTTGTTGATTTCTACTGGGAAGGAAGCCTATTTCATACAGATTAGCTGGACAGCTGGGTCTGATTGCTTCTGATGACTGGGCTTGGGGCCACCGGGGAAACAGGTTTCCCAAAGCCCCTTGGATGGAGCCCCATTCCATACAGCCCGAAAAGAATGGGTCAGTGCTCACTTCAGGGAGGAAGGGTCAGCAGCCTTGGGTGGAAATCAACAGGTCAAGCCAAAGGCAGGATCAGACCTTATTCCACATCTCAGGCTTAGGAGGCTATGCTGGAAGGTGGAGGAGGGGCGATCAGAAGCCCCCTGATTCAAAAGCTCTCACAGGGACCTGAGTGGGGGCTTGTGTCAGAGATAACTACGTGTGCTTGGAAGGAAGCATCCATCATGCTTGCCTGATATAATCACTCGGGAGGCAACACACAAGGCTCAATGATTAAGGTCCCTTCATCTGGCCTTGCATCCCAGACCTCCAGGTGCATAAAGAAATCACAAAGACCTCTCTCACCTTCATGTGCTCAGTCCACAGGCAGGTGGGGGCTGCCGCGCTCTCCCGAAAACCGGTGGCTCCGATGAGGCAGGAGTATTCTCCCTGCTCGTCCCATCTCTGCCTTTGCTTCTCTTTATGCCTTCTCTAGAGAAAACCGAGTGCTGGAAATTTAAAAAAAAAAAAAAAAAAATTTGTGTGTGTGGAGGGTGGTGGGTGTCGGGGGTGCCGGGGCGGTGTGGGGTGGCAGAGGGACACGGGGGGGGGGCGGGTAGGTGTGCAGCCTGCCCTGGCGTGGGTTCGGGTTTAATGGCCGACGCTGGTGAGATGGTTTGCCTGCTGAAGCTCAGTGCCACTGCAGCTCTGTGTGTGGGCGGCGGCAGCTACACGGCTGGGTTTCAAACCATTACACTGAACATTTGCAAACAGATAAAAAAACAAAACCATCCGGTACAAATGGAAACTTCTGTTTTCCCTTCTCTTCCTGTGTTCTGTCCCCCCTCACCTCTCCTCTCGGGTGCTGGAGGAGGCGGACGAAGGTGGGCACACGCTGGGCTCCCCTGGCCCCGTCTCTCGCAGCCACACCACCCACTCCCGTGGCCACCCACATGCACGGGTGCGTCTGACCACTGAGACCCCACAGCTCTAGAGACGCCCAGACACGCGAGGAAGACTCTCTTCTCCAGGGTCTCGCTCGGAATCCAGCCCCCGGGAGCCATCAAACCCACGGGGTTGGGGGCTTCCATATCTGGCCACCTCCCAACCCTCCTAGTCTCAAAGCTACCTGGGAACTGGCCGACGCAGGGGGACGAGACGCACTCTCCCAGCTGGCTGACCCTCTCCTCACGGAAGATCCTGTGGACGGCGACACGAGAGAGTCGCTGAAAAGAAAGACGGTCCCACGGTCAAGTTACTCTGGTAACCGTTGTATCCAGTATCGCTCTCAGAGACTCGCAGAGAGCACGTTAGCGGGTAAAGGCTCTGAGAAGTCCTGCGATTAAGAATCCCGTTTCTCTCATTTAACCCAGCATTTCCACAGCACGCAAGACCTCAGTCCACAGAGCGCCGTGGGCCTGAACAGCGTCGCCATCCATCACACCACGCAGGCGCACGCAGGCCACGCAGGTGCGCACGCACGCCGCGCACGCACGCCGCGCGCACGCACTCGTGTCCACCCCGTCCCGCCAAGGAAACTTGCCGGGAGTTGGCTACTGTAGTCGAGCACAGGAGGAAGTTGGCGGAGCGAGGTGCTGAGGGCGGCCGTGGCGGTGAGGACGCAGCAGCCAGGCACTCACACGACTGCCCCACGCGGTGAGTGGTGAGCCTGAGGCTGCGGTTCCGGTTCCGGCGGGACAGGGAACACGAGCGGTGCCGACGGCTCCCCGGGGCTGCGGACGCCCAGCGTGATGGGTCCCCTCCTGGCTCCTCCCTCCCAGAGGCGCAGCCTGTGGCCGCACCCACGCGAGATCACCGGGCGCGGTGGGGCACCGGGCGCGGAGCGGCCTGAGAGCCCCCCGCCCGCCGACCTCTGCTGGGCGGTGCAGAAAGCAGGTGGGCCGTCCGCTCCTCGAGAGCATGACGCTTAGGAGGCAGAAGAACATAGCCTGAAACGCGTCAACTCCAGGAGATAAATTTGCCAAAGGGAGCCTTTCATATTGGAAATGGCCTGTGGGACAGGCAGGGGCGTGGAGGAAGGGACAGGAGAGGAAAAGATGGGGCACTCTGCTGGACTGGGGGCTGCTGTGGCCCATCAGTGCCGGGGGATGCCAGCCCCACGGTCCCCATCGTTGGGCGTTGGGCAAGGCCTTGGAGCCCTAGCCTCATATAAAAACTGTTTTAAACCAAGGGTGGTTTTGACCCCCGGGGGACATTTGGCAATGTCTGGGGACGTTTTTGGTTGTCAAAACGAGGGGCGAGTGCTCCTGGCATCCAGTAGGTAGCATCCAGGGATGCTGCTAAACATCCAGAGATGCACAGGGAGGTCTCCAAAAGAGAATGATCAAGCCCCAATGCCAACCGTGTGGCAGAAACTGAGAACCCAGTCCAGGTGTCCAGTCCCCCTTGATGGGGCTCAAATGAGACACCACATGGGATTCTGACTAAACCAGAAGGCAATTACAGTATGTTTGATAAGAAGGAGACTTCCATATCATGTAGATGGCATTTAATTTCTTATTGAGAAACAAGATGGAAACAGATGGAAAGTAGAGTAAAAGCTCTCTGCTTCAGACCAAGATGAGAGAAAGCCTGCCTGCCTGCCTTATAAACACTCCAAATTACACGATTTAAAAAAAAAAAAAATAAGAAATGCCTCCTCTTGCTTAAGTACATCAGAGAACTTGAACTCTGTGTGAACAAAGTGAAATGAGTGTAGAAAGCCTTTAAAAAGCTTGCAAGCACTTCGAAGGATAATCATTGGTAATTAGAGCATTTTATAGAATCCATTAAAGGGGCTTTAAACAAAGCTGAAATTATTTGTTGACCTTTCCTCTGAAGGAGGGTAACGGTCATGCTGACAACACTAATGTGTCCAGCCTGGTTGGAGGTTTTCTTTTAAAGAAATCTTCAGCCAAGCCTACAGTACAGTTCTCAGTACATGGCAGATTATTAGAGATCAACAAAAAGAGAAAGTGAAATTAAAGTTCAGAGTCCTGTTCCAGCTGACTTCCCAGCCTCAAAAAGAAAAGCTGATCATGCCTCACTCTGCGCCCCCATTCAGTGGGACCCTGAGGCAGGACTCAGAGCCCAGGCCCTGGAAATAATTTTCTCTTGGCCAGTAGTGAAGTCCCAGGTGGGTGTGAACTCAGGAGAGGCAGGTAGCGCCAGACCTGCTGTGATGGGAGTGAAGGAAGACAGGGTGTGTGCAAGGCTATCAGTGCAAAGACCAGCACTCTTGCAAAGAGGCTTTCGAGGAAGGAATGACAAGCCAAGTTTCTGACGTGGACGGTGCAGTAGGCCCACACTAGCCAGTTACATCAGCTTCCTCCAGGAGCCAAAACAGAGAGCAAGGCCAGGCTGTTAGTTTTTACTTTCCCGTGCCTCCCTCATCCACCTATCCACTCACTAGCCAGGACAAGCAATAGTCGCACATCTGAGAACTTCCTGTGCCAGCACTTTGCTTGGCCCTAGGAACAAAGTGGTGAAGAAAAAGCAAAGGACAGCCTCTGCCTTCATTGTGCTCATAGTCAGATGGAGTAAAAAGACAAAGATCAAAGAATTATGAAAAACATCCAATTCATTCAAATAGTCATCGGCTGAGTATTTGAACCTCTACTTTATACTAGGCACTATTCAAGGAGAAAAAAAATGTGTAAGCAAATTATTATCAACAATGAGAACAACAATTTCATGAAACTCTTATCTGAAGAGTAATGCTTATCAGAAGCTCTAAAGCCGAGGCCACCTCTCTTTGTTAAAAAGGGATGGGCAGATGGGTATTAAAGAGGGCACGTTCTGCATGGAGCACTGGGTGTTATGCACAAACTATGAATCATGAAACACTACATCAAAAACTAATGATGCAATGTATGGTGATTAACATTACAATAAAAAATTTTTTTAAAAAAGGGATGGGAGGGACCAGGAGTTAAGGACCTACCAATCTACGATGGGTTAGTCGGAAAGGGAGTAGCTTCCCATTTGGTGATGCATCATTATACAACTCCAGATTCTATGCCATCTAAAGTCATCTTGCACTCCACAATTTCTGTGAACCCTAAGCTTTGGAAGCATTCCCTTAAACGTGGAGGCACTGTTGAAGAAGAGGACCCAAACCATCCCAAGCATGGATTTGAGGTCTTACCAAAGGAAGGGTGCTGTTCAGAACCTAGTACAGCTCTGGAATGCCTGGTTGTGTAGTTCCCCACCCTTCCCTGGGTCCTGGCAGGCCAGAGGAGGCACACCAGTGCTTCCCACCATGGGGAAAGATTTCTCTACACATCAGTGTCTACTGCTTTTTATATGCCTCGCTCGCTCCCTTGTGTCTCTGCTTTTCCATAGCTTCCACCCTATTCCCACTGCCAATTCCTGACTCTTTACACCTGACATTCAAATGTGTCAAGAGAGAAAATGGTTCACTTAGTCTATACAGAGCCTCACAGTTGGTCAGAGCTTGCCCTTTGGGTTTACCCAGAAGCCACACGCCTTCTTTCAGATGACTGCTGTGGAGCCAGCCGGCTACCACTGAGCCAGCCCTAAACAAGGGACTGAGTTTCTCCAAAGGGCAAAGCCAGCATTCTATGGAGAGCCTCCCTCCCAATATAGTGGTGTTAGGAGATGAGGGTCTGGACCGATCTGGTGGTCCATGAGGTAATTCCCCATGACTTACAGATGAATATTTTAAATTGCCGTAGTTATATTTTTATTCTAACGTGACTTAGTAGAGCTCCAGCTAAAAGATCAAACTCGTGTGTTTCCCTTTTCAATAAATGTTAATAGTCAATTTTAAAAATACTAATTTTATTGAAGGACTTATACATACATCTAAGTGAACTAGAAATGATTTTGAAAAAAGAATAAAGTCAGAAGAATCACACTATCTAATTTTAAGACTTCTTTTATAGCTACAGTAATCAAGACGGTGTGGTATTGATGGAGATAAACACATAGATCAATAGAACAGAATAAAGGACCCAGAAATAGACCCACACAAATATGCTTGACTGATTCTGGCAAAGGTGCAAAAGCAATTTAATGAAGGAAGGATAATCTTTTCAACAAATGATGCTGGAGCAATTGGACATCTTAGGTAAAAAGAAAAATCTATGCTAAATCTCACACCTTATACAAAAAGTAACTTGGAATGGATAGTAAATTTAAGTGTCAAATGTAAAACCATAAAACTTTTAGAAGAAAATATGGGAGAAAAGCCTTGGGACCTAAGGTTAAGACGAAAAGTTCTTAGATATGACACCAAAACTATAATTCACGAAAGAAAAAAGTTAATGTTGTATTTTATTAAAATTAAACCTTCTGCTCTGCAAAAGACTCTCTGAAGATGATGAAAAAAGTTTTTTTGAACAAATGGTGTTGGAACAACTGGATATCTACATGCAAAAAAAAAAAAAAAAAGAATCTAGGGCCGCCTGAGTGGCTCAGTTGATTAAGCGTCTGCCTTCAGCTCAGGTCATGATCCTGGGGTCCTGGGATTGAGCCCCATGTTGGGCTCCCTGCTCAGCAGGAAGTCTGCTTCTCCCTCTCCCTCCCACTGCTCCTCTCTCTCTCAAATAATAAAAATAAATTTTAAAAATGAATCTAGACACAGACCTTAACTCTTCACAAAATTAACTCAAAATGAATCACTGACCTAAACGCAAAACTGTGAAACTCCAGGAAGACAACATAGGAGAACACCTAGATGACCTTGGGTTTGGCAATAATCTTGTAGATACAACACCAAAGTCACCCACCATGACAGAAATAACCAGTCAGCTAGACTTCATTAAAATTAAAAACTTTTTTTTAATTAAATATTTCTGCTCTGTGAAAGCCAATGTCAAGGGAATGAGGAAACAAGCTACAAATGGGGAGAAAATATTTGTGAAAGACATCTAATAAAGACTTATCCAAAACATACAAAGAGTTCTTAAAACTCAGCAGTAAGGAAACTACCCAGGTGCCTGGGTGGCTCAGTCAGTTAGGTGTCTGACTCTTGATCTCAGCTCAGGTCTTGATTTCAGGGTCATAAATTCAAGCCGTGAGTTGGGCTCCACGCTAGATGTGGCACTTACTTAAAAAATAAATAAATAGAAAGAAAGAGAGAGAGAGAAAGAAGAAAGAAAAAGAAAGAAGAAAGAAAGGAAGGAAGGAAGAAGAAAGAAGAAAGAAAGAAAGAAAAAGAAAGAAAGAAAGAGAAAGAAAAGAAAGAAAGAAAGAAAGAAAGGAAAGAAAGAAAAGAAAGCAGAAAGAAAGAAAAGGAAACCCAGTTTAAAAATGAGCTAAAGACCTTAATACACACCTCACCAAAGAAGATCCAAGGGTGGCAAGTAGGTATACAAGCGCAACATCATATGTCACTAGGTAATTGCAAATTAAAACAAGATGCTACTATGTAAGTATTAGAATGGCTGAAACCTGGAAACACTGACAACACCAAATGCTGAAAAGGATGTGGAGCAATGGGAATTCTCATACATTACTGGTGGGAATGCAAAATGGTACAGCCACTCTGCAAGACAGTTTGGTAGTTTCTTATGAAATTAAACATACTCTTACAGATAATCCAGTAATCACACTCCTTGGTATTTACCCAAAGGAGTTGAAACTTATACCCACAAAAAAATCTGCACACAGATATTTATAGCAGCTTTATTCATAATTGCTAAAACTTGGAAGCAACCAAAATGTCCTCCAGTAAGTGAATGAATAAATAAACCATGATATATCCAGACAATGGTTACATCCAGACAATGGAATATTATTCAGTGCTAACAAGAAATGAGCTTCAAGCCATGAAAAGTCTACCCACTGTATGATTCCAACTATATAACATTCTGGAAATGGCAGAACTATAGAGACAGTAAAAAACTGTAGAGCTTGCCACAGGTGAGAGGGGAGGGATGAATAGGTGGAGCACAGAGGTTTTAGGGCAGTGAAAACACTCTTTATGATACTATGTTGATGGATGCATTTTATTATACATTTGTCCAAGCCAATAGAAGGCACAACACCAAGAGTGACCTTATTATAAACTATATACTTTAAGTGATGATGATGTATCAAAGTGGGTTCATCAGAACCTTAAACTGCTGTTAAAAATTCTCTTCATTTTTAAAACCTGGAAAAAATATTTGCAAATCATATGTTGGACAAAAGATTTGAATGTAGAGGTAGTAAAGAATTCTCAAATGTAAATGTAAAAAACTCTCAAAATTGAATGGTAAAATCCACTTAAAAAATAGGCATCAGACGTGAACAGACACTCCACCAAGAGGACAAGCAGATGGTCAAAAAGCACATGAGAAGATGCTCAACACCATCCGGGAATGCAGATTAAAACCATCACTGCACACCTATCACAATAGCTAAAATAAAAAATACCAACAATACCAAATACTGGCAAAGATGTCAGTAAACTAGATCACCCACATCTGATCACCCATGTGAGAAATTGGACAGTCACTCTGAAAAACATTCTGGCAGTTTCTTATGAAATTAAACATACACTTACTAAACAACTTGGCGATTGCACGTTTGGGTGTTTCTCCCTGAGAAATGAAAACTTATTTTCACATGCCTGCCTATGCATGTTTATAGGTGCTTTCTTTGCAATACCCAACAACTGGGAACTACCCAAAGGTCCTTTGATAAACTCATGTATCTACACCATGGAATACTATTAAGAAAAAAAAAAAAAACCCTACTGATACAACTTGGATGAATCTCAAGGGCATTGTGCTGAGGGGGGAAAAAGCCAATCATATGCACTATATGATTATGTAATACTCTCAAAATGACAAAATCATAGAGATGGAGAACATATCAGTAGTTGCTGGGGGGTTAGGGACAGACAGTGAAGTGAGATCATGAAGGGGCATCACAGATCTTGATAGCATCCGCACAGGATAAAATTGCACAGACCTACACACACATACACATGAGTGCACGTGAACACTGGTGAAGTCAGAATGAGGTCTACAGCATAATTAAATGCATTGTACAATGTCACTTTCCTACTTCTGATATCGTACCAGAGTTATTAAGATGTTGCCATTGAAATGATGAAAGGTTAACAGCACCTCTCCACTATTTTTGAGTCTGTAATTATTGAAAAAAGGTTTCAAAAGAGAAAAATATTAATTACATAATAGTATAGGTAATTCATGAATTCAGCAGGAAAATTGGGGTAGCAACACAGACGCACCCAAGGTTTGGGGACAGATGTTCCTCTGGTGCCAACAGGCCTGGTCCCACCCATGGGCAGACATCCAGTGGAGGTCAGAAGCAAGACTCTAGCTCTTCTCCACTCAGGGCTGGGCAAATTTAAAATCACAGTGGCCTCTGAGTCCAAATGAGCCAACTTTCTAAATGGCCAGAGGCCTTCTTTAAACTCAACTGAAATTGAATTGAATGATACAGCAGATGTCTTTGTGATAAGAGCAGCCTTAGACAGAAATACCACATTTCATCAACTCTAAGACACACAATTGCAAGAAGCACCATTATTTTTTGTTCCGCTATGAAAGAAAAATAAGCTGCCAATTAAACCATGACACAATGCTTTCTTATCACTTAGAATTTTTAATTTTACTTATTGAAAGAGTTCTTTGAGACTTAATTAGACAGATTTTTATCACATATTACTATTGTGCATACATAAAAATGAAAATACAAGGGAAATAAATTGGTTGTTATTCCTCAAACTTCTTTATACTGAGTCCAACTCTTCTGAATCACTTTTCAACTCAGACTCATCAATGTCTGGGTTTTTTCCACACTCTCTCATCCTCTGTGCATTCATCCATAGCACTGATGATGTAGCATTTCTTTAAAGAACCCATAAAAGGATTAAAAGTCATGAGCATGGGGCTTTCATCAGACTTTAAAGTTACATACAGTTTTTCTGCCTCGGTTCCCACTTCAGCAGTGTCACTAAACAGGAATGATTTGCTCAAATCCTTCATCACTCCATCCCTACAACAATGACATTCATAGAGGTTATTAGAGGGCTCACTGTCCAATCCAGGATCTTCCAGTATACTGAGACTGCTCAGTTCTGTATCAGTTACATGTGTTTGCTGCTGCAGAAGGGAATGTCAGGCTTGGATGCTGGGCTTTTTTGGTTTGTGCAATGCACAGACAATTCGACTATGTCATGGCCTTCATAACGCACTGTGGACCATAAGATCCATTCTAATTTCAGAAATAATGTTCATGTGAAAAATGCTCATCTTATAATGAAATGCAATAAGTAGAGAAATAAAATAATGTCAGATGGCCTTAACTGCTATCAAGAAAATGAAGCAGGAAAATATCAAAAATGGCTGTGAGGGAGGTGGACAAAGAGAACCTTTCTGAGGACAGGATATTTGAAAAGAGTTTGAAAAATAAGAAGCCATTGACCAAAGGAAAATCAGGAGGAAGTGTCCCTGACTGTATCTGCACGAGAAGTTAGATTATGCTGCAAAACAAAACAACCCCCAAGTCTCAAATACATAAAACAATAAAGGTTTGTTTCTAATTTATACTTCACATGCATACGCGGGTAGACTGAAGTTATCGTTCTCATTTTAAGACTCAAGGTTGATGGAGAAGCCACTGTCTGGAAATCTCCAGTTGCCATGGCAAAGAGAAAGGAAGGGGGTATATTCCACACAGGTTGCAAAATCTGCTACCCACAAATGACACATGTCCATCTGCCCACGTGACTTTAGTGAAAGCAAATTACTAGGGCTGCCTAACTTCCAGGGGACGGGGAGTGGAGTACAATCTACCGTGTGCCTATGAGAAGAACCAATCAGATTTAGGGCACAGCAGTAATGATGACCACACAGGCAGAGAGAAGAGCAAGCACAAATGCAGTGAGGTGCAAAGAAGCATGGTGATAGAGATGGGGCAGAGAGAGGAAGAAGGTCAGTGTGACTGGAGAAGGGTGGAAGGGGGGACAAGTGGCAGAAGAAGATAGCACCCTGAAGAGTAGAGAGACCTGTCCTAGAGCCCAGCCATGCTCTAGAAATCACAACTTCATCCTATGACCTCAAATGCCTGTAGACAGAATTAAGCAACTAATTGTATAATGAGGTGGTTCAATTACACCTAATTTCCACAACTGCTTTTGTTGAGCAAACACTGTAATGCCAGAATGTGGTTTTCAATCATTTAATTAGTCTTCCAAAATGCTCCAAAATCGGTGTTAATCACAGTTTTAAAACAATACATGGAATGTGTCCTTAAATACTTTACTGTGTCTCAGCATTAATCCTCTAATTAAATACATTGAGTAATTGATACATATTTAACACCTGGCACTTGGAATTTTGAAAATAATGCATTTCTGAAAGCCAATGGGTAAAGTCCAATGGGCCTTAGCAGTTTTATTTGGGATGGCCAGGGGTGGAGGGGCCTGGCTCTCAGAACTGGGGTTGTATGCAGAAATGAGGCAAGCGCTAAAACAAAGGGCTTGGGGCTTGGTGCCGTGTCAGAGCCTACCTTAGAATAACACAGCTGCACCCAGGGGAACCTACGGGCACTGCCAGGCCCCTCTACCCGGCATTGGGTGACTGCAGATGCTCCGTGAGTACTGTTCTATCTGCCTGGAGACTCTGCCAGGATGTGGCCATGTTGGTGATGCTGCTGAAAACCAAAGGTTGCAAACCACAGGTGGACTGTATCTTCACAACCCCCCTCAACACAAGAATACCTGCCTGGCCTCTGCCTGACTACTAGGAGCTAAAGGAAAATGTCAAGGGAGTGGGGAACTGATGGGGACAGCAGCTTTGATATCTCCATAAAGTCTGAGCCACTAAGAGAACCTTGAAAAGGCTGAGTTTGAAGTTGACCACCCCTTAGAGCCCACAGTAACATCTCTGCACTCCCAGTTCTTCATCCCAGCTACACCAGTGAACAAAAATAAAGAGGGAATTATCACATCTAATAGAAAAATGTAGTGAAAAACACAAGATATTTTTATCTTGTATACTATGCTTCACTGATTCACTCCCAAAAAGGGTTTATTGGGAGCATATGAAAGGTGTATTAACATGTATGACATGTCAACAATCTGGATATTGCTGTCTTGGGATGCAAGTTTGCACTTTTATAATAGAGATCCAAAAATTACAGTGGCATAAGCAAGATGGATGTTTATTTTTCTGCTATGTAACAGTCCCGACACAGGCAGTCCAGGGATGAATGGCAGATGCACAGAGTCAAAGACCCAGGCTGTTTCTAACTGGTTGGTTTGCCTGCCTGGCAGATGCCCTGCCCATACAATCCAAGATGGCACACCACCTCTTTTCACGATGGACCGAGGGTGTGAGGTGAGCACACCCCTCCCCCGTGAGGGCTTGACATGGAAAGTGTATAACTCATTTCCCTTTGCAGTTCTTTGGCCAGAAATTAGTCATAAGGCCATTTCTAGCTGCAAGAGAAGATGGGAAGTTTCATTTTTATCTGGGTGACCAGGTATTCAGCTATGAGACAGAAAGGAAAAGTGACATGGGAGGGACAGCTTATAAGCCGTGGCATGTTGCCCTCTGGGAGTTTGGAGTCTGCTGGAGGAAGAAAAGCATATGGCCAAATTCCAACATTTCACCCCAGAATGGGCCAAACACCTATGGGGATGGAAGCTCACAGGAGGGGGTACTTTGGGGACCAAACTCAAGAGGGAGCTACAGTATCTACCGCAAAGGATAGTTACAGGCTTAACATCAACTCAAGAGTGCAGGGACAAGCAGGGTGGTAGAAGGTGGCCTGAGTTCCAGGGTCATAGAACAGAGCTTGAGTCCTGCCCACCACTTAGTTTCTCGGTGACAGCGAAGGCAGAATTCTAAAGATCTCTCCCAAGATTCCCAACCCCCGTTATTCAATCAAACATGAGTCTAGGTACAGTTGCAGAAAACCTTGGCAAATGGCATTAAGATTACTAAATCTGTTGAGACTTTAAAAGTATTCTGGGGGCACCTGTGTGGCTCAGTCAGTTAAATGTCCAACTATTTATTTCAATTCAGGTCATGATCTTAGGGTCCTGGGATCCAACCCCGTGTCAGGCTCCCCACTCACCTGGGAGTCTGCTTGTCTTCCTCCCCCTGCTCGTGCTTGTGTGTGCTCTCTCTCTCTCACTCTCAAATAAATCTTCAAAAAAAATTTTAAATAATAAAAGTATTCTGGATTATCCAGGTGAGGCCAGTGTAATCACACAAGCCCTTCAAAGCAGAAGAGGAAGGCAGAGGTGCAGGGGAAGAGGAAGACAGGAGATAAAGCAGCAGGGAGGGAAAAGAGGTTTGAAACGTGAGAGGGACTCAACCACCAAGCTGGCATGAAGGAGGTCTCAAGCCAGAGGGTGTGGGTGGCCTCCAGAAGTTGAGAATGTCCCCCAACCCCCACTGAATAAGAACAGGACCTCAGTCCTACACCCATGTGGAACTGAATTCTGCCAACAACCTGAATGAGCTTAAAAGTGGGATCTTCCCCAGACCCCCCAGACAAGAACACAGACCTGCCAACCCCTTTTCAGCATCCTGGAACTGGAGCAGAGGACCAGCTGAGCCCAACAGACTGTGAGACAATAACTGGATGCAGCTTTAAGGTGATAAACGTGGTCATTTGCTATGGCAGCAATAGAAAACAAGGCCAGTGACCTTGGGCAAGTCCGTCATCTGCAGTTTGTTTTCCTCATGGGTCAACAAGAAGAATAATAGCAGTCACTCCTGAGGGCTTGTAGGAGGCTGAAAAAAGGCACTTCAGATAGTTGGTGTGCGGGAGACAGTCGACAAATATTCCCGCTACAGCACGGGATAGTTGTTATTCCCACCTCGGAGATCCCGAGGCCATCGAGACACAGATGGAAGCTGGCACTTACATGCACAGTCTTAATCAATGCTTGCCACAACCCTATAAGGCAGTTACTTTTATTGGCCCCATTTGCAGAAGAGGGAACTGAAGCACAAAGTGCTTTGTGCACAAAGCACAAAGTATCAAGGTGATACAAGCTAATAAACAAAGCTGAGATTCCACCCAAACCATGGGGCTCTAGAGCTCTGAGAGGAGGGAGCCAGATGCTCCCATCCCAGCCCCATTGTACAGATGAGCAAAGAGAAGCTGAGAGCCAGTCTTTAGGGAGCCAAGCTCCACAAGAACAGCAGGTCTTGGGTTGAAACACAGATGACCAATCGCCTTTCAGGCATGGCCCACAGTGGAGCTAGTGGTTTTCTCTCATCCTTCCTGGATGGCAGGGAAGCCTAATGTCTTGCTGTTCAGCTTCCAAGAGCTGGCTGCTTGAAGAGAAAGGTCACAACTTCTATCCATTTAAAGGCCAAAAGAGAGAAAAGTAGACAAAAAGCCCAGTAGAGTTCCTCCATTATTCAGTAATCGTTGGGCTCCTTCTGGATGCCAGGCACTGTTCTTGATGCTGGGTTACATCACTGAGCAAGCTGGGCACAGTCCCTGTAAGGAGGTTAGGACAAGAAACAAGTAAATAACCAAATGAGCAAATCTGATCATTGTGGATAGAGGGAGCCCTTCAGGCCTGGGTCTGTTGGCTCCTGGTGCCACTACCCTCTGTCCACTCTTCAGTAAGATGCTGGGCATCACTGTCCATGTTGGAGGAATCTGGGGTGGTCCCCAGTACCGCTGGGAAGCTGGCATAGAGCTGACCTAGAGATATGCCCAAGGCATCTCCGGGAGCCAAGGAGGAGAGTCTGGACTGCGACCTGTCCCCATATCGGGGCTCTGATCTTCCCTGCTGATTGTCGGTGAGGCACACTTCATGGCAGTGACAACTGAAACTCTGGAACCCAAGAACAAGCACAATGGAAGTGAAGCAGAGCCTAAAGGAAGAGGGGGATGCATGAGGTCTCCATCCAGGGCCGGCCCTGGGCACTAGTCTGCCTCCCCTCTCTGAGCCCCATTTTCCAAGCTCTAGATGAAAGAACAAAGGGAGATGAGCCCTCATGTGTCCTCCAGCTCCCAGCCTCCAACATGTACTCACCCCTCGCTCACTCACCCAGCCTCGGTCTGCCCCTGCTGTGCACCCAGCCCTGCATTCATAACTATAAATTGATGCTTTCGGTTCCCTCTTCCTGCTTGGCAGCTGTCAAACCAAGCCACACAGGGCCACCTGGACCGCCCATGGGCAAGGCTGTCTGGTTCTGCATGGAGGTGCCTGTGTGTGGATCTGCGTTAGCATATGTTGCTTTAAATCATCTTAAAAATTGACTTTGGGCAAGAGCTTGACAGGTGAGATGTGTTTTCCTACTGGAAAAACAAGCAGAGCTACAACCCAAGGCGACCCCACAGAAGTCAAGTGGGAGCAGAGGTTGAATAGGCCCTAACAGATCAGTTGAGAAGCTTCCAGCCGCGGTCAGCAGCATAAGGGGCCCCTGTCAGGGCCTGGGAACCTCAGCAGAGCAGAATCTCCAACCGTCAGGGTTTTCACCCGGCTCACCGGTGCCCACAAGGCTGGAGAAGTAGCCTGTTCCCCCTCACGGGCTCACCTTCCAGTCAAGGAATGCTTGAGATGGAGTGGAGGGTTTGCCGAGGATTTGAGTGAATTCACCAGTCTAGCAGTCCAGTGGTTTACAAATAAGTATGAAAGGAACAAAGAGGCCAAAGTTGGCAAAGATATTTCCAGAAAATATGCAAATATCCGTCAAAGAAGCAGATGAAAAGATGCTTCACCTCGAGAAAAGCATCAAGAGAAAAGCTTGTGAAAATGAGCTCACAACAAGGTAAAGTATTGCCAACATGGGTTGCCAAGGGGGAAGGAGACAAGTAATCTCCTACCCCGCTGAAGGGCATGTTCAATGGTCAACTTTCTGTGGAGTCCAGCTGGGCACAATTGGCACGGTGATTAATCATCTAGGAATTTTCTGCCCGACAACATAATCAGACAAATTCACAGTATGTGTGTATGAGTGGTTTGTCGAAGCCAGAAAATGCCCCCAACCAAAAAAACAAACAAACAAAAAAAAATCCCCAACAAAAGACCCTTGGCCAGCTAAATTAAGGGACATTCACACAATGAAATGCAGTGCAGTCATTTTAAATGCTGGTATAACTTTACATTTTTTGACTTAGAAAGATGTCTCTATGACATTATTGGGTGGAAAAATAGCAAGTTACAGAACAGCACACTCTGATCTTCCCATTTATGCAAAATTGCTCATATGATGGGGCGTTTGTGTGCGTAGCTCAGTGAGACGCCGCAGAAGACCGACCACAATGTTACCCCTCCATAGAGGGAACTGGAGGGATTTTCATTTTCATCTTTATGCTTTCCTGTATGGTTTGAATTCTTTACAATGATCATGTATCATTTTTATAATCAGAAAAAAGTACAATAAAAACGGTTTCCATTTTAAAAAACGAGCAAATTCAATGAGGCACAAAGAATGCAGACATTCTGAAGGCCCTTGCCATGCCTGGGTGGGAGATAAATCTGCCTCACGCCCCAGAGAGCAGGGAGTCTGCAAGGCCGTCCCTGCCTACAGGGGTACATGCAGCCTCAGACCTCCTCCTACTGCACACACGGCCCACTCACCCCCACCCTGCTGGCAAATTCCCACCCATGCCATGAGCACGCCTCCCTTCTCTGCCCCAGGGCCCTGTGAGGAGTCCCAATGCCCAGAGGGGCACATGCACAGGGCTGGGAAGTGGATGAGCAGCAGGAGAGGGCCACCACTAGGGACCCTGTCTGGGGTGCAGGACTAGAATGGGCAGCAGGAAGCCCGGGGCGGGGGCGGGGTAGACTGCCAACGCTTTGGGAGCCAGGTGAACTGGCCAGTCGTGTATCAGTGAGCAATGGATCCCACCTCCTCTTCTGTGCAGTGAGATACAATGGTGCTTGCCTCATGCTGAACTGATGCACATGGGGACTGAGCACAGCATCTGGATGGCCTGGACTTTACAGATGGTTCAAGCAGTATGAATCATCCGTGTTATTGGAAGTGTAGTTCCTGCTCTCCGAAGAAACCAAGACTCTGGCTAGAGGCGAACTTGAAGTATCTGGTGACCTTGGGCGGCCTCAATGATCAGATTGCTGAGCATGTGGAGGGAGGCCTCTGCCAATGACCCCAGACGGGGAAATGGCCCAAGATGCTGGCAGGTTAGCACTGGGATAAAGGCATCTCTTGACCCTCTCTCCCACACAAAAGGGCATTTTAAAATGAGACCCATTCAGAAGCAGCTCACGTGTGCTAAGCACCTACTGTGCACCACACACTTTCACACTCACTTCCTATGGCCCTACAACAACCTGAGGAGAGTGTTACCAGCCCTCGTGGTGGACAAGGAAGCCGTGGCACACAGTGACAGCCTATGTCACACCAGGGGTAAATGTCAGACACAGGACACTGGGTCTTGAGTCTCAAAAGTAGAGATTTGGAAAACCACCCTCAAATTCCTAGACCGCCTGCTAGGAACAACCTGTAACACCTAAAATACCAAAGTCATGGATATTTCTGCACCCATAGTGAATTGGGGGCATTTATCATTTCTGGGTTAATCATGCTACCAACAGCTTCCAACACCACTGACAAGCTCCCCGTGAAAGCACCTTGCATTTCAAAAGTGCTCTTGTACATTCAGTGGGGCTCAAGCACATAAACATGCACAGGGCACGTTTATAAAGCCCGTCTCATATGTTAGCAGAGGAAAGGAGCCAAAGGCCCCAAACCTATTTCCTGGCCCTCACCCGCTGATGGGGAGGATGGAAGGTGATGTGTCAGGTGACGGCCCAGTGTGCCAGGACCAGAACAGTTCAGCAGTTAAGGGCATCCTGGAAACTGAGGGGGCCTTTCACACTTCAAAACCCACACATCGCCCAACAGCTATAATGGTTCACATCCCATCGGAAAAATACAAGGAGGGAAGGAGCTCATGACGGCATTCTAGCTTCCCCCCCTTCAATCACGGCAAATGCTGGGCAGGACAGGGAGACAGGCAGCTCCATAGCCTGAGGGTGGTGGAGTCACATGAATCCGCATATGATGGAACTGTGTAGAACTACACATGCACACACACACATACGAACACACAGGCGATTCCTCAGTGAGGTCCGCAGCATGTGGATGGCATTGCACAAAGGTCAGTTTCCTGGTTTTGATACATGCTGTGACTCCACAAGGTGCCTTCGTTGGGGGAAGCTGGGTGAAGGGTCCACAGGAACTCTCTGTACTACCTTCATAACCTCTTGTGAGTCTAAAATTATTTCAAAATAAAAAGTTTTCAAAAATACATCCAGAATCTGCCCACTTCCTACTTCCCAGTCTGAGCTGCATCATCGCTTAGCTGGTCGCCCTGCAGCACTCGCCAGGGGCCACCAACCTCTCAGGGGCATCAATGGCCACGGGCCTTTATGGGTCTCCTTGCTCTCACTTCAGCTCATCTGCTCCCCACCAGCCACATGGCCCCCTTGGCTTCCCGGCATCGGGACACGCTAGTGCCTGGCTCTCCTGTGGCCACTGCCTTCTCCTCCTTCAGGTCTCAGAGACCACCTCTTCAGACAGGCCGTTTTTGAGCCCTTGCCTACAGGGCCCCTTCCAGGCCTGACAGGGGAGGGACACAGAACTTTCTAGAGTGGTGGAAGTGTACCCTGGTGGGGGTGTTGGTGGTATGGGTGCATACACTGGCCCAAGCTCACCAAAGAGAACGTGTTTGATCTGTACCTTATGTAATTACACCTGGTTAAAAGAATGCAATCACAGTGTTGAAGACCCCTGCCTAATGCGACTGCTCTATCACCCTATTTATTTTCTTCATGGCACATGTCACTGTCATCATGTTTTCACACATGTTTACTTGTGTATTGCCTGTCTCCTGACACACAGATGCACACACGCACACATTCTGCACGCACACACGGTCAGCCGCCCTCTGCGTGAGGTGAAGCAGAGGCCTCCTGGACGGCGGGAGCTACATCTGGCCTGTTCACACAGCGTGCGCAGCATCTAGCTCAGGTCCTGGCTGGATACAACGAATAAACATTTGCCAGGCTTACCTCGTTGCGGGCTCGCGGCACAGTGAGCTCACCAGGGAGGATCTCAGATCTCTTTCACTCGGATCCTCCCTAAAACCCTCTTGTGTCTTGGCCAGATCAGTCCACATTCAGAAAGGTTCAGCAGGCAGACTGACCAGCTCACTGGATGAATGCTTACTGAGCACTGTGGGGCATGGCACTGACCAAAACAGGCAAAGCCTGGCGCTCGAGTGTCTTCCATTCCAGAGGGTGACAGTCTCATGAGCCAGGAGTTGAAACCGCCCAGTAGGAAATAAAGTGGGAAGCATCTGAATAGAGAACCCATAAAAGGACAAACAACCCAGGCACACACCTGAGGGAAGCAAGTTCCAAAAAACAGAGGAAAGCAAGCTTTGACGCTCTCAGCTGAGGCATGTTTGGGACAACCCAGGCAAGGCGAGGAGTCCCTGTGCCATGGGGACAGGAAGATGTCAGGCCTCAGGGCCATAATGAGGACTTAGGGTTGTACTCTGAGTAAGAGAAAAGCATAGGAAGATTCAACCAGACAGTGCTGTGATCTGACTGAGGTTCTAAGAGGATCCCAGGACGGCTCAGGAAAGGGAAAACTGCAGGGACACAAGGGCAGGGGGAGAGGCGAGGTGGGGGGCGACCACCCAGAGGAGGCCAGAGGGCCCCTGGGACCTAGTAGGCAGCCGTGAAGGTGTTAAGACCCCAACTGTCCTTCAACTGAAGCATCCACAGGATGGAGTCCATGTAGGGCATGAGCTAAAGAGAAGAATCAAATTTTCAAGAGTTCTGCCCAAAACAAAAGGAAGAGTTGACATTTACTCAAGAATAGCTGAAATTTAGCCCACCTGGGGAGCAGCATCTTCAGGCAGGGAAGCAAGAAGTTAGGGGTAGCCAGCAGTGAAGGAGGACAGTCGGGCTGGTGGCCATGGGCAAGGGTGCAAGCAGCACCATGAACTTGGGACCCACAGACATGCGGCAGGTGTGTGTCATACACATTCAGTACCTCACCTAGGAGAGAGCCGGAGACTCCAACAGCAGAGACGAGAAGACGAGAAAAATCCAGCAAAGAAGACAGGGCAACCAACACAGCTGACCACCAAGAAAGAGCTGGCCCTAGAGGACAAAGAAAGAAAAGGTCTCCAGAAAAAGAAAGGGCTAGACTGCGTCCTGCTGCTGGTTGAGGGCAGACCGTGGAGCTGGGCCGCCTGATGCCCCTAGTGAGCGTGAAAGGAGCCAGGTCTTCAGGGTGTGGAATGTAGGCCAAACTTCAGTGGGTCTAAAGGAAGATGGCGGACAGGTGCAAAGGGGCGCAGTCTGCCCATGGAAGACATTGCAGGAGCAGAGAAATGGGGTGGCGGTGACGGGGGATACAGGGTCAAGATTAGCCCTTCTTTTCAAGATGACAGAAGTAGCGTCAGGTTCTAAACAGTTTGTGGGGCGGAGGATCGATGTTGCTAGACGGGAACGCAGGTTGCAGCCAAGTGCACACGCACCCGTGGGGAAGGTGGCTGTGCATGGGAACACAGACTGCTTAAGAAATTGCATTTCCTAAAGAAATTCATTACTTTCCAGCATAGGTAATGATTAGAAGTAACTTCTAACAAAGTGTGTTATGCCAGCCAGGGACGTGTGCATAAGGGACACTCAATAAATATTTGTTGATGGATTGATTTTCATGCACAGTTCCCACTGAACTTGAACACACAAGGTTCATTTATAATTGGAAGCATCTCGTTACATCTACCTAGTGAGCCAAAGTCCTTAAAAACAGTTTGCTTTCCATCTTGCTCCCACTCCAGCCAGCTCTCAGCCTGGCCCCAATTTAAATTATCACTTCAAAATTGGTGAGGCCTGAATTAATGAGATTTTCCTGCACTCACGGCTTTAGATTAAAATCAATGCTGTACTCAAATGCGAGTGGATGAAAAATAGGGAAAGCAGAAACTAATAACTCACTCACATTTTTCTGGGAGACGCCAGCCAAGGCTGTCCATCTTCCTGACTGTCTCCCCCGCTCCTTGGCATACCTGGGACGGGCACAGCAGACCTCGCACGCCAACACCTCTTACTCTATCTTGAGGGCAAAGGCAAAGGCCTCCTCCGTCAGGCTTGTCGAACAAAAAGCATACCCATTAGGGCTGGGCTACTCAGATTTCGGGGTGGTGCGCATGAATCGCCTGTCGTTGCTTTCAAACAACCAGGACATTGAGGATGCGCTGACCTGCAAGGAAAAGCCATCAGCACTTACAAAAGCTAAAACAAGTCAGGGTTTGGTTATCTCAAGTAACAAGAGGTCCTACAGCAGGGCAGGGCCAGGAACGGCGAAGCCGGGAACCCCACAGCTCCTAGCAGGGCCCCGAGTTCTTTCCCTCCCTCTGATCTTGCATCCCTGGAGCACAAGCTTCGTCCTCGGGCTGTCACTGTCACAAGATGGCCAGTGCCATCCCGGGCATCATAGCCGGTCCCAACAAAGAAGGTCCAGCCAAAGAAAAGAGCCATCTCTGCCTGCATCTGTTTTTAAGAGCCTTTTCCAGAAGCCCCCAGCAGACATCATCTAGTGCCTTACTGGGCCGGACTGAGACACTGGCTCACCCCAAAGCCAGCACGGGTCAGAGGAGTGGGATTGCCACGGCTGACTGACTCTGGTCGGAGTTGAACCCCTGTCTGAGGTTGGGAACACATCCGCCACTTGGAGGAGGGTGGGCGCCCCCACCAAACAGAGCTTCTGCCAGCAAGGGTGAGGAGCAGTAGAGAGAAACGCCAGCTATGGGAACAACCATTATGCACCAGCCTGAGCCTCACAAAAGGGTCATCCCTTCCTCTGAGAGGAAGCTGACACTCAGAGGGAGGTGCCTTGACCTGAGCCTGGTCTTCTAACTATAAGATCAGTGTCACCTTGTGTAAACTCCTCGTTGGTCAGATGGGAAGCCCAGCGGAGGAGGAGGGTGCTCCCCAGACATGCTGTCCCCCCACGGAGGCCTCTGACCACACGGTAGCACTTGCTTAGTGGCATCTAATCCCCAACTGTGAGTTTGGAGTCGATAAAAGCCAGATCAAGCACCCATCGTGGTTGTGGAGCCTGAATGATCACAGAAGTTGGATTGCTAACCCTGAGACAGATGGCAAGTTGGGTTCACAAAAACGAACCTTACATGGCATTGGGGGCTGTTGCCAAGGGACAAAAGAGGTGACAATTTTATTCAAACTCAGAATCTGTACCCAGCTGTGCTTCCAGCCCACCTATACAAACTCGGGGCCAGACAAGGCCACCAACACAGCAACCATCTTCTGCCGAGGCAGCCTGAGCAGTGACCCTGGAGGCTGGCGTTACAGAACACGCAGACAGCCCTGTGTCTCATTCTCCTCAGAGCCATAGGAAAAGGAACAGCCATAGGAGGAAAATTTATTTTTCTTGAGCTGTTAGCTGATCACCTGCCATTGCTACCAACACAGATTATTTCACATCAGACGCCCTCTCCCCCCAACTCCCCACACCTGGACCAACATCGCTGACTTTCGTGGGCAGTGGACGCGTGCCCTCCCGGCAGAAGGGAGGTCTGTGTTGCCTGCTCTTACATGCCCTGGGTTACGTGCCCTGGCTAAGCTAGTGAGAAGTCCGACTTCCATATCCTTTCAACTGGCACCCACTTCAAAGACGCTCCGCAGAGCCTCTTCATCTGGTTTCTGTTCTGTGAACAAGAAGCCTGATCAGCACCCGGAAGCGCTCTGCTGAGCACATGCCCAGCTCAGAGACGCTGGTTGGAGAGCAAGATCCCTCTGCTGCTTGCTGACCCCACCACTTGTGGGGAGCCAACTCCCTTCCCCTGTGTTGGCCTTGTCATTGAATCTCCGGCCCAGCACTGCTTTCTAACCCCTCCTTTCATGCTGGGGCTGTCCAACACAAGAGCTGCTGATTCCAACTGCAAAGCCACCCTCCCCGCAAACAACCCCGGCCGGTGGCGGTGTCCTTGGACCTCCCTGGGCCCCTCCTCTCTGTTATCATACCAGGCCATGCACAGAGACCCTTCCCCTCCCTTAACAAAAGTTCTAACTTAGCTGGGATTGCTCAGGAGGGAAAGGATGTTCAGGTCTGGAATGTGCCTCTGAATATGCAAGTGGTATTTGCCCATGATTTATTGGCCATACAGAAGATTTCCATGCACAACTGGTGATTTTCTCTCATTAACAGACACCCCAAACTTCCATCTTCTTGTTCTGTGTTAAACCCCACATCTGGGCCATCTGCATGGCTGTGCCTTTCTGCGGGGCAGCTGTGTATGGGGAGGAAGGAGATGTGCCAGGGGAGCCGGGCTTCAACCCTCGGGCACACCGGAGCTGCCTGGGGACTTCAGGTGATGTCCTCCTTGACAGAGTGAGACAATGAAACTGCGTCGTCCTCCTGCCTGCCTGTGAGGAGGACACAAAAGCTGCTTTGGAGATTACCAGCTGTGCCATCCACCTGCAGGAGACAGAAAATGACAGTGGGCATCATTGCAGGCACCGGCAAGCCTCCCGGGGAAGATTTGGGTCCTGTTGGGTCTCCCCGGGGTTACCCCCATGACTCTGAAGAGTAGAGTCAGAGTAACATGATTATAGTAAAAATAAGAGCAAGCCGTTTATTGCAAACTCATTGCAGCCTGGACCCTGGGCTTTTCATGCAGGAGCTCATGGTTGTCCCCACGCTTTGAGGCCAACATCATGATGAGCCCCTCTCACAGAAAGGGTCTAGGAGGTCGGCTGGTGTATACGCCATCACACAGCTAGTAAATGGTATCACAAGGACCTGGACCCAGGGCTGACTGACTCCTGGGCTGGAGCCATCACCCACTGCACCAGGACCAAAATCCTAGCACCCTGGGTGACCTGGAGCAGGCCCACCCTCTCTGGGCCTTAGTTTCCCTCTCTGCAGAAGGAGAGCATGAGTAAGGGAGTGGACACTCTAAGACCCCTTCCAGCTCGGGCAAACTCTAATTCCTGGAATGAAACTTGGTTGAGAGCAAATTGCAGACTCTTTAAGGCGGCACTTAGTGACAGTGATGCCTGCTGCTCCCCGGCTGTGCAATTTCCTCCCGCTGCAGGGATGGGCCATGAAAAGAGAGGAGCTTCCTGTTGCTCACTTTATAGCCTCCGACTCAGGCAGCGCTTGCTTCTAATAGACTGACGACTACATGGAGGCAAGTTGTTGTTTGGGGGGGGAAGCTTGGTCAGGCTCATTTCCCCCTCCGCCTGCTTCTTCCTAATTTTTTCCCATTTTTTCCCCTAGTCTTTGCCTTACCAGACTCAGATTTTCAAACCTGTTGTCAAGGCAACACTAGGTTTCTCTCTTTGCACTCTGATGTCTCAATGGGGGTATCCATAGCAACAAGAATACCTTGCGTTTTCAAAGTCAGTGACCTCCCCAAGCTTCATGGGACTTGTGGAGATAAATTATGTGTCGACCACTTTTTACCACAGCAACCAATTTAGTACCTAGCAAGCCTAACCCATGACGTCTGTAGCAGTTAGCTTTTGCTGCGTAACAAATAACCCTACAACTTGGTGGCTTGAAGCAATAGGCATTGTCATTGCTGGGGGTTGTCCCTGTCTCAACTGGGCTCACTCTCCTGTCTGCGGAAAGCTTCAGGTGGGTGGGTACAGAGCCTACTTGTCTTGGCTAAGCTCTCGAACTTATCTGGGGGTCCTCTGGCCATAGACTGGTTCAGGATGGCTTCAGATAGGACAGTCAGACTCCCCACTTCAGGGTTCCCTATCCTTCAGTGATCCTAGGCTTTTTCATATGGAGGCAGTAGGCTTTTGAGGTATAGGGAGATAGGGAGGGAGAAGACCAGATAGGGACTTCTCTCGGGACCTAGGTTTGGAGCTGGCATGAGATCGTTTCCATCACTTTCCATTGGCCAAAGCAAGTCTTAGTCCAGACCAGACTCAAGGGGTAAAGCAACAGACTTTTCCTTTCGATGGGAGGGACTGAAAAGCCACATCACAAAGAATGTGGGTGGGTGAAGGGGAGGGGTGACCATTTTTGCAAACAATCTACCACACATCCCTCCACATTTCCTGTGGAGAGATTCAGGCACCACCACTTGGCATCAATAGCCAAGAAGCAGCTTTGGCCCGGAGGGAATGGATCCCTTGGAATTCCCAAGTTGGCCAACCCTTCTAGAAGCAGACTCCCCCTCCTCACAGACATTGTAGCTGCCCGCATTGCTTCCATCTGTGCATGTATGTTATCAGTTGGCTTGACCCACACAGGCAAAGAATACAGTATGTCCCACAGAAAAGAGAAATCCCACCCCCAGGCAAAGGGACATGAGCGCTGGACAGCCAAAATCAACAGGTGACTAATGGCAGACCTCCACCAGCCACCCCCAGCCAAGAAGGCAGGAATCCGTGCTGGGTCAACAGGGCAATTTAGCAAGAGAAATGGAGTGGTTTCTCATTGGGTGAAACCTTTTCCCCCCTGAGCCTCTGGCAGTCTTCAGAGCTCTATCAAAACTATTTTAAAAAAACAAACTCTAGAATAATCTCAGCTTGCCTAATCTTAGAACAGGTTTCTACCTGGCTTTCTACCTGGCTACAGGAGTCTACGTCCCTCCTGAGGCTGGTGAAGGAAGCCGTACTCCAGAGTGGTCCAGCATAAGGGGTCACAGCACATGTGGGGTACACCGACAGCCCAACAGGGGTGGTGAAAATCCCTTTCTAATAAGTGCTCACCACGTGCCCAGGGCTGCCCTGACTTAACAAATGTTAGCTTCCTGTTCCTCAGGATTCTCTGTAAGTGACCAAAGGCCCTGCCAGATGGGCTTCCTTCCAAAGGAATTCATCAAGCTGGGAAGTAAGGTCAGGCTCAAGCAGGTGAGCTCAGATGTGGCCAGGCTGGGGTTTCAAGTGACATTAGCAGCCACATCTCTTGTCTGTCCCTCTGACCAAGGATAAGATCCTTCCAAATACAACTGGATTCGTGAGACGTCTCGGCCCCAGTGTAGGAACCCCAACATCTTTCACTGTGCCAGGGACCAAGCAGGTACTTACAAAAGGAACCAGTGACCAGGGAAAAAGAAATCTCTCATGCATCAGAACTTCCTGGGCAATGTGGTATTTTCCACTGGCAACTTGAAGACTCTCCTGTCTGCCCACAGCGCCCACAGGGGAGGGACTAGGAAGGGCCACCCCGGAGGCGAGACTGCTCCTCCCAAGCGCTCCTCAGAGAGGCCACGAGAGAGTTAACCCGCTTCTCAGAGCCCGGATCCGCCTGCTCATTCACCCATCACCCATCTCCCGCTCCCTGCTCCCTATGAGTCACTGAAATAAGTTTTTCTCCACCATTTAGCCTTCAAAAAAGCAGAAGCACAGTGTCGCATTTCAGAATAAGCCATGCGCTCCAGATTGAATCCCCTGGTGATTCATCCACTTTAAAATTCCCGCCTTCCTCCCACTCCATGAAATGTCAGGAGCACCATGTCACCACATAATCAATTCCCTAATCCCCGGTTTGAAAACCTCTTCTTTAAAAGGTGGTTGCTTTAAACAGAAGCAAAAAAGAATATCATACTGTGGAGTCGTGACAGTCTGCGGAGGGAAGAAGTCAAAGACGCATGATGGATGGGGCTTTCTGGACGTTTTCTTTTTATTATTTTTTAAGGGAACTTGCACAGTGCATCCAAGGGCAGTGACATTGAATTTACATTATCTCGCTTGTGTGTGGAAAGCAGTGGCTGGAAATTGTCACCCAAAATAACCCCTGCTCGGCTTCAAATCTTATCCCAGACGCAATAAGAGAAATCTCAGTCTGATCTTTGTTAATAAAGCAGCTTCTTAGGAAATGTACTCCAGCTCGGCAAGTTCAATGGCTACAAAGTCAACCAAAAAGCTAGGTGTCAAAATTGATTTATCTCCTGCATTTCTTATGCTTTCAGATCATTTTCTAATTCACAAATGTGCTGATTTTCAACGACAATGTTCCATTTTTGTCTAAATTTAATATGAGGAAATTGGGCTGATAAAAGAAAGCCTGAGGCTCGGGGGCCCTCCTGGGTCGGGGGCGGGGGTTGTTATTGGCTATTTCAGCAAACGGTTGCTTTTAATCCAGCTGGAAGCGTTTCATCTCCAGGGGCTTTGTTTGTTTATTTCTGTTTGTTTTTGTTTGTGTCGTGCTATAGGTATCCTTCACGTTTTATAGTGCAGTTGTGAAATCTCCACATTTGTGAATTACATCATGACCTTAGAACCGCCAAGATATTTATCTCCATGTCCCTACGTTGGCCCTGACCACATCCCCCAACAAAGTGTTTCCGACACAAAGCAGGTTGTCAATAGCTGCCGGATGAATGAAATCTACTTAAAAATGCTCCTTCGCTATCCTAATAAGTCGTCCTTGAAATGATAAATCGGGGCAATCCCGAATTCTCCACGCTGAGTTTTCGTGAAGTACCCCAAGAGGGGGCAGCCCGCTTCTCAGCCTACAGGGAGAAAGCTTGAGCCAGAAGACAGACCCTTGGCACATTAACAACAACAACAACAACAACAACAAAGCTCCCTTTAATCACCTCTGTATTTCTCAGCATATTATTCTCCATATGTCAACATACCGGGTTAAAATAATCATTGGAAGGCATCACTTTCAGCAACAGGGCTGGGATCAGGGCCGGTGGGGCCAGGAAGCCTCCCCAGCTGCCCCCTCATCACCCAGGTCATAAATATTTTGGTGTGTGTTTCTTTCTTGTTTTGCTCAATGTTCTCTAGACTGAATAGCGCTCCAAATCCCACACTTGGCAACACAATGACTCTCAAGGAGCTTGTGCTCCTCGTCTCTCGTCCATTGGTGCCACCTGCCCCCACAGAGAGCAGGCTCTCCAGCTGCAAGAACATCCGACGTTGTCATTCCTCAGGATAGAACAGAAAGCCTCTTACCAGTCCCCTGAAGTTGGCTCGAGGACCCTCTCCACACAGGTTTCATCTGCGCACCAACTTGGAAAGCCTCGTGCCACAGGGACATCCAACACCCTCTGAGGACGTTACGGAAGACAAGTAACCTCTTAGTGGAACGTGGCCCAGAGCTGTGCCTATTTACGGGCACTTAGCAGTGAACTCCAGGATGATCTTTCCTGGGTTGCAGAAGCCCTGGGATGACTTCGGAGCAGCTCACGTCACCGGAAATGGCATATCTCGACATTTCACACCCTTTCTTGCAAGCGCTGAGGGACGGGATTTTGGAGGGGGAACTGGCCCTTGAGCATCCCGATAACAACGGGCTCTCAGCTTCTGGCAAGAAGTCATGTCCCCTCCGAGTCAGCTGGGAAACAGAGACCAGACCAGGAGTGGAGGTCACCACCGTAATAACCCCTAGAGTGAAGGAGTGACGTGGGGCCGGGGTGTCGCTCGGGCATGAGGAGGCTAGCCCTTTGTACAGACTCTTGCAAACATCTCAGCCATTCCTGAGAAAGAACTTGACCCCTTGCCACTCAGCAGGGGAAACCTTGAAAAGATGCCCCCTCCCCAATCAAGGCTTTCACCAATCATCTGCTTCCGGAAGGTACTCAAGCCCACTCCAGGTTCTCTTTCCCACAAGTAAATGAATTTAAAAGATTGCAGGTGCATTATCTCTACTAACAACAAAGACTTGGGTTTTTATCTGTTGTCAAGGCAACACTAGCAGTTTTCCCCCTGGCTTCTTCATGCCTAGATTTATGTTTCCATAGTTACAAGAAACCCCTAGGTCTTCAAGGTAACACGAACTGGCCTACTAAAACTTCCAGGGTTGGGATTGTGGCTGGTGGCGAACACTGTGCCCATAAGAACCGAAAGCACCTGTGTCTGCCTGCTCACCCTCACCCAGGGGCTGGGGCTCCACACCCACCCCGACCCTCTGTGTCCCGGGCACCAAGGAGCAGCTCCCTTTGAGACCTCTTGGGCCACTGTAGCAATCTGAGAAGTTAGAAGTCAGAGTGGACTCCGGAAAGGGAGATCCCTCAAACCACCAGACTGAATTTGTTAGACTCGCTGCCACCAGACCCACCATAAAGAGGTCTGCAGAGTAAGAGTTACCCGTTGGGGCTGGACACAACAGTGGCCCAAGGACAGGGAAATTGGAGGGACTCCGAGATGTCTGGAGCCAGAGAAGCACCTCGCCCCAAGCTCTGTAACATCAGTTTCTAGGACCCAAGATTTAGTGTTTCCTCAGGATTAACTCACATGGAACTGACCTTCTGGATGTTTGTACAACTGGGCCCACAGTGTTTTATTTAAGCCTTTGGTTTGATAAATCACTTCTTTATATTACTCTGTGGCATTGTTGGCCTTTCCCAAGGTTTCATTCCCTCAGGAATATTCTGGCGAATACTTGGAGACTGCTGATCAGAGCATTAGGAGTAAAATGGCGCATGGGAGTGGGTGTACGCATGCATGTGGGGGTGTGCGTGGGAGGAAGTGGGAGGGACCTAATGAATCAGTAATATTGTCAGAGAAAGAGTGACGCGGCCAAGTTGAGAAACCCAGACAGGAACCCTGCACTCGGGCAACAGAGCCCAATCATGAAGCTCTTCCTTGTCAACATCAACATCCTTACCAATGGCTTGTTGCCTCCCGTCCATCAGAAGAAGGCACAGGCAGGTGACAGAAGCGACAGAAGGACAGGAACCCCACCTGTATTCGTTGGTCACGCTGCCCTTACTGACGCCACAGCTGCGGGCTGACGCAGCAGACCTTTACTCTCTCACGGTATAGAGGCTACCGTCCCGAAGCAAGGAGCCCGCAGCCCGGCCCCCCCCCCACCCCAGCCCAGGGCTCTGGGCACCGATGTGTCCCACCCTCGTCTCTGACCTTCAGGGGGCCCCCGGCAATCCTTGTTGCTCCTTGGCTCGTGGAGGCTTCACCCCCATCTCTGCCCCCACTGTCACATGGCCTTCCTCCCCAAGGGTCTCCCTCTCTGTGTCTCTTCCCCTCTTCCTGGGAGGACACCAGTCACATTGGATTCAGGGCCCAGCCTGCTCCAGTGTGACCCCATCTCACCTCTGCATCTGCAATGACCCTGCTGCCCAGTAAGGGCACATTCTGAGGTTCAGGGAGGGACGTGAAGTTTGGAGGGATGCTATCCAACCAAGCCCAGGGATCAAGGCTTTGCCTAGGGAATCAGCTGTGTCCCCACGAGGTCTCAGCTGAGCCCTGACCCTTCCTCCAAGAAACCTCCTCTGACCTCCCCAAAGCCAAGGTAGCTGCCCCTCTTAGGAGCCCTCAGAGCATGCTGTTCTTCCCAGCATGGTGGCTGGATTATAATTGTCCAGCTGCTGTCTAAATTCCCCACATGACAGAGGGCAGGCAGCTCCATTTGGCCCTCTCCCTGACCCCTACTCCTTGGGCTTAGGCCTCAGTGAATGTTGCTTGCCTATGACTTTAAGTGACAGAAAAGCCAGACTCTTTAGTTGGCTAACACCTAAGGAGGTTGACTTTCTTGCCCGAGGGCAAGTCCAGAGGTGGGTCGCCTCTAGGCTCAGGAAGTCAGGGCCTTGGCTCTGCCTGGGCCCTCCTCATGGCTTAGCTTCAGTTTGAGAGGAGGAGCAAGATGGGCAGCCTCGGTTCTAGAGGAGCAGTTTTCCAGAAGGATATTTCCCAGACTCTCCTGCTGTGCCAGGATGGGTCACAAGTCCTTTGGACAACCAGTCGCTGGCAAGGCCTGGCTTGAATCCTTCTAGGCTATGAAGGAAAGATCTGTTCTAGGCCTCTGTCCTGGGCTAGCTAAGAGCCATTTTCATCCCATAGGGCATTCTCCCCATATACCTCTCGGGGTCCAGATTTCTCACCTTGAGAAAGATACCAGTTGTATGGATTAGGGGCCCAACCTACTCCAGGATACCTCATCTTAACTGATGGCAACTGTAATGACCCTATCTCCAAACAAGGTCACATTCTAAGGTACCGAGAGTTAGGATTTCAGCACATGAATTTGTGGGACACAATTGAGTCCATGACACCAACTTTGACACTTTAGAGAAGATGATGCCTGCGACTCACTAGGCCTCTAACCATGTGCCGGGTATTGGGCCAAACCCTCAACAACATCCACTGTCCCATGTCCCTTTATAGAGAAACAACTGAGGCCGAGTCACTTCCCTAATGTCTTATAAGGAATAAGTAACAGGGCCACGTGTGAACCCCAAGACCGTTAAATCCTGACGTCAGGACATGAAAAGCTGGCCGACGGTAGCAGATACGCTGGATACATGAGAGCATGATATAAGGACCAAAATGTTCCTGGAACTTCACTGGAGAGAGATTCGTTCAAGAGAAGGTAGTCGGGGAAGGCTTCACAGAGGAGGTGAGATCTGGGCTGGGCCTTAGAGAAAAGCAAACCAAAGATTTTGTGCCCCAGAACCAAATCAAGGAAATATAAAAATGAGCTGCCATTTTTTTAATTATAAAAAAAAAGATTTTCTTTTCTTTTTTAACTGCTATTATGGAAATGATCAAGCATATACCAAAGCTGAGAGAAAAATATAACAAATCCCCACACACCCACAACCCAGATTCTGTAACTTTCAATATTTTGTCAATCTGTTTTATCTACTCCTCTTTTTTCTGGACTCTTTGAGGCAAATCGCAGATAGGATATTATTTTACCTATCAATACTGTTAGATGACATCTTTGTCAGTTGAAGACACTTTTTACATAAGCAACCAATGCAGTTCTGCTCTCACAGCCAAGGACATTAACGAGATTATCATCTGATAACCAAGCAGATACATTTCTCTCATTATCTCAAACGTTCCTTCCCACAGCTCATTTACTGAATGAGGCTGCAGACACAGGGTACACAGCGCTCTGACTGCTCTTTTATATTTCTCTTAATCGAACAATCTCTCCTTCCCTCTTTTGTTGAGTTTGGGTTGGTTTTGGGAGGGTTTGGGGGGGGTTGTTTGGGGGTTTTTTTTGTTTATTTTGCTATTTCTTTGTTAACAGAAAGTAGTCTGTTTGTCCTGTAGAAAGTCGCACATTCCAGGCTTGGCTGTTGCTTCCTGGAGATGGTACCTCACTCTCCCATTGCCCCTCATGTTCCTGAAGACTGGTCGTCAACTCTGACCTTTTTTTAATAAAAGGGAAAAACAACCATGAGCTTGTACTGATATTTCCAATTCCAATTTTAAGATGACAGAGTTTTACTTTGGGTTGTACATCTCTTTACTTTTAAATTGAAAGTCTTGGCTCCTAAAGATATTAACATGACCACCCTTTGTTCTAACCTACATTATCCTTGTAATAATTTCAAAATAGCCATACCAATGTTATTAATGAAAATAAGACTTTTGAAAAGGAGTTAAGATTGATTTACAGTTCCTTTTATCCTTGAGACGTATTCCACTAGGGACAGAGAGTCCAAAGACTGTGTTTGAAAATCATCTGAAATCAATCTTTTGGTGGGTATGGTTGGGCACCAATTTGATATTCCCTGAGATTCATTTATTTCAGTTTGTTGTCAATTTTTAGGGGGTTATTTCTATTTTTATTTTTAATTATGTAAAGTAGGTAGGAGGTTCGGAAATTAATTCTGTGAAATCAAGTAGGTCCCCACCAGCCTCGTGTCCACGCCTGTCTCCCCAGCTCTTCCGTTCCCATCCAGACTCCCATATTAAGTCGTTTTTGGCTTATCCTTCCATTCTTTCTTTTGTTCTTTTCGAAAATGTAAGCATACACACATCTGTTCTCCCCTTTCCTACACAGAAAGCAGAAAACGTTCAAGGCTATTCTGCACCTTGGGGTTTTTCCCACTCAATATATACTAGAAGTCACTCCATGTCAATATGTGAAGGTGTTCATTATTTTTTTTACAAATGCATCGTACTCCACCATTTGGATTTACCAGTTTGTTCCACAAGTCCCCTATTGGTGTGCATTACCACCTTTTTGCTCTTACAAATAGCACATTAAATTTATTGTGTCTCATGAGAAAACACACAATTTCATCACTAGTTTATGGTTAAACTGAAGGATGCCAACGGGGAGAACTACTCCAGTTTTTACCACTCACATGTGACAATTTGGACAAATTTGGGAGCCAGTCAATGAGAGGCTGCTTGGTTTCAATAAATAGAATGGGGTGGTCTAGCTCAGACCCAGCCGAGGGGCCCTGAGCAGGCCGCCTTGCCTTGGTGAGCCTCGAGTCCCACACGTGTAGCACGGTGGGTGAGAGTGCTGTGCCCTCATACGGATAGCACATCTCCTCTCAGGATGATATGAGATGCCCCCACATGTAGCCGCGACACCGCCCTGTGTGCCTGACAAATCTACATATTACCATCATTATCATTTCTCCCTCACTTTTGAACATTTCATCACACAACAGGAGGCTGCAAATGAAGGAGGAGGCTCTCCCAAGCAGGGGAAGGGCAGGCACCCCTGGGGTGCCGTCAGGTCAGCAGCTCATCCCCTCCACTGGCTGAAAGGGCTCAGGTCGGGGAGTAGTTCGAGATCGATGGATCTGTGCTCCCCGAAGAGGACTCATCTGCTCTCACTTTGGAAGCAGAAACACTACCAACACTTCTTCATTCTGGCAAGAACACATCTAAATAAAGATCGACCCCACCCTGTGATTTCTTAGCTTTCAAAAGTCACCAGGCACCTCCATTCCCCATTTGCTTTCTTTTGCCGACCAGTCAGAGCCAAAGTCCTGAGTTGATGAGGGCAGCTGTCTGTCCCCTGACCGGCTCCCAGGCCAGGCCCCACTCATTCAGACCCTCAATGGAGCCTGTTCACCCACAGCCCTGACCTCAGAGCAGCCTGGGATCTCTGGCTCAGGAACAGGTAACTTGCCAAGAAAGAAGCCAATTCCTTCCAAGACAGAACATCAGGTCGTCGCCTCGGCTGACCTCCATGAAAGCTGGCGTGAAGGAACTGTCATCACGAGAGGCTGGCCCAAGACAGAGGAAGCAGCTTTCAACTGGTCCTCCTGATCCTGCAACATGCCTCTTGGGCTTCCAGCGGGGTCTTTGGAGTTTTCTAAGTCACCATGCAATCAAAAGACCACTACAAGCAGAACAGCATCCCAGGCCCAAAGCAAAGACCACAGAGCAACAAGAAAGAGTGTGTTCATTAACACAATGAAGTGGTCCCGTTCGCTGAATCCCCAACATCTGCCCATCCTTAAATAACTAGTCCAGGCCAGGCCTTGCCAGCGACTGGTTGTCCAAAGGACGTGTGACCCATCCTGGCACAGCAGGAGAGTCTGGGAAATATCCTTCTGGAAAACTGCTCCTCTAGAACCGAGGCTGCCCATCTTGCTCCTCCTCTCAAACTGAAGCTAAGCCATGAGGAGGGCCCAGGCAGAGCCAAGGCCCTGACTTCCTGAGCCTAGAGGCGACCCACCTCTGGACTTGCCCTCGGGCAAGAAAGTCAACCTCCTTAGGTGTTAGCCAACTAAAGAGTCTGGCTTTTCTGTCACTTAAAGTCATAGGCAAGCAACATTCACTGAGGCCTAAGCCCAAGGAGTAGGGGTCAGGGAGAGGGCCAAATGGAGCTGCCTGCCCTCTGTCACGTGGGGAATTTAGACAGCAGCTGGACAATTATAATCCAGCCACCATGCTGGGAAGAACAGCATGCTCTGAGGGCTCCTAAGAGGGGCAGCTACCTTGGCTTTGGGGAGGTCAGAGGAGGTTTCTTGGAGGAAGGGTCAGGGCTCAGCTGAGACCTCGTGGGGACACAGCTGATTCCCTAGGCAAAGCCTTGATCCCTGGGCTTGGTTGGATAGCGTCCCTCCAAACTTCACGTCCCTCCCTGAACCTCAGAATGTGCCCTTACTGGGCAGCAGGGTCATTGCAGATGCAGAGGTGAGATGGGGTCACACTGGAGCAGGCTGGGCCCTGAATCCAATGTGACTGGTGTCCTCCCAGGAAGAGGGGAAGAGACACAGAGAGGGAGACCCTTGGGGAGGAAGGCCATGTGACAGTGGGGGCAGAGATGGGGGTGAAGCCTCCACGAGCCAAGGAGCAACAAGGATTGCCGGGGGCCCCCTGAAGGTCAGAGACGAGGGTGGCACACATCGGTGCCCAGAGCCCTGGGCGGGGGGGGGGGGGGGGGGGGGGGGGGAGGCGGGCTGCGGGCTCTTTGCTTCTAGACCGTGAGAGAGTAAAGGTCTGCTGCGACAGCCCGCAGCTGTGGCGTCGGTCCTGACCGCCCACGCTCCCCCCCCATTGTCACACGACGGTATCTGGGGCAGAGGAGGCAGGAAAGCCCGTGTGCCCATCTGAAACCCAAACACGTCTCCCACATTTCCCTGAGCGAGAGGCCGTCCTAGGACCGGGTTCTGGCCGAGAGATGCAAGCGGCTGTCATGGCTGGATTTCCAGAGGAACCCCCCCCCTCCCCGCAAGAAACCCGTCCCTGTGCTTTTGCTCCGCGCCCTTTCCCCTGCTTACTGCCTGAAGCAGACGCTGCGTGAAGGCCGCTGCCGGGGCACCTCGGGACACCCTGGGAACAGAGGTCACCAGCTCTGCCATAACCTTGGGCCTCCCGTCCTGGAGCAGCCACGGCATCCAAAACCCCTGCGTTCTCGCGGCAGAGACGAGTCAGCCCCTAGAGCGCTCAGGCTGCTCCTGGATGGACTTCCTGTCGCCTGAGGTCAGCTCCAACCCTCACTGGCACCGCCGAGCCCCTAACGGTCAGGTGGATGGCACAGGAGGAGAAGGGGCTGTGAGCCCCAAGGTTCACGGAAAAGCTGGCTCCGCCGGAGCGGGGCAGGGGGCTGCAGCCAGAGAGGCCGGGGCGGGGGGGGGGGGGGGGGGGGGGGGGGCGGACGGTGGAGGCGGGGAGCCGTCCCCCGCAGTGCCCTGCCCTTCCCCCCGGGGCACTGGGTGCGCCCCAGCCCACCCTGGCTCCAGCCCGCGCAGTCCCTCCGTCGGCGGCTGCGTCTGGGCGCGGAAGCACACTCTGCCCCCCGACGGCAGACCTGAAATGCCAGCGCCCCGACAGCCCTCGAGAGCCACTCTCAGGCCAGGCCTGATGTTAGGGGGCGCACCCAACGCCCCTGCGCCCTCGCCCCGGACAGACGGCTCCAAGGTGCGAGTCCCCTGACCCGACCCCACAGGAGGAACAGGTCGCGGTGTGCCCTTGCGCACATCCTGGGGTTGCTGGGACAAATGTCCGCAAAGGGGCGACTTCAAACAGCCGAAATCTTCTCTCTTCCAGCTCTGGAGGCCGGAGGCCGAAGTCTGGGCGCCGGCGGGGCCACACTCCCTCTGAAGGCCCTCGGGGAGGCCCCTCCTGCCCCTTCCAGGTTCTGGAGGCTCCTGGGGCTCCTTGGCTCACAGCAGCATCTCTAGTCTCCGCCTTTACGGTCACACGGCCTTCTGCTGTGTGTCCTCCTGTGTCAAATCTCCCTCTTCCGTCTCCTGTGAGGACACCTGCCATTGGATTTAGGGCCCACTGTAAATCCAGGATGATCTCCTCTCAAGATCCCTAACTTAATTACATCCTCAGTTAAATTAATTAATTTGGAAATAAGGTCACACTCACAGGAACTGGGTTTAGGATGTGGATATATCCTTTTGGGGGACATAATTCAACCCCCTGCACACCCTCCCTCCCCCAGCAGTAATTCTCTCACCTCCCAAGGAGGCTACTCAACACCGGAATCCTCACCTTAGGCTCAGCTTCTGGGGGGACCCACATGGGGCAAGAAGCTGGGACATCATGGAGATAGTGGAGAATCTGATGTCCACTCAGAGAGGAAGATTGTGTCCATGTGGATGACAAGACCTGCTGAGAAGCACAAATTAAAACCGATGAAAACCTAGTAGGTCCCACCTATGAAATTCACAAGGCCTTCCCCCTATTGTGTTTAAGCCCCACTTGGACCTTGACCTCTACACCATACTGAGCATCAGGATGTGTGTGTGTGTGTGTGTGTGTGTGTGTGTGTGTGTGTGTGTGTGTGTGTGTGTGTCGTGTCTGTGTGTTCACAGCCACAGTTTATGGAACATTCTCATGTACATAACCTCCTCAATCCTTACAGCAACCTGGAGAAGCTCGCCCGCTATTTATCCTCAGACGCTGCCGGGAAGACTTGAGTTGACTACGCTTGGAGACACAGCTAGGGCCAGCAGATAAGACTGAGGGAAGCCGGAAAGAATAAGGAGCCGAGGTGTGAGGCAGGCAGCAGGAGGTCAAGTACACCACAGCCCTGAAAAACTGGGCCAGTTAAACACAGAGAACTTTCTCGAAGCTTCCTGGAAACCAAGGCAAAAAGAGAAACAACTCTCATTGTCATAGGGCTCTCATTGTCTAAAGAAGAAAAAATAGATACGTTTGCCAAGAAAAGCAAACTTTGTCCAAGGCCTCACTTTAAAGAGACTTTTATCCCAAAGGCTCTAAATAAGGGGCAAAGAACAACCCAACCGATGGTATTTTTGAGAACAGTTTCTCAGAAAATGGCCATTTCTACTATCAACTCTGGATAAAAGCTCAGAGCATGGTGCTAAATGATGTCGGCTGGAGCTCTCAGAACAGAGAGAGGAGCAGCTAATCTGTCCCTAGGGACTGGCTCGTCCCAAATAACCAGCCCGCTTAGCTGGGCTTTGGCAGGCGGCGGAGACTCTGTGAGCTCCCGTCTGCAGCCCTGTGGTCTGGGCTCTTTGTTCAGAGAACATCTCATGCTCCAGACCAGGGATTCTCAGACTTGGTGAATCCAACTTATTCTTTATTTAAGGGAAATAGTATAGTTTCCAACTTTCATTTTGCCAAATATAGACAACCCCCCAAAATGTCCCATGCATTCTATTGTCACCATTATTTCTTAAAAGGGGGACAGTTTTATACCAAGAACTCAGATAGCTCTTTAAATTGAATAAATCCAGTTTAATGAAAAATCCATGACCTTGCCCTTTTGTTTTTCCTTGTTTCTCCACAGACGTGAGAACTTGGTCTTGGACCAATGCTTACGAAGCCCTGCCCACCAACCCCCCCACCCCCTGCACCTAGCTGAAGACAGCAAGGCTGGCAATTGGTTGAGGTTGAATCAAAGCCTGATGTGTTCCTGGGTCCATGGGGAGGAATGGCCCCAGTGACCCCTCCTGATAGCCCCATCTTTGTGAAATCCTCTCCCCTGGAGACGCATGACTTGCTTCTAACCCACAAAATATGGGCAAGGTCATGGGAGGCCACTCCCCTGATGAGGTTACATTGTGTAAGGCCTGTCCTGGCAGACTAGAGAGAAAGACCCCCTTGCCTCCTTGATAGGGTGAGCAGCCACATGGAGGAAGCCCACATGGCAGGTGGTCTTTATTTCCTAGAACTGCAATAACAAAATCCCTCAAACAACAGACATTTATTTATGTCTGTCTCTATGTCCAAATTTCCCCTTCTCATAAAGACACAGTCATTGGATTAGGGCCCACTGTATGTAGGACCTCGTCTTAATTAGATCATCTGCAATTGCCTACTTCCAAGTAAGGTCCGGGTCACAGTTCCTGGGGGGGCGGGTGGAGATTGGGGACATGATTCAACTCATAACCACAAGGGGGCATCTTCTAAGACTTGACAGCAGCCTCCAGCCAACAGCCAGCAAAAGGCTGCGGCCTCAGTTCTAACACCACAGGAAGTGGATTCTGAATTCTGCCAACCACCACGCGAGCTTCCAAGGAGAGCCGAAACTCCAGAGGGAAACACAACCCCACCAACTACTGACAACCATGCGAGACCCCCAAGTAGAGGGCCCAGTGAGCCCTGGCCAGACCCCTGCCCTGCAGAAACTGTGAGGTAATAAATGTGTGTGTGCTGTTGAGCCCTTGGATGTGTGGCAATTTGCTACCCAGCACAGAAAGCCAACACAGCACGAGCATCCAGCGTCTTTGGGAGGAGGGTCGGCATGTCTGATGCCCATGGGCTGTCAGTCTAAGGCCTTCCTTCTGGGACATGTGTTGATATATCAGCAATGGTAGCAAGTGGGTGGGTCACGATGTCTCCACTTCACCCTCTTCCCAATCCCTGGGGTGGGGACAATCCAGAACCTAGATTTCACACTCACCCGCTCTGGTTTTGACCTTAACGACAAGCATGGAAACAAGCATGGAGCAGAAGTTTGATCCGTGTCTGGTGGGCGGAGTTCAATGATGGCACAGAAGGGATTCAGACAAATGAGAATCTAGTGTGGGGACTGCAGAAAAGCATTCTCCTCTTTAGAGGAAGGGGGCTCTTATCTCCTAGGATGTTAGCACATCACTGGAGCATCTTCTGGACCAGCAGATAGGAAGAAGTTGAGTCTAATTAGGGACACGGAGGGATGCACTGGTAGACAAGGACTGGCCATTTCAGGTCACAGCAAATCCACCCCAGACGTGACGTCTGATTTCACTGCCTCTGAGGTTTTCAAACTGCTGCTTAGCACCGTGATCCCTTCACCCTAAGCCTCCAAAACCCCAGGGAAATAACAATAACGAAAGAAGAAAGAAAGAAAGAGAGAGAGAGAGAGAGAGAGAGAAAGAAAGAAAGAAAGAAAGAAAGAAAGAAAGAAAGAAAGAAAGAAAGAAAGAAAGAAAGAAAAAGAAAGAAAGAAAGAAGAAAGAAAGAAAGAAAGAAAGAAAAGAAAGAAAGCAGGCAGGCAAGAAAGAAAGAAAGAAACTAAGCCAACAATAAATCAAATAAAACTATAGCAGAAGGTTTGCGATTAGGCCCAGAGAGAAGCTGAGGCCAGGATGAAGCCAAAAACCCTTGACTAATCATAAATGCCACCTGTTCTCATTAGGGCAGCTTTCCAAGAACTTGCGTCCATCCACCAGGTGAGGACCCTCCACTCTTCGGAATGAAACCTCCAAACCAAGCAGGTAACCTGGCAGCCAAGGGTCTGGGCCAAGCAGCGTTCACCTCTGCCCTCCTGGGATGGCGAGGCTGCAGGGAGGCCTGCCAAGGAGAGGGCCCCAGGGGAGGCTAGAGCTCTTGGGAAGGGCACTGGGGAAGTCCATCGAGTTCCGTGGGAGAAAGTGCCCTGGGAGTGGCCGCAGGGAGTTGGCGAGAGACACACTTTCCAGCCTCCGTGGTCTCCAAGGCCCTGGGCTGGGGCTTTGCCCAGTGCGCTCTGCGGCCCTGTTATTTCATTAGAACAGGATCCTGAAGAAAACACATACAAATATAATGCTCTCACTTAGAATTGAGTTAGACATTATCTGGCAGAACATTCTAATAAAGGCAGGGATGATTTATATGCTAAAGAAAACTTGAAAAGTTTACATTCACAGCCGCAGGTTCCTTCCCGCGTGACTGGCAGGTTGGTTTTCACTTCTAATCAAGTTGGAATGGAAGTGGCAGAAAAGAGGCTGAGGCCGCATAACGGGAAGGCACAGGACCGGAGCAAGAAGGACCAGGAGCAGTTTCTCGGCCTGGGCCACCCTGAGCTCTGTTGCAGGTGGCCGTCCCGCCCCTTGGAGGATGCTCGGCAGACTCTCCGGCCTCTGTGCCCCAGCTGCCGGCCTCAGCCTCCCCCAAGCTGTGACAATCAAACATGTCTCCGGACATTGGGCCTGGCCGAGAAGCAGCCAGCTCTGCAACCCCCGGCAGTCTGACCTCAAGCAAACCCTTCACCTCCCAGCCTTGCTTCCCTCCTATGAAAGACAACCTCACAGCGGCCCTGTGCTCGGAACTTTCAAGAAGGTCAAACGAGATCGGGATGATCTCGTTTTTTTTCTCGTTTTCTCGTTTTCTCGATTTGAAATCACTTTCAAAGCTCTGAAGTTCTATATCCATAGAGGTTATGGGAGGTCTATCACCTGCCCCCTGAAAAGTTTTTCATGTCTAGAGTTTTCCATTTTTAACCTAGAAGCAAACATGAGTTTCCGGAGGAGAGATCACAGGGATTATTAACCACAATAATTGCACAGATGCCCATATCCAGTGCCCCAAGGAACCCAAGGGGAACCTGATGTCACTCTGTATGTGTGGGGGGCTGTAGTGCGGGACAGGAGCCCCCAAATCATGAATCTGGTGGGAGTTTTTATACAGAGGCTACACACGGACCCCTCCCCTCTGAGAGAGGACCTCTGCTCCCTAATGTCTTATGATCCTTTAGAATATCCATAATTCCTTTAAAAATAGGAAGAGGGAAGTCCAAAATAGAAATATTTGGCTCTGGGGGTGAAAAGGTTTTTTCCCAGCTTTATTGAGACTGAATTGATATAGGACATTATATAAATTTAAGGTGTACATCATGATGGTTTGATACATGTATATATTATAAAATGATTGTCACAATAAGCTTGAGTAACACACCTATCACCTCACATAGTTACATAAAAAAAAAAAAAGCGTGTGTGGTAAGGACATTTAACATCTACTCTCTTAGCAACTTCAAAAGAGTGCTGTTAACTCTAGTCCCCAAACCGTACATTAGATCTCCAGAACTCCATCATCTTATAAGTAGGAGTTTGGGGGCACCTGGGTGGCTTAGTCAGTGAAGCATCTGCCTTTGGCTCAGGTCATGATCTCAGGGTCCTAGGATCAAGTCCCACGTTGGGCCCCGTGCTCAGCAGACAGTCTGCTTCTCCCTCTCTCTCTGACCCTCCTCTCCGTTTGTGCTCTCTCAAATAAATTTAAAAATTTTAAAGAAAAATTAAGTAGAAGTTTGTACTCCTAGACCAGTGTCTCTCCATCGTGCCCCGACCCGCCCCAGACTCTGACAACCACCAATTTACTCTTTGTTTCTGTGGGTTTGACTTTGTTAGATTCCACAAATAACTGAAATCATTCAGTATTTGTCTCTCTCTGCCTGACTTATTTCACTAAGCACGATGCCCTAGAGGTTTATCCATGTTGTTGCAAATGGCAGGATTTCTTTCTTTTTTATGGCTGAGTAATATTCTATTGTGTATACATACAGCATTTTCTTTATTCACTTCTCCATCAGCAGACACTTAGGTCGTTTCTGTTTGTCTCTGCTATTGGGAATAACGCTGCCACAAATGCTGGGATTTACAAACAGATTCGTCCCATCCCAGGATGGGGAGATCCTACCCAATCCCACTTGCTGTTGAATTCAGGTTGCTGGTATTTTGTTGAGGATTTTTGCATCTAGATTTATCAGGGGTATTGGCCTGTTGTTTTCTTCACTTGTGTGCCTATCTGGCTTTGTTATCGGGATAATGCGAACCTCATCAAATGAGTTTAAAAGTGTTCCTTCCTCTTTAATCTTTGAGAGGGTTTGAGAAGAATTGCGGTTAATTCTTCTTTGAATGTTTGGTAGAAAATAAATAAATAAATGTTTGGTAGAATTCACCAGCAAAACTGTGCAGTCCGGGGCTTCCTCTTGTTGGGAGGTTTGTAATTACTGATTCAATCTCCACAGTTGTTACTGGCCTGTTCAAATTTTCTCTCTCTTCATAACTTAGTCTTGGTGGGTTGTATGTTTCTAGGAATTTATCCACTAGGTTATCCCATCCGCTGTCATATAATTGTTTCTGTGGCATTAGTGGGAATGTCTTCTCTTTCATTGATAATTTCATGTATTTGACTCCTTTCCTTTTTTCTTGTTAGTCTAGCTAAACATTTGTCAATTTCATTGACATTGTCAAAAAACCAACTCATGGTTTCATTGATTTTTTTCCTACTGACTTTCTAGTCGCTATTTATTTCTGCTCTGCTGTTTACTGTTTCTTTCCTTCTGCTAACTTTGAGTTTAGTTTGCTCTTCTTTTTTCTAGTTCCTTGAGGTATAAAAGTGTTTATGCGAGACCTTTCCCTTTTCTTCATGTAGACATCTATTGCTATAAACTGTTTTCTTAGAACTGCTTTCTGGCATCCCATAGGTTTTGGTATGTTGTTTCCTTTATCTCAGGATACTCTCTGATTTCCCTTTTGATTTCTTCTTTGACCCATGGGTTGTTCAAGAGTGTGTTGTTTAATTTCCATGTATTTGTGAATGCTCGTTTTCCTCCTATTACTGATTTCTAGTTTCGTACCACTGTAGTCAGAAAAGAAACTTGGTGTCTTGACATATTGATGGTACTTGATAAACCTTCTTAAATTTATTAAGACATGTTTTGTCGTCCCACATATGATCTATCCTGGAGAATGCTCCAGGCATGCTTGAGAAGCATGTGTATTCTGGTGCTGTTGGATGGAACATTCTGTACGTGTCTGTTAGGTCCATGTGGTCTGTAGGGTTGATTTTAATATCTCTTTAATGGGAGCCAGTGACTCCAGGTTGAACACCCTTTAACTCCCAAAGCTTGTTTGCCAGTCCAGATGCCACTAATGTTTGCTCCGATAGCTCTGTGTACAAACACGAAAATACTTCTCGATGACCCCTAAGCCAAAAATACAGACCTGTTCTTTGGTGCCTCCCTCTCCTTCATCCCTCCATCCAGCTGGGCCCGTGGTTGGCTCATCCAACCTCAAAGCATCTTTTGTATCTGCCTGTCCCACTTCATCCTCAGACACTTCCTTAGTTGGACTCCCTGCACCACCTACAACAGCATCCTTAACATCTTACTGACCCCTCTCTCCTAAATTCATCAGCCACCAAGGATCGTGTTCACCATCTTCTGAGACTCCCCACGGCCCTTGTCAGTGTTGACCTGGCATGCCGGAAATGCACCAACGGCACTACTCAAGATGGTCTTACAGGCACCCAGTTAAAGAATTTTTTTGTCACGGTTGTGTTTTTCTTTAACCCGCTTGTCACTTTCATGAGAGGCAATCCTGATCTTCCATCTGCAGCTGTGCTGTGACACTTCCTTTTGAAAATAAATGCATTTATTTACTAAATGCCAAAGGTGAGTTTATTTAAATAGACACTCTAAGTAAATAATTACATGGGAAGTTTGTAATTTCTGCAAATATGGCAAAATGCGTGAAAGACTGACGATTGGTGATCATTGACCTGCAATCAAGGGCAGAAACACTTAGAAAGTCCTTCATGATCCAGTGCTTTCCTTCTTCCCTGACCTCATCGCCTGTCGCTCCCTGCTCATTGCTACTCCCTGCCCCCCACACACTCCTCACTTCACTTAAGGGAATGCTTGGGCGGCGGGGGCGGGGGGGGGGGGTCTTCTACTCGATAAGCTCTTTGCCTCCTGGCTTTGTCACAATGGACTTCTGAAAAGAACTGATGCAGACAGAAATATCACTACCCAAAACTGTCTCATACGTGTCTGGATTTATTTGTTTACTGTCTTCCCCACTAGAACATAAGTGCTATGACAGCAGACACCAGGTCTGTTTTCACCACTGAATCCCCAGGACCCAGTACCAGGCCTGGCACAGAGGAGGCACTCATTAAATGTGGAATCTTCTTGAACTTGTAGTTCCCAAACATGCCAAGTTGCTTCCCATTGGTATGACAGTTGCAAGTGCCATTTCCTCTGCTTAGAACGCCCCCCCTTCACACTTTTGGCAAACTCCTGCTCATTCTTCAAGATCTCTTTCAGATATCAACTCCCCTGTGAAACCTCACAGTTAGGTCTACCCTCCTCCAGCTTCCATAACACCACAAATATACCTGATAGTTATAAAAACAACAGCCCAGGTTTTCTGAACAGTGATGGTGCACTAAGCACGCGGTTAAGTGCTTCACAGGGAGTAGCTGTGGATATCCCCATTTTACAGATAAGAAAACTGAGACTCAGAGAGGTTAAATCACATGCCCAATGGACCACAAAGATATTAATGACACAACCAGGATTTGAACCTACAACTCAGGCCCTGGTACTTGCGGTTACCCAACAGAGGTGACTGGTTTTCCATACCACCAACCAGCGTGGCCAGGATGCCCCATGGGGGTTTACTTCTGGTTTACTTCTCTGGGCTCTCTATATAACAGGAAGCTCCCCAAAGGCAGGAGCCTTGTGTCACCCCTTTCTGTAACCTTATTGCTAGGACAAGGCCTGGTACACATGAGACAGCTGATTAATGTTTGTGGAGTAATTTTTATTTGATGACATCTCCTTGAGATTTCTTTTTTCATTTCCAAAACCAATATCAGCTTACAACTGAACCAAAACCAAAAACGTTCAGCAAGCACATTTATAACCATATGAGCACAAAGTTCTCAAAGTTGTTTGCCATTCCTGATTTCATCCAAGGACGTCAAACACTGAGAATGTAAATGACGTCTGGATTGAAGTCAGAGAGGAGAATTCACTGGACTGAGGATGACAAACAAGGAAAAACAACAACAGGAGTATAATCTCTCCCCAAGCACAGCATCCAAAATCAGACAGGAAAGGATTAAGTTTTACAGTTGACTTACCTGCCCAGAAATTCAGCCCCTGGCTGAATAGAAAGAAGAAACCAGGCTATTTACTCCTAAATATTTTTTAAAAGACCAGATTTTCATCCTCTAAAATATGGCAAGAAAAGATAACAAGTTGATTTTCCACTCTGGTAGCTGAATTTGGAAGGAAAGAAACATTTCTTTTTATCGGTTTCTCATTTGCTCATGACGGTGCTTTGGAAGCTGATGGTAGGAGCTTGTAGATACCCAGTCACGAGGCATGGCACATCCTGGTCGCCATGAAACGCCATGTGAAAACTGCAGTCATTCTGCTCTGCAGAATTCATATCACCTTGCCTCTAGAGAGCCCTAGGCGGTACTCAAATTACATTTAAACACCAAATTAAAATTTTAACTATAAAAAATAAGGGGATAAACAAGAGAGAATCATATTATAATATTCTATTGGTAAAAATATGTCTGGGAGGGCACTCCCGGTGGCTCAGTCGGTTAAGCGACTGCCTTCGGCTCAGGTCATGATCCCGGAGTCCCGGGATCGAGTCCCACATCAGGCCCCTGCTCAGCGGGGAGTCTGCTTCTCCCTCTGACCTTCCTCCCTCTCATGCTCTCTCTCTACCATTCTCTCTCTCTCTCTCTCAATAAATAAAAATAAATAAATAAATAAATAAATAAATAAATAAATAAATAAAAATATGTCTGAGAGAAGGAAGTGGATTTTCCACATTGCCATGATGCTCAATGCCATGTCCTTCCCATGGAGCTACGGGAAGCACAGGGCCCATGCAGCATTCATCTTCATCAGTGCCCTGGTCTCTCACTAATGTTAAGGACCCACGGATACCGGCCACTCTCCAAGTCAAGTCACTGGAGAGTAAATTCCCGTGCAAGTTTTTCTAATGGTGACTAATGCGGGCCTACAATTTCCTATTTTCCAGAGGACATTTTACATGAGACTAGAAAAAGGCATCTGGCCAAGTTGAGAATAGGCCAGCCACTGACTTCGCTTTTCATCCAGATGTTCTGGCTCGTGAGGCTGATGCCTTGCTGGGCAGTTGTACCGGAGAGGGGTTCCCTCTTCCGTCTCAAGACCTTCCCCATCTCTTCTTCTTCCAGCCCCTCTCTCCTTCCCGAAAGGAAGAGGCCACAGGGCTATTTCAAGCTATTGAGGTTTTTTTAAGCCGCATTGGAAAAGACTAAAGGACACATTTGAAAGAGAATTTGGTCTCAGGACTGATTTATGTAAAATAATAAATGGTGCCACTTGGCTGTTTATAGAGTTAGAGATAAAATTAGATTCTAGATAATTCTTTCTCGTGCACCCGGGGTAACTCTGATGGATTACTGCCTTCGTATGACTTAGAATAACAGTGGCTAATGGAAATTTACAAGGGGCTCCTTGAGAACACATTTCACAGCCATGTCCAATAATTCAGAATGGTATCTTGGGTCCCCAAAATGACTCAGATTTAATTTGGGAACCATGCTTGAAAAGAGTAAGCTAATGAAAAGTATTAAGTAGTTAACCATTTTAAAAAGTTACTTCACTCTCACAGCTAAGCAGGAAGCATTTCTATCCAAGTTTGCCTCGGTCTCACCTCCACTGACACATTCGTAGCCTGGCCACTCAGAAAAATAAGCAAGAGGCGAGCAAGGAATGATTCTGGGGATTGGACAGATGAACATTTCATCAGCTGGCCAAGAAAAAAGGAGCTTGGATTTTAGAGAGTTAGTGCCCTTGACAGCTTTACTTTTTTTATAAGAGGTTGGAAATCAGGTAGACCTGAGTGTTAATGTCTACACTGGCCTTAAAGTGCTCTTGACAAGGGCATTAGTTACCCTCTGACAATAGCCAGCTGTGTTGAATCCATTCAGGTCTGTGACAAATACTCATTGGGTAACTACTATTCCCATGGCACTTTCTTAGTGCTGGAGATAATAAATGGAGATCAAACCCAGTCCATGCTCAAAATCAGCCCATAAAGGAGGGTGCAAAGTGCTCTTATGGGGGAAAAGTAGAGGCAAGGGGTAAGTTTATACCTAAACTGCGACCTGAAGAGAGAGTAAGCTTGTCAGACAAAAGTCTCAGGGTAGAGGGGCTGGGGTGCCATAGTAGCACTAACACAGGCCAAATTTCAGGCAGAAAAGCAGTGAAAGGTAGATGGCTGAACTATAAAGTGGGAGAGGGAAAAGCATCATCAGAGCCTGAAGAGGCAAGGAGTTGCCAGTGGATAAACGCCCTGCCAGCCAGCCATATGAGGGAGGCTGAGCTTCACGGGACCAAGGCCAGGTGACTCTATCAGCCGTACACTTTAGAAAGAGCCCCCTCTGGAATGCCGAGTTTGGTTGCTGTCATGCGGCTCAGACTGAAAACGTGAAGACCTTTCCAGTCCCTTCCAATCGTCCAGGTAACCTCTACCAGGATAGGAGACAAGTGGAGAGGCTCCAGAGACACCCAAAAGGCGCAATCTACAGAACTGATGACTGACTGGACAAACAGATGGAAGGAGATGGAGAGTGAAAACCATGCCGGGGTTTGGCCCCGCCCGGTGCAGGAGGGATTTACTAAGGCTGGCACACAAGAGAGGCAGGTGTCGGGGACCGGTCCTGAGGCCAGTTTTGGAGAAATGGGTTTGGAGGTGTTCACAGGGCAGAGCCAGGTGAAGATGCTCCAGGAGGAGCCTACTGCAAGTGATGGGAGTCCCCTGTCCACCCCCCACCCACAGCCCTGGGAGAGGAGCCTAAACTATCAGACAAACAGCTAAGTTCTGATGCAACTCTCTTCTGAAAACTACAAGTCTTCTGGAACAAACAGGGCTTCCAGAAAAATCCACGTAGGTCATCAGCTGCACATGCGTGGTGAGAGTAGAGAAGGAGGGGCCTCACTCTAGGGGGCGGGACTTCTGATGAGACCGGAAGAAGCCTTCCTCTAATGAGAAAAGGTGAGCAACGCGGCGCCAGTTCACTCCGTCTCTGTTGGGGGGGTGGTACTTGGTCATGTGTGCGCACCCAGAATTTGGAGCTATTACAGTGAACGTTGAGAGGCTCTACACAGCCTCCTTCCTCTGTGGTCCTCACTCTCCAGTGAGAGAAGGCAGTGTGTGAATGTGTTGGCAGTTGTGCAGGTCCTTGGAGTCTCTCACCCCAAAGCCACTTCCAACTCTTCTGCTCACCCTGGAGCTGATCAGTCCGCAAGAGTTTCATGCCTCTTCCCGGCGAAGCTCCCGGTTTCATGCTTGCTTTCCAATCTCTAGGCCAACACTGAACAACAGAAACTCAACACAACCCACATATGTGGTTTTAGATTTTCTTCATAAATACATTTTTTAAAGTGAAATTTTAAATGTTGAATTAGTGTTACTAATATATTTTATTTATGCCACTGGATCCAAAACTTTTTTTTAACAAGATAGGTAGTTGGAGGTGCACGTTATTATCTGCTCCATGTAAATTTTTTTCCCATGTAAAATTTTTGCTCCATATGCTACATGTAAAATTTTTTTCCATGTAAAATTTTTGCTGTGACTCTTAATCTGGAGTATTTATTTATGTTTCATTTGTTTTGTGTGTGTGTTAAATCTTCAACACCTGACGTGTATATTACACCTAAAACACATCTCAGTTTGCGCTAACCACATCTCAAGTGCTGGAAAGCCACGTGGGGCTAGAGGATGCCATGATGGACAGCCCAGCCCTAGACCATCCCAGACTTTCAAGTCCAGAGAGCTAGTAATAGCAACGACAACCACCATGTACAGGACAGGGGTGAGCATATCCTGTGCAATATAACACGGTAGGTAAGTGCTCAGATTCCTCGGCTTCATTCCTGGCACCAGCAGCTACTACATGAGACCAGTTACCTAACATCTCTTACCTCAGTTTCTTGATGTGAAAGGGAGATCTTAATGCTACCCTCCAAATGTTTTGTCCCCCAAAATTCATATGTTGAAACCTAACCCCCCAAGGGAATGGTAATAGGAGGTGGGGCCTTGGAGAGTGACTGGATCTTGAAAGTGGAGTCCTCAGGCAGGGGATGCATCAAAGTCAGAAAACTGTCTGTTGGATTTCCAATGGGAAGTTTCTGGTGACCTACCAAGGGCAACTGATCTGAATGGCGATAAAAACCAAAACCAGTCTGCTCAGTGGGAGTGTGGGCACGGGGAGGAAGTGAGGATCCCCCATTTCATTTGATGCCTGTGGTTCCTTTAAAATCCAGATCAGAAGCGCCCTCTGGGCACCTGCCTTATCTGCAGGACCATAAATTGAGCATCTGCAACTCACCCAAGCCCCTATCAAAATAATACTCAACAGCAACTGGTGAATGCCACCAGAGAGGCCATGAGCAGACCCGAGAGTGCCAGGAAAGTGTAGAGAAAGAGCAAAGGGGCCTTCAGGCATGTCCACATTTAGATAACAAGAGAAGGAAGTTAGAAGCATGGGTGGAAAATGAAAGAGAAGGAGGAAGGAGAGGGATGGCTGAATAAAGACGCATTGCTCCAAATGCTGAGTCCTGGCTCTCAGCTCTCAGCGGCCTAGCCCTTTTATGTACAGTGCATCTAAGAAAAGATTTAATAAGCTTAGTTTCACCAACTGTCTCAACAATGTCTTTAAGAGCAACTTTTCCCTGGCCCGGTATTCAATCCAACATCATGCCTTGTATCTAGTTGTCCAGAAATAACAAACTTTGTCCTTATTAATCTGAACATGGACTTCAGCCCTAAATACCCCCTGGCCAGGTTCAAAGATGCTGGGAATGTAATGTAGATTCAGGTATCTTAAGAGGTAACAGGGATGACAATGATCTATCACCTTACACTTGTGAGAATGGCTGGAATCAACAACACAAGAAACAACAGGTGTTGGTGTGGATGTGGAGAAAAAGGAACCCTCATGCACTGTTGGTGGGAAGGCAAACTGGTGCAGCCACTGTGGAAGACAGTATGGAGGGTCCTCAAACAATTAAAACTAGAAATACCATATGATCCAATATTTCCAGTACTGGGTATTTACCCAAAGAGAACAAAAATGCTAATTTGGAAAGATATATGCACCCCTGTGTTTCTTGCAGCATTATTTACAATAGCCAAATCGTGGAAGCAGCCCAAGTGTCCACTGATAGATGAATGGATAAAGAAGATGTGGTGTGTATATACAAGAGAACATTACTCGGCCATAAAAAAGAATGAAATCTTGCCATTTGCAACAATGCAGATGGATCTGGAGGGTACAATGCTAAGTGAAATAAGTCAGACAGAGAAAGACAAATACCATATGATTTCATTCACATGTGGAATTTAAGAAACAAAGAAAAAACAGACAAACAAAAACCACTTCTTAAATAGAGAAAGCAAATGGGTGATTGCAGAGGGGAGATGGGGGTGTGTGAAATAAAGGAGATTAAGAAGTACAAACATCCAGTTACAAAATAAATAAGTAACAGAGGTGAAAAGTACAGCATAAGGAATATAGTCAGTAAGACTGTAAAAATTGGTGACAGACAGTGACTACACTTACCCAGGTGAGCCCTGGGTAATGTATAGAATTCTTGAATGGCTGTGTTGTATGCCTTAAGCTAAAATAACAACTGTATGTTCATTATAATTCAATTTAAAAAAAGGAAAGTGTCTGGAGGGACAAAAAAAGAGGAAGCGGCTCCTGGGTGGCTCAGTCAGTTAAGCATCCGCCTGCAGCTCAGGGCATGATTCCAGGGTCCTGGGATCGAGCCCCATGTCAGGCTCCCTGCTCAGCAGAGAGCCTGCTTCTCCCTCTGCCTCTGCCCCTCCCTCTCTACTCATGCTCTGTCTCTCGCTTTCTCTCTCTCAAATAAAATTAGAATCTTAAAAAAAAAAAAAAGAGGGAGCAGGGTGTTAAGGAAGGGTTGAGAAGGTGGAAAGAGCCACCAAGGTATAACTGGGCCTCTAGTGTTGGTGAACCGTTGTGAGCAGAGAAGATGCTGCACCTGAATCCTTGGGAATGTGCCTTAGATGACCCCTCTCTTCAGGTTGATGATATTCCCTGCTGTCATCGGAGTGACCTCTGTTCAGGTACCACAGACATTAGGGAAACAAAGCCAAGATGACAGTCTAAGGGAGATGACAAACATGCAAACAGATCATTCCAACACGAAGTGGTAACATGGATGCCGAGACCTCCGTGCACACCTGCAGAATTGTGGTGTGCCACTGATTTATTTTATTCTGAATACTCAGAAACTTGAAAGCTCTTTGCTTGAGTCTCAAGGAATCAGTTCTATTAACTGTTTTACCCTACAGAACACTAATTTCTCATTGTAGAGTTCCAAGAGGATTCTCTCCATCATCTACCCAACTGTGCGTCCTGATAACCTTATAAGCAGCCCAAATTTCTTTGTGAGGCCTTTTTGGTGAAATATCTCTCTTTGTATCAATTCTATTTGGATCAGGCTCTCTGAGTTTCAAAAATCTAGATCTATTCCACCTAGCTCAAATAGAGGGGGCAAATAATGGCTGTGACCCCCTTGGCAGGGATGGAATGCCAGAGAATATCTCTAAGACAGTTGCAGCACAGAACTGGATAGCTCCAAAGAGGAATATGAAGTGGGAGAGTTGAGGGCAGGTGTCCAAAAGCACAGACAGGTGGCCAGAGCAAGGCCATACTAACGTGCAAATTGCAGTTTCATTGTTTAAATGATTTTCCTTTATCTCTTGAGAACCCAAAAAATCATTAGTACTGCTTTACTTTTAGAGAGGAACATTATTAAAGAAATATATCAGCCCAGGTCTTATATCTTTTTAGATTGCACATGAGTAACCGGTTATATCAGAACATATCTCATGGTGGAATTTACCTCTGCCTTCCTCCCAGGGTGTGTCTTCTTGGTGAATCATCAGGACGAAAGGAGCCGACTCCTGATACACCTGCTGGCACTCCAGGTCCACTCACCTGAAACCAGTGTTACCTGCAGCAAGGTGCTAGGGAAGTATAAATTAAAAATATAAAATGTCAATACTCCATAAGTTAAATAGTGTCCATACAAATAATATAACTGGGCATCATTTACCCTAGCATTATTTGTTGGATGTTTCGTGGTAATTTTTCAGAAAACTAACGTTTATAATATAATGACAAAACTTAACAAATAATTAGCATTAGGAGGAGATAAAGCTCAAAATGGCATGAGAAAAACTTGTCGTGGGGAAGAAAATATTACGTCTTCATTGTAGATGACTATATACATTTGTCAAAAGTCATAGCACTAAATACTTTTACGGAGTGAGTTTTATTGTAAGTTATGTAAGTTAAACCTCAATAAACTTGACTCTTAACAAGGGGAAAAAATGGGACAGTATAAAATTGTGAAGAAGGTGAAAAGACAAGCTACACAATAAAGGGAAATATTTGGAAATCTTGTATCTGATAAGAGTCAAGGATCCAGAATATATAAAGAATTTTACAACTCAACAACAAAAAGACAACTAAGTTAAAAAATGGGGGGAAAATTGGTGGTCCCTCAAAAAATTAAACATAGAATCACCATATGACCCAGAAATTCCACTCCTAGGTATACACGCAAAAGAATCGAAAACAGGTGTTTAAACAAAACTTTGTACATGAAGAGGAGTGGCAAATAGCAGCTTCTAGTTATGGAATGAATAAGTCACATGAATAAAAGGTACAGCAAGGGAATATGATCAATGGTATTGTAATAACATTGCGTGGTGACACTGTGGTGAGCATGGTGAATGTATACAGTTGTCGAATCACTATGTTGTACACATGGGACATGTGACATTGTCAACTATACCCAAAAAAATAAATATTTCTTAAATAAAGTAAATAATTCACACATGAATGTTTATATCAACGCTATTCACAGTAGCCAAAAGGCAGAAACCGCCCAAGTGCCCATCAATAGGTGAATACATAAACAAAGCGTGGGGTATCCAAACAATGGAATAGTATTCAGCCATAAAAAAGAATGATGTCCTGACACACGCTCCAACATGCATTAATCTCAAAAACATGCTGAGTAAAAAAAAAAATCCAGGCACAAAAGGTCACATATTATTTGATTCCATTTATAGAAAATTTTTAGAATTTTATTTCTTTTGTTAAAGATTTATCTATTTCAGAGAGAGAGAGAGAGACAAAGCACGAGCAGGCAGGACAGAGACAGAGGGAGCCAGAATCTCAAGTGGACTCCACGCTGAGCGCTGAGCCCGATGCGGGGCTCAATCTCACGACACTGAGATCATGACCTGAGCCAAAACCAAGAGTTGGACCCTTAACCAACTCTGCCACCCAGGTGCCCCTCCAGAATTTTAAATAACCATACAGAAAGAATGCAATGGTGGTTGTCAAGCCTGGAGGGAATGAGGAATAAGGAGTGACTATTTAATGGGAATGGGTTTTCCTCTGGGGGTGATGACAATGTTTTGGAACTAGATGGTGTGGCGGTTGCATAACACTGTGAATGTACTAACCATCACTGAATTATTCACTTTAACATGGTTAATTTCACCTCAAAAGTAAAAAAAAAAAAAAAGGAAAATGATTAACATTACTTTACAAAATGTATTATGTTGTTCCCAGCTTTCTTTCTTGTAGCTTAAAGTCAATAAATGCATTGGGAGACATAGTGAGGGTGTCTATCGGAGCCCATTCCAGAATTCTGAGCTGCCAGAGCAGGTCCTCAGCAGCCTGTTTGCCTGAGGACCCATGAGGCCTGTGAGGAGAAATAGTAAAAGGAATCTTGAGCACTCGTTGGCCCTGGGTCATGGAGGTAACATCTCTTCAAGAAAGGGGACCAGATGCCCAACAGACACATGAAAAGGTGCTCAACATCCCTGATCATCAGGGAAATGCAAATCAAAACTATAATGAGATATAACCTCACAACTGTCAGAATGGATAAAGTCAAAAACACAGGAAACATGAGGTGTTGTGAGGATGTGGAGAAAGGGGAACCCTCCTACACTGATGGTGGGAATGCAAACTGGAGCAGTCACCCTGGAAAACACTATGGAAGTTCCTCAAAAAGTTAAAAATAGAACTAGCCTATGATCCAGTAATTGCACTACTGGGTATTTACCCCAAAGAATACAAAAATATTAACTCAAAGGGATATATACACCCCTATGTTTATCACAGCATTATTTCCAATATCCAAATTACGGAAGCAGGCCAACTGTCCATCGATAGATGAATGGATAAAGAAGATGTAGTGTATATACAATGGAATATTACTGAGCCAAAAAAAAAAAAAAGAATGAAATCTTTCCATTTGCAATGACATGGATGGAGCTAGAGGGTATCATGCTAAGTGAAATAAGTCAGAGAAAGACAAATACCGAATGATTTCACTCATGTGGAATTTAAGAAACAATAAATGAACAAGGACAAAAAGAGACAAAAAATATAGACTCTTAACTAAAGAGAACACACTGCTGGTTCCCAGGGGAGGTGGGAGGTGAGGGGCAGGTGACGGGGATGAAGGAGCACACTTGTCATGATGAGCACCAGGTGATGTATGGAAGTGTTGAATCACTGTATTGTACACCTGAAACTAATATATCACTATATGTTAATTATACTGGAATTAAAATTTAAAACTTAGAAAAGGAACCAGATACCCTAACTCCTTACAATGTCTGTGACACTCACAAGGTAAGGCATGCTCCCTGAGCTTGGAAGGCTCTAGATTCCTCAGCACTGACCTGACATCCAGATTATGATTTAAACTGCAATGCTTGGGGGCGCCTGGATGGCTCCGTTGGTTAAGCATCTGCCTTCAGCTCCGGGCACAATCCCAGGGTCCTAGGATTGAGTCCTGAATCGGGCTCCCTGCTCAGTGGGAAGCCTGTTTCTCCCTCTCCCACTCCCCCTGCTTGTGTTCATGCGCTCTCTCTCGCTCTCTCTCTCTCTCTCTCTGTCAAATAACTAAATAAAATCTTAAAAATAAATAAGTAAACTGCAATGCTTGTAAAAATTAATTAATTAATTAATTTTAAAACTGCAGTGGTTGTGGTCCTAGAAAACACTCCTCAACTGCCCTCTGAGCTGACCCTCGGGAATTTGTTGCAAGGAACATGGTAAAAGGAATGAAAGAACTTTAAAAATAAAAACTGCATCTCCTGTTGGGGGCGCAGGGAGCACAGGGTCAACAAAGGTCTAGGAATGTTCCAAAGCTGGCTCATCCAAGGTGCGTAAAGAGAAATGCATTTACTGCTAGGGACAGAGCCAATCCCCAATGCTGGACACGGAGCCGCCAGAGAGACAGTGAGACAGAAGGAGACAAGAGGTGAACAACACTGGCCTCCCCGCTCCACACTCTCTGAAGCAGTGAGGACACTGTAAGAATGATCCAGAACCAAGCCACCAAAAACCTCATAAAGTGGGGAGACACCAGGGGCCACCAAAAGGCACATAGTCAAACTGACATCCAGCAGAAAAGCAAGAAGACCTGGAAAGGGTGGACTCCAGGGGCAGGGGGCTAGTGGGAATATCCATCTTTGCCCATGACTTGGCTCACCCAAGGCTCTGGGGGGTCCAATGAAGTTAGAATCACTCAAGACAAATTCCCCCCAAAAGTATCCATTAATAGATTGCCATCAACCTGGAAAGAGAGTGGCTTGTTATACCTCTGGGTTCCGCTTGCCCCCGTATGTTTGACTGGGATGAAGACTCAGAAGAAATGTCCATCCATGCTGGTTTAGCCCAGAGCTGGAAAGAAAAAAATCAAGATTCAAAACGGTTTTCCCAGGTCAAAGACAGACCAAAATTAAGAAGATATGTAACAGGAGTGAATGTAAAGAGCTGAATTTCTTTCTTTCTTTCTTTTTTAAATACAATTAAAAGGTAGCAGCAGCTCAGCAAGCGGTGTGAAGGGCCCACCGTGCACCCAACATCGGATGGGCATCTTGTCAGCTTGTCTTTGTGACAGTCCTGCAAAGTAGCAACAGGAGAACGGAAGCCGGAGATCAAGTAAGTAGCTTGCTCAAGGTCACAGAGCACTAGTATACCGCCAAGCTAATCTCCGTCCCTGGAACTCCGAACTATACTCTCCTGTTTTCCACAAACACTTCCTCACGGGGTAAACCTGAACCAGAGCACAATTCGTGTCAGAAAGAGTCGGGACTCCACTTGACTGTAGGCTTTTAAAGCCTGTGTAGATTGAAGCCTACATCTATTAAAATAGAGGGTCCCAAGTTGAGGGGACATAACCATCCCATTGTACTTCAAGGATCCACTGGAGCATTTGAGGGTCCGGCATGAGCAGGAACTGAGAGCCTCGGAGCTGATTAATCAGTTTCAGGGTGTCTCTAAAGTTTCTGAGTTGAATCCTAAATCCAGGAATCTTAACCGACTAGAACAGCCCCTGGGGAAATCTTAGAAACGAGGCGCCCCCTGGTGGTCCTCTTGACCAGGGACAGTGGCCCATTCCAGAGCATTCTACCCACCTCCTGAGGTGCCCCAAGCAATTCATTTCATCTCTTTTTTTTTTAAATTACGTTTTGGTCATTGAAATTATTTTCATCTTAACCCCGATGACCAATGTCTTATATTTCAGAGGATTTTATTATATACTTATTGAAATTGCATCCCAAGTTCAGAAACTAATAGTATGACCTATGGAATTAAAATTTCAGCTCTTTTCCATGAGTTTCTCATAAGAAACTTTTTTAAAAAGCAAGAGAATGCAAGCCCATCTCCCACACAGTATAGGACTTTTCCAGCTTCGTTTCAATCAACATTGTCAGGATGCCTTTGACGGGAACATTTACTTCAGAGTAAAGGATACATTCCAAGGGAGGTTAATCACTTCCTATAAGTATCCAGCTTTTTCTTAGCAGCCTTAAGGTATGCTTCAGCTCTAAGTAGTATCTTATTATTTATATTATCCACTGTACATCCTATTTATTCAATGCCTTATTTATTTTTATGAAAATAACTTGCAGAGTATTTAGTTCTGATTAATGATTTTGCTTATTTGCTTTTGAGCATTGATCAGCCACAAGTTCTAAAATAAACACATAATTTATTTTGAGTGTAAAGAAGTAAAGAGAAGTAAAATTAATTGATTTGCAAATTTACTATCATCAGTGAATCTTAAAGTACGTATAAATCATCATGATTCTGAATGCTTCTATAAGCTAGGGGTCAGCAAACCTGGCCAGCATAAAGGGCCAGAGAGGAATTGTTTGAGATTTTGCAGGCCAGATGATCTCTGCCACAACTGCTAAACTCTGCTGTTGCAGCACAAAAGCTTCCCAAGACAATATGTAAACAAATGCACGTGGCTGTATTCCAATAAACTTTATTTACAAAACCAAGTGGTGGGCCAGATTTGGCTTGCAGGCCATAATCTGCTAAGCCCTGCTATAGTGAACAGTCTTTTTCTGTTGATGCCTTCCATTTCAGGAAACACCTGTAGAATATACATACTAAGAATGTCTAGAAATACTATGGAGTTCACAATTCTATTCCTACCATATTAGTATTGACTTGGTGCTTTCTTGATTATTTATTAAAAATATTTATAAAGAAATGAATTAAATCTTAAAATTATGATTGCATCTGAATAAGTCACATCAGTCACATACCTTGTCATATGGTACATAAGTCACCTCTATAATTTATTAGCAAAAATTTACCCATTTTGGGGGGTTATTATCTGGCTGGCTAGCTGACTGAACAGACATTAAAATGATGAAAATATCATTCTCTTCTACTCATGGGAATTCTCACTCTCCCAGGCAAACTCTGGTCATCATTTCAAAGTTTTAGACAAGTACATGTTTTTTATATTTTCATTCTAATGTCTGTCTTGTTCTATATAAAACCTCCTAAAGAATTGTACAAATTTTATGAGAAGGCTTATAGTCTTTCTGGTTGATAAATGCTTACATTATTCACATTTAATTTAATTAGCATTTTGAAGGAAGTGCTGTAAAATTAGATTTAGTGTTTTTATGCCATTTGAAATGTGTTTCCTATCCATTTCATGACACCAGGAATCAAGGGTCTTATTTTGAAAGCAGTGCATGTGGCTGATTTTGATGTTTTAAAAATTGTCTAGAGGATAAGACTCCCCCCCAAAAAATCAAGATTTGCGTCTTTGGATTTACCTTTCTTACTGTTAGGTTAATGGATTTTTAGCTGAATCTTCATTTATATGGAAGATTTTCATTTTCATTTTAAAGATTTCATTTATATGGAAGATTTCATTTTCCCCTGTAATACATTAGAATGTCCGTACTTTGGACTTACGTACTACAGAGTGACCCAATTTCTTTATGAATCCTGCTGGTGGAGTAGGGAAGTAATTTGTGTATCAAGCAGATTCATTTCTGATGCAACTGTGCACTCACTCTGCCCCCAGGAACGTTCCATCTCGCTACTCTTGGACCAGAGAGCTATCAACTGCAGTACGATGATCCCACTAGGGATCTAGAAGACACCAGCGTAGAATATCTTGTTCCAAGGGTTCTCTTTTTCAACATCAGCGACACTTCCCTGGGAAAAATTTGAAAGTGAAGTGAATAGGAGAGAAAAGTAATTTGCCCCATCTGTGAATAAACCTAATGTTACAAGGCAGGCCCATACTCCTGCGGTAAAGTTAGAATTTTATTTTCGTCCTATGTCCATAACTAAAGGAGTTCTGGAACTTACCACCTTTGCATCTCTACATGGCAACTATGCTTTGGTTTTCTAGAGTTCAATGAGGGTGATGGGTTAGTCAACTCAGTATCCCAAGGGAAGCCCAAGAGGAAGGTCAAGATCTAATGAGAAGCTGGCATTTGTCTTGGGTCCCCTTTGGTCTCAGTATCCAGAATTAATGTCATAACCAGCAAGAGTCATGGGTGCCACCAAGAGCCACAGTCATGTCTGCCATAGAAAACACAGATAAAACTCTGCCATGTGCTTTATTCTGCCTCTCAGCCCTTAGAGCAAGGATGTTCCCACTTCCTTTTGCAATGCCTGACAAACGTCGAGGGAGATGAACTGATATATTGCCTGGAAAGGAACATTAAAAATTGTAGCTGTTTCATTTGGGTTTTTAGTTTGGTTGGGTTTTTTGTTTGTTTGTTTTTTGTTTTTTGTTTTTTTGGTGGGGGGTTTGCAATCATATGGAAACTGTTGGGCGCACAGCTGCGAATCCACATGTCCCAGCGGGGCTGGATGCTTCTTCAGGCCACGGTCTCTGCCAATGTTAGTCTGGAAACCCTGCCAGGACCTTGGCCCCTCTCCTCTCAGGGCGGGTATTGGCTTTGGCTGAGATGTGGCCCCACCTCGCCAGGTTCCAGCATTGCAGCTGAAGAAATCGTGGCACTTAAAAAAAAAAAAAAAAAAAAAAAATCCAGTTTTAAATGATTTTAATGAAGAAATGCGCTCCCTGTACTTCAGGATTGTCCAGACTCCCAGCAGCTAGGCCCCACCTTCACGATGGTGGCCATGCCCCGCGACAATATCAGCTCTCCCATGATTTACTTTACATTCTCCCCATAGTGGACTTACTTATTTTACCTAAATAGATTTATTTTAAAGGGAAAGGACTGTGAATGGAAAAGCCAGGACCACTCGCCTGGAACAGAAAGTTGCCATGTAAGATGCCTGAGGAACTGTGGGGCATCCGTGCGCACAGAATCCAGTGTGAGATTATCTTACTCATTGCCTCTCCTGGATTGCCCCAGATCACATTGCCTGAGGTTTGACGAAGACGAAAACGTCCTGCCATAATGATTAGAAGCCCCCGTTTGAGCGCTTCGCTCTCTGGGGTGGGAATGGTCTGATGGTGAGACCAGGGCTCCCATGGGGGGCCTGGGCTGCCTGTGGCATAAGGGCCCCCAAAGTCCCTGCTTTCCAGCCAGCGTTCTGGGAAGCCAGCTTCACTTACCCCCATATCAGGGGGCCACATCCTCTCTCCCCCTCGGCTGAGCTCCACCCTGTTGCCCCAGCTCTCCCTCAGCCGGCAGCCTTTCTCTGTGACTCTGCTCGCCCCAGTCTCTCTGTCCTGACCTGGCCCTGGTCTGAAATAATTCCCCCCTGAATTCCCCTCCCAGCATGAAACAAGCTCACACATGCCCTGCATCCCAAGCCTCTTGCAAAGAGGAGTCAGATACCGTGCCTCCCAAGCCTGGTCACGGTCTGAGGCCCAGGGGCTCTGCTCAGTCCTCCTCACATGGCCGGAGGTGCTCCCAGGAAGGCCCCCACTCTTAAATACCAGGTGCCTCTGGTCCTCCTCTCTCCACCTCATCCCAAACCTCTTTTGTTACTTGACCTTGTGAGCAGTGCCCTCCCGAAGCATTCTGTGGGGACTGAACGTTTAGGAAGCAACTTAGGGAGGAAGCCCCTAAGAACCTACCTTCTTCCTCATCACTCTCCTCTCCCCTCGTACCCTTGGCAAGCAGATGTGGCCTCTAGGTGTCACACCTATGCCCTCAAGTAAGTTATTGAAACCCCGTGGACTTCAGTTTTCTCGTCTGTAAAGTGCGGACAATAATGGTCAATAGATTGATGCACCATCCCAAGGAGGTGCACTTGGTACGTGTGCAATGCTCAGAACAGTGCCCAGAATTTGGTGGATGTGCAATGTTAGCTCACATCCATCTGCCATTTCGTAACGTGCAAGTCTGCACAGCCAGCCCTTGACCCTGGGAGAGGCTGTAATGTGCATTTCCAGAGTCACTCAGGCTCCTCCTCCGAAAGCTGAGATTCAAGTGCCTGCTGTGTACCATTGGCGTTCGGGGCACTGGGCGTCCCACTTGTGACCTGACGGGGAGACCCACGACTTGCGGTCCACCAGACGCTGGGCATTTGGCCTGGACTGGGGTGGATACTCCTCAAATCCTTGTTAAGTGGCCCGATATCAGCCTCGGCTAATAAAAAAGAAAACAGATGGCATCAAAGGAGTACCTTCATGATAACGATTAGTAACATCTAGACGAATAATTGCAGATACAGACAGAAGCTTAAAGAGCGGTAGTAACTCTGCACAAGTAGAAAAACTGAAATTTTCAAAATGCATTGAAAGAGCTCATCCTGTCAAAGAATACTGTAGTCTTTTTTAGTAATGCAATTGCCAGTCATGTGATTTCCCTGTTTTATGTTTGCATTTTTATCGAGTTTTCTTAAAGCATGAAAATGTAGATATTTTCATTTGGGTAGCTTTCTTTAAACTGCAATGTGAAACAGAAGTAGAACAATGGTAAATAAAATGTCATATTTTACTCCATCCTGGTTAAATTGATCACATGTTTATATACTTATGAATAAGAGAGCAAGTTCTCTTAATGATGTTAAGTAAATTATATTTTTATTAAAGGAACATTTAAATACAGTATGTGGGTTTATTTTCTTGATGTGGTATTTCTTGTCAGGATATTTCTTTTGAGTGCATTCAAAAGTCATGTAACGCAATTGTGTTACTGTAATTGCCTCAATATTATCTCAACTAAAAGGTTTAAGTCTTTGAGCAGAAGCACAGTGGAGCACTCTGGAGATCCCAACTTGTTTGTTCAGCACAATATATCCAGCTTTTCACTGTGCTATGATGTTTCACAGGACATAATTTGCTCAGGAATACAAATGAGCTCATGGAAAAATTATTCTGGTCATTCCTGGGTTGTATGGCAGCACTCTGTGAGTCCCGGACCTAATCTTAATGTTTGAATCCTGTTTTTATTATAATACCTATACATTTTTTTTAATGGCTTAGTCTTTTTTTTTTTTTTTTTAAGTAAGCTCTGCACCCAACGTGGGGCTTGAATTCATGACCCTGAGATCAAGAGTCACATGCTCCGCCGACTGAGCCAGCCAGGCGCCCCTAAACATTTTTCCTTAATACGAAGTATTACATGCTATTTATGAGATATTTGGAAATACAGATAAGAAAAGAGTTAAATCACCCATAATCCCACCACATAATCCCCTAAATCCACCACCAAGAGCCATGCTATTAGTGGTTTTGTGTATAATCATATACATAATATATAATATGTATATAGATAATACTGCCGCAAGTATAAATAATTGCTATATCTACTATCTTCTTACCTACTTTTTTACTTTTTTCCCCACTAAATATATGGTGAGCATTTTCCTTTAGCATGCGATATTTTTCTCCATCACCATTCTTTTTATCCTGAGGAAAAATTCCCGTAACGTAAAGTTAACAGTTAACCACTTTAAAGTGAGCAGTCAGTGACATTTAATACAATCACAATGTGGGGTGCAACTCTCCCCTCTGGTTCCAAACCATTCTCATTCCCCCAGCAGAAACACTGGACCTTTGACCCATCACCCCCGATTCCCTCTTTCTGCCAGCCCCTGGTAACCATAGGTCTGATTTCTATGGATTTACCTAGTCCGGATATTTCATGGAAGTAGAATCATTCAATGTGGGAACTTTTGTGTCCAGATGCTTGCACTGAGTGTCCTGTTTTTGAGGTTCATCCACGTTGTGGTGTGTGTCATTCCTTTTGACAGCTGAACAGTATCCCATTGTATGGCTAGACCACACTTTGTGTGTCCATTCCTCTGTTGATGGACATTTGGGTTTGTTTCCCCCTTTTGGCGATTGTGAGTAATGCTGCTATGAACAGCCGTGCAATAGTGTAGAATTATTGGGTTGTACAGTAATTCTATGCTTAACTTTGTAAAGAACCACGGAACTGTTTTCTATGGTGGCTGGCCCATTTTACATTCCCACCAGCAATAGTTGAGGATTCCAGTTTCTCCAGTCCTTACCAAACCCGTTATTTTCTGACTTTTTGATGATGGCCAACCTCGTGAGTGTGAAATGGTATCTCATTGTGACTCGGATCTCTAGAAGCCTCCCAGCCTCACCGTTCACGCCTGCCTATCATGCCATTGTGTATGATTGATTTTCCTAAGTGCTCTGATGGTGGATACCTAATAATTTTCTGCTTTTATAAACAATGCTGGAGTGAACATCCTTCGCGCACAATCTTTACACAAATTCATTATTATGTTTTCAATATACATCCCTCAAAGTGGATTTGTTGGAGCAAAACCAAAGCTAAGGATTTGGACATGTATCGACAAATTGCCTTCAAGAAATTTTGACTCAAATTTACACTTCCTGTCATATCTGACCTTCTCTTTTATAAGTCCCTCATTCCTTCCAAAATATGTAACAGGCTTTAAAAAAAAAAAAAAAAGCTCACTACCTTCATTAAAACCTGCCGAAACTGAGCCTACATGAATCTTCATCACTTATTTGCACATGTGGATTTTTCTCCACCATTTGGCTAAAAAGGACAACCAACATTGTCTTTTTTTTTAAGATTTTATTTATTTATTTGAGAGAGAGAATGAGATAGAGAGAGCATGAGAGGGGGAAGGCCAGAGGGAGAAGCAGACTCCCTGCTCAGCCAGGAGCCCGACGCGGGACTCGATCCCGGGACTCCAGGATCATGACCTGAGCCGAAGGCAGTCGCTTAACCAACTGAGCCACCCAGGCGCCCACCAACATTGTCTTTTAAAAGTATTTGAGCAGGGCGCCTGGGTGGCTCAGTTGGTTGGGCGACTGCCTTCGGCTCAGGTCATGATCCTGGAGTCCCTGGATCGAGTCCCGCATCGGGCTCCCCGCTCAGCGGGGAGTCTGCTTCTCCCTCTGACCCTCCCCCTCTCATGTGCTCTCTCTCTCTCTCTCATTCTCTCTGTCTCAAATAAATAAATAAAATCTTTTAAAAAAAAGTATTTGAGCAAAATTACACCTTCTTAAATGTACATGAAAAGCCCTTGATTGAGGCAGCTCGATTTATAAACAGTCAAAGGTAACCGTGGGGTTGTTCAGTTTAATGATTTGACTCATCGCTTTGATAAATCCTAAAACTAGACATTTTGTTTGTACCTTCCGATGCCACTCCCTGAAAATCTATTGGCCCCATTCTTTTGAGACATCTGTTCTCCCCTCTGCTGTGTGACCGGCAAATGTCAGACTCCTTTAACCTTTTGTTAAAGTGATGGTAGTTTATATGTATATCGCCATCAGGGCCATAAAATGCCTTTTTGGTGATGGTCTAGTTTCTCTTTGTGGTACGTAAAGTACAATTACTCATGGTATTGATGACTTGTGTCTCTATTTACCAAAGAAATACCATCTCATGCACCTTGAAAGTCCTACATAGAATTTGAAGAAAAATATATCCTTTGAGCAAGATGAATAGCAAGATTAATTTTTTAAGTATTTGCTTTTGTTATTTCTAGGGTATTAGGAATAAATCGCACCATGGGAATTTGGGTGTACCCACTCTCAAAAAAAATTTAACCCTGAATTAACGATATTTTTTAGAGCGTGTTATTTTATCAGAACAGTGTCCAATCTTTCTGGAACATGACTTAAAATTGATATGGCATAAATAAGGTAAAGCCCTATTTTTTAAAGGAGAGGGTCACTGTAATTCTAGGAGTATGCAGAGGCACAGTCAGGTGAACTATTTAGAAACATTAAAATAATTCACAAAGGGGCGCCTGGGTGGCTCAGTTGGTTGAGCGACTGCCTTCGGCTCGGGTCACGATCCTGGAGTCCCGGGATCGAGTCCCGCGTCGGGCTCCCTGCTCGGCGGGGAATCTGCTTCTCCCTCTGACCCTCTTCCCTCTCGTGCTCTCTATCTCTCATTCTCTCTCTCAAGTAAATAAATAAAATCTTTGAAAAAAAAATAATTCACAAAGACTGGGAGAAAGTGAAAGGTATTAAGGGGGAATTTTTAGCCTAGATGCATGGCACAGACAATCATTATGGTCATAATGAGCAAGTCACTTCTGCCCTCAGGAGAGAATTTTTGATTTTGTGTGAGAAAACAAAATGATTTATAACTCATGCTCCCAATGTATGAACACACTGTGGGACATATCTACTTACGAGTGTCACAGATGGTCTTTATCTCCAGATGTGAACCAGGTAAAGACATCAAGTACGAGAGTATTTATTACACAGCTCATCAGTTTCAACTACTGGGACCTAATTAATAACTCTCTAGTTAATAACTAATTTTCTGATTTCTATTCTAAAACAGTTCCCTCTTTATTAGTATAGAAATAAAGAACAACTTTTACTCTTTATATTTTGGTTTTATTAAATGTTTCAAGTTTCTAGTATTTTGTATTGTTGATGTAGAATTTGTCACTTCTATTGAATTGTTACTTTTTTTTAAAAATTATTTATTTAATTTTTTTTTTAAATTTATTTAAGAGACAGAGAGAGCACAAGCAAGGGAGCAGCAGAGGGAGAGGGAGAAGCAGGCTCCCCGCTGAGCAGGGAGCCCAGGAGCCGGGATCAGGACCTGAGCTGAAGGCAGATGCTTAACCGACTGAGCCACCCAGACACCCCTATTGAATTGTTACTTAAGCTGTTTCTACTCACACAAACGATTTAGATTTTTTTTTTTTTTAGATAAATGTATTCAGAAAAAGCTCGTATGTTTTTGAAGAGTTGGTTCAACTTGTTTTTAAAAAGCATGGTTGAAGAAATCAAAATCTCCTCCCTAACGTAGGGGACATTTCTGTCTCCGCCTCCCCCTCCCCCTCCCCCCCTCCCTCTTCCTCCAGCTGCTTTCCGTCTCCTTCCTCCTTCCTGCCTCTCTCCCTCCCTCCCCTCCGCTTCTCCGCTCTGATAATGCCCTTCATATCTTGGTGACGTTCTCTGTCTTGAGGTCCCTGCCCCCCAGAAGGGAACTGAGGCGAGGATGTAGATGAGCCCCTCCCAGCAGCCAGGATATGGGTGCCCTCCCAGTCCCAACCGACTGCTCATTCCCGTCCCTGGTTTTATATTTCCAGGCAATGACCCTAAGTCACAGGTTACTGGGCGTGATGGCAGCAGAGTTAGGAGCCAAAGGGTGGTGACGGCAGGTGCGTAGACAGGTCAGTGGGGGAGGCCCAGCCAGACACGCCCTGGAGTGTTAAGTGTTAAGTTAATCAGAACCATTTCTGTAGTTGGTAATCAGAACTCTTGACTGATACAGTGTACGTCTCCACTTAAACTTGAGATACAAATCTTGGGCTTATCACTGATTGAATCTATTAATAGAGAATAAATTTGAAATTCAAATTCAATAAATATTTGTTGAGGAACTGTTTGGTTTAAGGCATTATTCTGAGGAATGAAGAAGCCGCTAAAGATATTGTCAGTGTTTTTCTTTGAACCCCAAATCTAGTGAAGACATATATACATCTGTTCACGCTACAGGGCAGACCACACAGTCCTACAGGTGAGGCAGAAACCAAAACCTCTGGGGCTGTAGGAAAGAGAACGTCGTTCTCACTTGGCTTACCCAAACTCTGTGGAGAAGACGAAGCCTGAGTTGGACCACACCCCCGTAGGCATATCAGAAACTACCACCACGTTTTCTTGTCTAGGACAGTGATGCACCAAGAGCTCATGGGGCATGTGAAAAAGAAATACTTCCTTGAAATGATAGCATAGTAAATCAGAAAACTCTTGAGCTGACACCCAGTCTCACATGGAAGTCACTAGAAAGAGACTAATCCCTGCCTCGGGGTAGACACCATGATCCTGCACTTCCCAGATATGCGCCGGGCTCCCAGTTCTTGCCCCCTTGAGCTAAGACCGGAGGTGCTGAGACCAGCTGCCCAGTGTCATTGCATGAAGAGTAAAACCTTCTTTTCACTGAAAATAGGTTCTAGGGCTGAAGGTTGAGTGGACCACTCCTGCACAGTTAACTCTTTCTTCCCAGTAGCATTGACATTATTTTGAAAGTTCTCAGAATCTCCCAAAATCCAAGTACTCTTTGCCATGCTTTACTAGCTCCATAAAAGAAAAGAAAAGAAAAGAAATATAAAATAAAACAAAGACATAATTGAAAGAATCAGAAAAAGAAAACATGAGAAGTTTGAGTTTTGTTACGACCGTCCTGTATTCTTGGGCCATACACATTTCAATCCAGCTGACCACATTGTATTTCAGCAATGTAAAAATGAAGCCATTTCTTTACTTAATGTCCTGTAGTAAAGGATAGAAAAATTCTAGAGTAATTTGCAAATCGTTACCATATGTTACATAGACGAAGAGGAGATACTGGATATTCTCTATTCAAAATTTTGATATTCTGTATTTTAAAAGTACTTGCTTGGAAAAACAGATTTCCTTTGTATGAATAAAAAAGTAAAATTTAAATGTTTGCTTTAAAGAAGTGCCCCCCACCCCAAACAGCATGGGCATGCAACTCCAGACACAGGGTAGAAGGATAGAGATAGAGAGCCAGCACCTGGGAGTCACGAAGACCTGGGTTCTGACTCAGGTGTCTCCACTTACTAGCCGTGCGAACTCCCCACTTTACAGATGGCAAAGCTGAGGCTCAGAAGGTTAAGGGACCTATGAGCTGGCAGATGGAGAGGCCCAGCAGAAACCACAGCAGTCTGACCCCAGATCCTATAGTCTCCACCCTTGTGACAGTCACAACGGTGCTGGAGCTTGCTTCAATCTGTGTCCCCTTGTTGGGTTCTAAAAGATAAAGGGACCACTTGAGACTGCCCCTTGCCCCTGTGACATTTTACACAGTGTAACTGGAAAAAAAAAAAAAAAGCCACATAATGGTTGGGAGGGGGTATTCTTCCTCTTTTCTTCAACTTTGCCCTCCAGTTCTCCCAGCTCAGTGATGGTACTGCCAGTGGCGCAAGTCAGAACCTGCATCATCCCAGGGCAGCTGTGTACAGGTGTTCAATCTGTGCACTGTACCACATCTAAAGGGGTGCCATTCACATTGTGGACTAACTTACATGAGAACAAGAAGGTGGCACAGAGATTCTGGGTCTCCCAGATGAGCTGTGGTACAGCAGAGGAGAGTCCCTTCCTGAGAAAGCGCACACCCGCACACACTAAGGGCCATATGTATGCACATACTCTCTCAGGGTCGCTCTCATTCCTACAGCACTCGGCACCGCACACCCTCACCTGACTTGAGCCTGACTTGGCGTCCTCCTGAGGGGCAGGGGGAGAAGGGGCAACGAGAGGGAGAGTAAGACAGAACACTGTCCCCGTTTCCTCTGACCCCCTACGTCCTCCTTCCAGCCCCGCCCCTTCAGACCTCCCGGCATCCAGCCTCCACTCCCTCCCCTGAACATGCTTCCTCCTGCTGCCCGGGGGCCAAATCTGCTCCATCCTGCAGACCTCAGGTTAAGTGGCACCTCCTTAGGTACCCAAGCCGATCCATCTCAGGGAGCAGCCATGTCGCCCTCGGCCCCCTGCTTCCCTCCCATGACCTACCACACTCTGTGATTAATGTAGTGCTTGCTTGTTCAGAAACTCCTTCTCCTCCTAGAGGGTAAACTCTGTAAACTCTGTCAGGTGCCATTTTGTTTTTGCTCTACTATTTAGTTGGCACATAGTAGGTTCTGGATAATTACTGGCCAAATGCACAGATGATTATATTAGAACACTAGAAAACTAGAAGAATCAGCTCTTAGGAGATACTTACTACTCCTCAGAACTTTGCAATTCCTCCCTAGAAGTTTCCTTAGGGGAGAAAATTAATGGGTGCTCTCTTCACACAGCCAAGGTGTTTATAATGACAGTGAAGCTGAATGATATGAATACAGGACTTGAATAAAAGCTAACCTGCTAACCTTCCTCACATAAATCCATGAGTCTCTCTCCTGTTTTAGAAATGAAAACAGAATGCAAAGAGTACTCGGTCTGTTTCTGAAGTTCTCCCCTTTGAAGTCCTGCTACTAAAGTAACATCTCCATCTTCCATATTGGAAGAGGAAGCTGAAATGGAGGGGGTCTGACTTTTCATAAAGGTGTTATAAATTAGTAAGTAGAACATGGTTGCGAGCTGGTAAGTGTGAATCAGTCTCAATTATTTAGGGCTCTATTTTTCTGTTCTGAGACCCTCTCCTTGAAGACACCAAAGTGAAAAATCCATTGTACGATCTCCTCGGGCTCTGTGGGAGCAGAAAGACATGAAACAAATAATATCGACATTTCTCACATCTTGTCTTTAAGAAATACAGTATTCTTCAATTATCCAAAATGTCTTGAATGTACGTGGAGAATAAATGAGGCCATTTTCAAAATTATAGGTGAATAAAGAGCACTCCTTTTTCATCAGAGCTTGACAATAGAGCCTGCATTTTTAAAAGATTTTTAAATGTATCCCATAGCGTTCTGTTCGAGTTATGAAAGTCATTCCTGTGGAGCTTCTAGATGGGGCTGGGTCATTGAGTGCATTATCTTGGGACAGTATGGCTTGCTCAGATGATTGATAGCTTGATCATTACTGATCTGTCATGGTCAAGATAACTCTCTGCAATGCATAGGTTGGGTCAATTTTTGTTATTATGGAAACTCTATTTGAAACTCTAGTGTCAGCGTTATTATGAGTCAGCCAGGTTGGATACTTTGTTTCAACAAGTGCTATGAGTCATTTGAAATTATGTATCATTCATAAGCAGAAAACTTTTTAAATTCTGTTGTATCCCACCTACCTGTGACATTTTGATTCTCTATAGAGTGGGAAAAAACAGTATACATTGTAATTTGGTGTCTATTTTTCAGGTAATTGACTTAATAAGTTGAAATGAAATCGTGCGCCTCCCAGTTTACATAAGAGATGTAGAACTAAGCACTAACTTTCTGAGAGTAGCATCAAAGTTCAGTGTGGTAATTCTGAAAGTTGGTTTTTTTTTTTGTTTTTTTTTTTTCCCCTCAGTGTGTAAAAGCTGGGAAGAGATCTGGTAAGTTTTTCTATCTCAGAAGCGCTACAGAGTTGATCAGAATCCAGTACATTTTATAAACGTATACTGCATTTTAAGCTTAAAAGTATGTATGTGGAGGACTCACATTTGATAAGATGCATGCTGTGTGAAGGCTCCTGCATGTGAACCAAGGTACCAGGCATTTTCTGTGGCCCTTCAGTTTAATGCATTTCAAGCTTCCCAACACGGGGCACTGATGTACTGCTTCACCGAAACCGGCTTGATTTGTATTCTTATTCTTGAGAATTCATGGGATCAAATCACAAAGACTTCCAGGCATAAGAAGAAGAAGTCCACGTTTTCAGTAGAGAATTTCTCAGCTGATTTGAGTTGTCCTTTGCTTGTTTCTGGGAGGTAGAAAGATGCATACATCACCTTTAAGTAACTGACATTACCAAGTTTGTATTTAGTGTCTGTAGATTTCATCATTGTTATTACGAATTTGTGAGAGCCTTCCCAGGCCTCTTGCTCTTCATAACATAGTGCTTCATTCCTGGACCCTCATCTTTGCTCTTTACAAACCTGTGCTTGCTCCCTGCCCAGAGAATTGTATTTTCTAAGCTCATCTTTCCCTGCCCTTTCCTCTCCCACCCACCTCCTCCTCTAGAAAGAGATTTATGAACTCCTAATAGCAATTCCACGTACGCAACAGATTGCTATGAAATTCCATTTATGCCTTGTTTTTCTTAAAGATAGCAATATCAAGCAATGTAGAAGATCAGGCCCTCTGTGACCAAGTAATAAGAAATTCCTCTGAGCCTGAAATCATCCTGTTTGGAAGAAGCTACTAAGTGAAATCAAAGACAAAATACATTACTCTACCAGTCTGGGCAACCGGGGGCAAAATGGCCTGAAGGAGAAATGATAGGATTTATTACCTGGCTAAAAACCTAGGGCAGAGTAAAGGGTAACTTTGAAGTTACACATCTCATCAATTAATACTCCCCTTGTGCCCCCCCCGAACCATGCCCCCCACCACTATCACCAGATCCCTATCCAGAGGTGCTGTGATCTGAGCCACAGACTGTTAACTGCCTTCCAGTTTATTTTGAGCTCCCCGCCCCAAGTCGTTCTTGGTCATTGGCATCCTTGGCTGCCGGTCCACGAGAGTGGACCTTTTTCTTACACAATAGAAAGGGGGTTGTCTGGAAACCCCGCAGGAGACTTCGCAGAGGCCCCGGAGCCAACACTTAAGCAGCAGACAAAGGGAGAAAAAGTTGTGGAGAGGCAGAGAAGCCAGCGAGGGCTTCTTGAGTCTGGGTCTCGGGAGTTAAGCCCGAAAGAAGGGTAGGGGGCATGGGGACTGTTCATTTCCTAGGGCTGTGAATCACAGAGTACAGCAAAGAGGGTGGCTGAAAACCACAGAAATATACTGATGGATTCATGATCTCACAGTTCTGGGGAGCTCCACAGCTCTTGGCCTGCCTTGGCTTCGAGACGCATCCCTCCAATGTCTGCCTCCATCCTCACTGGGCCTTCCTCTCCCCACACATCTCCTTCATGTGGAGTCTTCCTCTTCACCTGAATGACCTCATCCTGACTCGATGGCATCTGAAAAAAACCCTATTTCCAAATATGGTCCCATTCCTGGGTATCAGGGGGCTAGACTTCAACATAACTTTTGAGAAGACACAATTCAACCCATAACAAGTACTTTGGGGGAAAAGTGTGAAATGTAGGGTCTGGACACCTGAGAGGTGAGAGTAACCTCCCAGGTGGAGCCAGAACTGGAACCAGGTTGAAGCAAGCGAGGCACTCACCTGGGCGCAACAAGTAAAGAGGCACCAAAACCGCAGTAAACAGAGTAGAGGATGGTTTAAGGCAACATATTTCAAAATAAGAAATGATGCAAAAAAAAAAAAAAAAAAAATCCAGGATGAACAAAACACCACCCTTTGAAAAGACAGGACCGGTGTTACTGATTTTTCTTGGAGCACAGGTCCAGTGTGGCTGAGCACTGTTGCCAACCAGCTGATGCCCCCGAACTGCTCGGATGAAGGCCCGGAATTGCCAGGGGCCACTTTTGCCACCACAGGGAGAAGACAGATTGAGGAGACTGACAGATAAAGAAGAGGCCACAGGTGAGGAAAGGCAATGTAGGGTTCCTGAACCCAGCCCTGCCTCCTTCTGCTGCCTCCCTTGTAATGACAGATACAGAGCCTCCTTTTACAGGACAAGATCCAGGAAACTGTGTGGAGGGGGTATTGCAGGAAGGCAACCACCGTTTATCTTATTTCCTGCAAGAAATTAAAAACCCTTAAAAATCACCTTTGGGGGGGCACCTGGGTGGCTCAGTCGTTAAGCGTCTGCCTTCGGCTCAGGTCATGATCCCAGGGTCCTGGGATCGAGCCCCATGTCGGGCTCCCTGCTCAGCAGGGAGTCTGCTTCTCTCTCTCTGCTCTCCCCGCCCCTGCTCATGCTCACTTGCACTCTCTCTCTCTCAAATAAAATAAATAAAATATTAAAAAAAAAAAATAGCAACCCAAAAGAACCAGTGACATTTAAAAAAAAAAATCACCTTTGGGGATTTAGCCCATTTCCACTTGGGGGATTTCTCCTACCTTCCAACCACGTCATTTATCTTTCCTTTGTCAGGCTTCTTACTACGGTAAGAATCCTTTCTCACCGTCTTTAGGTCTACTGCCCCTTCGAGGAGCGGCCGGGTTAACAGGCACCTGCGCCCCCCGTGTGCTTTCGTGACAGCTGCAAGGACTTGGTGTTTGCTCAGAGCATCGGCTGCACATATAAATCTCCCCATCCGTTTAGCCCTTAACTGCATAATTTTCTAATCTTTGCAAGTAGACTAAAAATGAATTCCATAAATTCACTGAGGTCAAAGTTTATGTCCCAGTATATTTTTTTCCCCATAGCACCAGAATGAGAACTGGACGTCTACAGGCTTCTCAGTAAATCTTCTGTTTGATTAGGAACTAGAGCTTTGATTTTTTTTTTTTTTTTTGCGAGCTATGTGCTCTAAAACAACATACAACCAAATGTTCATAATCATTTATACAAGAATCCCAAAGCCCTGTTGTTAAAGTGAATAATCAGCCCTTAGCTTCTACTTTATGCACAACTCAATGTTCATACTGTGTTGTGTTAGCAGCTTATACCTGTATTGGAGTGACTGCCACAAATGACCTAGACATTTTTAAAACTGTAAATAACTAATCCTAGAACATAGGTCAAGAGAATTTATTGTTTATTCTCCATGGTAGTTTGCCTTCATTAAATATTTTAACTGAAAACTTTTTTGAAAGCAGGCTGGGTTTCCTAAAATGTTTTTAAAAGGAGCCTAAAACATTGGCTTCCTCATTTTCTTATCGGGGGTATTACAATGAAAAGCCGAAAGTTTTCAGGAGTCTGCTGGACACTTCCACTGGTGAATGCTCTTGAAAATATAGGTAGGGAAAAAAAAAAAAATCACATGCAACCATTCTTGTTTTATCTTTTAGAAGAAAGCCTCTTTGGGAAAATTATAATTTTTGAATAGGAGGCTATGAGAAGTTGGTTCAGGTGGGAGTTTGACAGTTTCTGATTCATTTGTTATTTGGGAAAAATAAGCTGTGTGTCACATGTGGGAGCTAGAGAGTGCACAGAGGATAGAAAGCCGTCACTGAGGGGGCCCATTTCCGAGAGAGAGCCCGGGACACCGCCAGTGCCCTTTTCACAGGTGCCCTGAAGGGAAAGGGCATTTGCTGAAATCAGATGCTCTTAAGAACCCAAGGATCTGAAAAGACCACGAGCACCTTTCCGAGAATAGTGTTTATGTTACTGCACTTCAAATGGAGAGGGCTGTTTCCATCTCCTAGGACTGCCGTCAGAAGGCACACACACTCAGCGAATCAAACAACAACAAAAAAACGTATCGTCCCACCATCCCAGAGGCTGGAAAGCCACAGTGGAGATGTCGGCAGGGCCACACTCCCCCTGAAGGCACTAGGGAAGGATCCGTTCCAGGCCTCTCCTCCAGCTTCCCGAGTCTTGTAGAGGCATCACCCCCCTCTGCCTTCATCTTCACAGGGCCGCCTCCCTCTGTGCGCGCCTGGGTCTAGGTCCAAACTTCCCCCTTGTGGAAGGACAGGTTGGTTTAGGGCTTACCCTAACGACCTCATCTCAACTTGACCATCTCCAAAAAAGCCCATTTCAAAATCAGGTCACATGCACGCCGCGGGTTCGGGGGGGAGGCATAATTTAATCCATATCAGTGGGCAAACTTTTTTCTGTAAAGGACCAAATAGTAAATATGTGAGGTGTTGGTGGCCACAGGGTCTCTGCTACAAGTACCCCACCCTGCAGTTACAGAAGGGAAATGGCTATGTGTCATAGGCAAGCAAAGGGGAGGAGCTCCGTGCCAATAATATTTTATTTATGGACGATGAGATTTGCATTTCATATAATTTTCACATGTCACAAAGCATCATTCCTCTGTTGATGTTTCCCAACCCTGGAAAAATATAGCCACCCTCCTTAGCCCACGGGGTGCACCAAAAGGCAGCTAGCTGGATTTGGCCCCGGGACCATAGTTTGTCCATCGGCTCTTTGGAGCATCGGCCTTCCTTCTTCCCACAGGATTTGTTACACGGAGGAATATTGATTCCAAAATATGCCTGTGGCAAATCAGGAAGCAAGAATCTAATCCCTGTCTGTTGTGTGCCAGCAAAACAATTCTCAGAGACTGTCCTGGGCTGGCAACAGCCTTGACAACCTTTTAAGAAGGGAGAAATCAGTAGAAGCCTCTGAATGCTCAGAAAATTGAAACGCCGGAGACAGCATTGAAAACCAAGGAAATAAACACCCCACTCAGGTTAAAAGAATGGTTCATCATGTTTCCCGTCAGGTAGCTGAAAATGTTTGGGGGAAAACGCATGATATCTTCCATTGAAATGCCGTTCCCAGACAGCAGTGTCTGGAATGAACAGGAAATCGAAACAAGTCATTAAATGGCCATCAGAAATCTTTTATGTGAGAAGAATTTTTGCAAGTTTGATATCCGGTGTTTGAGACTCTAATGAGAGCAATAAATGAGGAGCTTCATTGCTTTTTGGGTTCTAGGGGTGAGAGATGAAGACGCCCCCCTGTCTGGGTTTGAAGGCTTCTTTTTTTTTTTTTTTTTTTTTTTTGTCTCCTCCGGGTTCCAGTCTGGGCTGAGAGAGCGTGGAGACTGAGTCAGACTGTCACCGCCTGACACCCCCCTCCGGTCCCCCCCCCTTCCTCACTGCCGCCCCCGGCCGGCCCCTGCCCTCATTTCTATTCACCAAGATTACTAAACTGCTTGCTGACGTTGGTAACAGCCCGGACATGCAGGAGAGATTTTAACAAGTCTGTGTTCCTTGATCCACCTGGATAGCTCACTGAATACTTGACTTTTATCATTGTTGGCGTCATGGTGAGACCAGAAATCAACTGCCAAATTTTGAAACGATAACATTTCAATAAAAATATCTTGATCAGAATAATTTTCTGTCAGTCTTGAGGTTTCCAAGCAATTATTTACCCTTTTATTTACCACCGATGTCAGTAACCATTTAGGGAGACCATCGGGATCCTAAAGCTGCAGTTCTCGGTAACTGAAAAGAGATTAGGCTGAGCATTTTCTAGTGTTTTAAGGAAAAGATAAAGGTTAGACTCTTTTGAAACTGTTTAAGACCCAAATAAAAATATCTCCCAAGATAGCTAGCTTTTTTATTGAGATGTAACTTACAGACAGTACAGTGCCCAGACCTGAAGGGCTTGGCTACAAAAACCCTTTAGCTCACTCCCATCGCTGCCCGGGCGAGGGGCAAGATCGGATAACCCCTCGGACCCCTGCTAGTCAACACTGTTGGCACCGTAGCCGGTCCTATCAGCTTTTTGGTACTTTCTAATTCATTTTTAAATACCTCATCTTCTCATCCATTTGCTCCACATTTGGCTCTTTTCTTTAGCCTATGAGGCAGTTATTTCGAAGTACTTTTTGCTCACTCCGATGCCTGGGTCCCCTCTGTCTACTTGTATTGTTTCTTTGATCTTCTTGCTTATCATAGGTCACGGTTCTTGTTTTGTCTATCATTGGGTTATTTCTTAGTATATGCCAGATATCATGGGTAAGCCATTGCAGAATCTCTGGATTATGTTATTTTCTTCTAAAACATGGCTCTTAAGGTATTTCTAAGTAATATTTTATACTCATGAAAGTAAAAGCATTACTTTAGAATGTAGTAGTAGAATATATGGATTTGTTATTTATTCTGAGCTGGTATCTTCGTTGTTTATCCTTTAGTGATATTAAAGGTTGAAATTTTTCATCTAATAGATGGAATCCATTGTTCAAAATAGCTTGGAAAGGATATAAGCCTGTTTTTTTTTTTAAATACTTCCTTTTTAAATCATTCTAACTCATTGCAGACTCCAACTTGTTTCAATATAATAGCTGTCTATTTATCATAAATCTGTTTTATGCTTCTGAATCCCTTTGAAAGAAAAGGGCAAAGACTCTCCTCTACCGTGGGACACAGAATGTGGCTTCCCTCTGAGAAGTCATGAGGCTTCGTTTGAAGAAACAATTATCTTTTTCGCCCCCCTAGACCATTACAAATCAGGTTGGTGGTAATTAGAGAATTAGAGTCACAATGTCCAGTCATACAGTCAGATTCTTTACCTTCCTTGATATCCAGATAATTGTCTTTTAAAAATGTAATGCAACCTAAAGCTTTTTTATGCTTCATACTCATCATTTTGTAATCCCAGCCGAGGTTTCCGATGTATTTATGCCTCTATCTATACAGATGGAGCTGGATTTTCCCTGCAACCGTTTGTTAGCAGCCTTTATTGTTATAAATTATTCCAGCTGTCCTCAACAGCATAAATTAATACTGGTAACTGTCCCTCATTTGCAACTCACTGATAGTACTCAGTGCAGTGGGAGAAAAGAAAGGGTAAAATAAAGCGTTCTTATTTTCTGTATCCCTTTGCTGGTATATTACTTAATTCTACATTGATGTTTTGTCATATGGATAAAACGTACATGAAATGAACCCAGAATGGGCTTCATTAAAACCATGCGGCTACCTCCATCTTATAATTTATGGCAACATCTGGATAATATGTAAAGACTAACAACAGAAACTGAAATTAACTTGTTTTTGTTATCAAGTTGCTTCAGGTGTTTTGTTTTGTTTTTTAAATAGGTCCTCTAGTCTTTCCTGTACTATTTATCATTTTAAAAATTAGAGCTAGCTAATTTTATCAAGAGACTAAAATTTAAAACTATGCTTTAAAGCAATACAGTGTTTAGTTATTGGCCTTGCTTGGTTTTTATAAATAGAACATTTTTTATGCAGTGGGTAAATCCTATTTTTGCATTTATTACCACAAGCTTGTGAATCACTAAAAGAAAGCAAAAAACCTAATTCCCACAGGTGATTTTTATTATTAATGTTACAGAATTGATTTTTGAATTTAGAGCTACTGATGTGGTCTGACTAGTTATTTAGGATTTATTAAATGCCAGCAGCGTGTCCAGCTTTGGTACTGTTTAAAGATTATTTTTGTGATTATATGCTTGTATAGGAGCATCCACTCAAGAACTTAGCCACCTCATCATGCAGAATTCACAGACACTTTCCTTGGGTGCGAGTGGGATTATCTGGAATATTAGTTAACTAATGCATTTCTATTTTCCATCAAAAGAAGAAAACCAATTAAATTAATTAAAGCTGGTACTGCTCAAGGCAGGTTGAATATCTGCCATGCGAGCCATATATGAATAAACCACCTGCGCGTTCAAGTCTGGGCACGTTACGTAATCACAAAACATACTTGGATCCTTTTATCTTTGGGGTTAACTTGGACAGCTTGAGCAATGAAGGCTCTGTCGTCCATACCCACTGATACCCTGACCCCACATGATTTCTGAGTAAGGATCCACCAGACCTATGTTATCTCTCCTAAAGCAGGAACCGGTCATCCCGCCTGCTTAGGTTACTGAGACCCGGAAGGGGGCCCGGCGTCTTCGCTATTCCCCACCCTCTCAAGACATCCTTGGGTTGTTATTAAGTTCACTCTGACTGCTTCTGATGAGTTTCTGGATACCTAAGGCCCTTCGGTCTATTTCGATCTGTAACTTCTGCTGGCTTGAGGTCGAGGATAAATTACTTGTAGGAAGCAATATGACCTTCCATCGCCCGCTTGTTTTCTCCCCATCGGATCATTTTGATTCACAGAGCATTTCACTATTTTTAAAGACTGGCTCCGGGCCTGACGTCAGGGTCCCTGACCCGCGCCCCTCCCGCGGCGGTGACTCAGCCGCAGCGCCCGCCCCCGCCTTGCGGAGGGGGGTCTGCGGAAGCGCCCGCAGAGGCCAGAAAGACTCGGGCCCCCGGCCCCCAGCCAATCACCCACCGGAAGGCGGGCGGACGCCGCAGCGCTCCTGGCTGGCAGTGGCGAAGAGCGGCGGGGTTGGGGGTGGGGGGAGGTCGCTGCGGGGCCTCTGAGCCTGGGGGAAACCGAGGCAAGGACGGGCAGAGCCCCCTCGCACCCCTCCCCCGCCGCTTCCCTGCCATTCCCATCTCTTCTCACCCAAACTGGGGGGGCGGGGTGCGGGGAGGAGATGGGGGGAGCATTCCAGAGTCCTATTTCCAGTTGAATTTTTGTGTTGCTTTGTTTATCTTGCTGCACGGAAAAGGGAGGTTAGGCCTATTACCTTGGTGGTGTCAGATTTGCAGTTATGCATATTATATGTAATCATTCTAAAGTGATTTTTCTTCCATTTGGGCCTTTTAGCGTAAAAGGGGGGGGGAAGTCTGCTCACATTGTTTGCCTTGGGAAATCTCTCAACTTCCCAACTCCATCTAAAAATGGGAGCTAGAGTCTCTGCAGATTTTACACATTGTAACATTGTATCTTCCCCATTCGTAACACAGTGATAGATTTCTGCAAAATAATACTGTTAGTTTTCCCTCCACCAATCACAGTAAACACCAAAACTCTTTTTCCTGTTTAAAATTACCCGGTTTTAATATTCTATGAGTTGATCTGGGTGGAGGTTAAGGGATGTATAGATGTGTAAAGATTCATTGAGAGTACACTCAAGTGCACTCTACTCTTTGTAAGTTATACTTAAGCAAAAAAAAAAATTGAATAAAATTACCTATTTTTTCTCTCTGTACAACCATTTTCTTTCTTATTGTTATTTTCTTGCATACCTAATATTTCAAATCATTAAAAGAATTTTTTAAATTCACCCAGAACCCCTCTACTGTAATAAAAATGTTTATTTTCAATATCTGCTTTCACTTTGGACATGTAGCTGTAATTGGGAAGTATATGCTGTTTTGTATTCTGCTTTTGTTCCCCATGTAATATCATATCAAATATTTTTCCATCTTTCGTGATCCTCATAATTTTCCATTTTAATGGCTGCAGACTCTTCCATTGAGTGATTACAACACTGTTTGCTCAGCCACTTCTCTTGTATTGGGCATTTAGGGGACTTCAGATCATTCATTAAAACAATTGCCCTCCTCCTGTAAACATTTATACATGTATTTGTCCATCCATCCAATGGTGGAATATTAATTTGAGCCCCTGTTCTACGCAGAGGACACAGAAAGGGAATGCAAATGTGAAATCTCCTTGGAGGAGCACGGAGAGCAGTCTGCACCACCATCAGAACTGCTAATTTTGGCGTGTTTGTGTTTGTTGAGACCCGCAACATGATCACCACAGGACAAGCTTGTCCCTGGACACAAGTCCACTTGGACATGGAATGACTAACTGGGCTTGCCTTATTCACCCTCTGACTACTGGACTGGACCCTGGTGGTTCAATGAAAAAATGCGTGCGTTATCTGGTTTCATTATCCCAAGGAACTTGTGAGATAGGTATTATTGTTTCCATGTTACAGATAAGGAAACTGAGGCTCATGCACAAAGGTACAAAGTGCCATGGAAATGCAGGACTTTTCAGTTTGCATGCACACCATTGCTTTTAACTCTCACTGCAACCCTGTGAGGTACATATGATAATCTCATCTTTGCAAATGAGGAAACTGGGGGACAGAAAGTAAACACCATTCCCCAGATCACTCAGCTTGAAAATATTAGAATCCGGAATCAGTCCTAGAATTTCTGACTTAACATTCCATATCCTCTTCATGAATTGTGGTTTTTCCCAGATGTAAGATTATAAAGAGGCAGACACATTTTTATTATTCTATTTTTCATATTGCTGATATATTCCTTCTATTTCTGTTTGAAAGATATTATTATATGTAGCATACACAGTTACCAGTGTAACTACAACTGTACCAACAATAGGCATTATCTTTTTTAAAGATTTTATTTTATTTTTATTTTTTAAGATTTTATTTTTTAAAGTAATCTCTACACCCATCCTGGGGCTCGAACTCACAACCCTGAGATCAACAGTAGCAGGCTCTACCTACTGACCCAGCCAGGCGCCCCAAAGATTTTATTTTTAAGTAATCCCTACACCCAGCCTGGGGCTGGCACTCACGACTCGAAGATCAAGAGTCGCACACTCTACCGACTGAGCCAGCCAGGCACCCCAATCTTAAACATTTTTGCTCATGTGAACTGTTTTAACAGCACCTAAAGCTATCTTATTTAGCATTTCTTTAATTCATGTGGAAGCCCAACACTTTTTCCTGTGTTTGTTTACTCTCCACATTTGTGCATATGGTCCACTTATGAACTTTGTCTCTTTGTTTATTGGACTTTTCATTTTATTGGCATATTGAAGTGGCTTCCTTAAATATTAACCCTTTGTCATATTTGACTCCCACACTTTTCCTGAGATAATTGTTTCCTTTTGGATTTTGTTGATTTTCATTTTATGAAAGTGGTATACAGTCTCATAGTCAAATGTTCTGTTTCCTATATTGTTTCAGCCCTTAGAAAGTTGTGTCCCTCTTCTAAATATCTTCTAAATATCTAGAATCAAATACCTTTTGTGTAATGTGCTAATCCATCCGGAGTTCAATATAGTATAGAATATGGATCTAGGGGCACCTGGGTGGCTCAGTCAGTTAAGCATCTGCCTTCAGCTCAGGTCTTGATCCCAGGGTTCTGGGATCGAGCCCCGCATAGGGCTCCCTGCTCAGCGGGGAGTCTGCTTGTCCCTCTCTCTCTCTGTCCCTCCCCCCTGCTTGTGCTCTCTCTCTCAAATAAATAAATAAAATCTTTTTTTAAAAAATAGGATATGGATCTAGAGTGTATTTCCCAATTTCCTAATTTAATTAAGCCAGAGCTAGATCAAGTTCACACCCACCTATACAGTGGCACCTGGTGGGAAAGGCCAGCATCTGTTCTCATGCCCCTATCATACTGTTGCTAATATTTTGGACCTCACCTAGAATGTTACCTAAAACCATATATTAAATTATTCATTCATTCATCACATTTTTGTGACACTTTCTCATATAGCTAAAATTTACATATCAGTGGGTTTATTTCTAGCCCCCCCTTCTATTGATTTGTTTTTCTATACCACTTGGATAATTTTTTAAATTATTTTAGATTTATAACATAATTTTATATCTGGCATGGTAGAATAAAATATTGTGGCATCTTATACAATTTGGGGAGCTTATACAATTTGGGGGACAGAAAAATATAAGGGGGATATATTTACTTTTGTAAAATTTACAAAAACCATGAGAATTTAACATTCATTTGCTTCATGGTAAATCCACCTCTGCCATCTGAGCTAGTTTCCATTTATTTAAATCGTTTGTATTTTTATGATCTTTTTATCCTAATGAATTTTATAATTATTTTCTTTGATTGTTTTCATTTGTTTGTTCTATTTAACATTACCGAGGGATTTTAATTCAGCTTGTGAAGAACTATCATCCTTGGAAATTTGTTCTCTTCTAGAGCACAGCATTGCTCTGCATTCCATTGTCTTCTTTTGTGCTTCCCAGTAAATTTTGCATTATTTTTCATAGTCTATTTCTTGTTAATTTTATTCCTAAGTAATAAATGTATAATTAATTTTCCTATTGTAATTTCTTTTTGTTATAATTAATGAGATGCTAATGCTGGTACATTAGAATGCTATTGATTATAGACATTTCTTATATCTGACAACATTTTGCAGGTCTATTTACACTTTTTGTCACTTGAAATTGGATATTTTGCCTCTAGGGGCCCAACATGCATTCTTCTTATGCCTTAATTTTGGTTCTTAATTTATTGAACAGACCTTCAAAACAATATTAAATTAAGGCATCATCTAATTTTATTCTGCTTTTAAAGAATTGTCTCTAGGGTTGTTCATTGACTAAAACATTGTCTCTTGGTTAAAAAAAATTTTCATAATATTTTAAGAAAATATACTTTTAATCCTTTCTTTAAAAAATGTGTACTTGGAATTTGTGTCAATTTTTTTTAAATTACTTTTCAGCACATATGGGAATAACTATATGTGCGGATTTTTGTTTAATTCACTGAGTCTTATAACACTTTGTAATTGAACCATCCTTGCATGTCAAGGATACATTTAACTTTATAATGCAATGCCCATTTGATAAGAATTTATTTAAGATTTTCCCATCTAGGGCGCCTGGGTGGCTCAGTTGGTTGGGCGACTGCCTTTGGCTCGGGTCATGATCCTGGAGTCCCTGGATCGAGTCCCGTGTCGGGGTCCCTGCTTGGCGGGGAGTCTGCTTCACCCTCTGACCCTCCCCCCCCTCATGTTCTCTCTCTCTCAAATAAATAAATAAAATCTTAAAAAAAAAAAAAAGTTTTTCCCATCTATATTCAAGACATTTACTGCTTGTATGGAGTGCTTATCCTTATCAGAAGTGTAGTAGGTGTTCCTCTCTCAGGAATACTCTTTATAACATAGTATTATCTATTTCTTAAATTATTTTTAAAAATTCACTGAGATTCAGAGACTTTTGTCTTGACACTGTAATAGTTTTTTATGACTTTCTGATTTTCCCCTACTGTTACCAATCTATAAAGATTTTCTTTGTCTTGCATCAACTTTAGGAATTTTTATTTTGAATGAAATTACCCATTTCTTTGAGAATTACAAGTACAGTAACATACTTATACTTATTTCTTATAGTTATTTCAATACATTTCTATTTCTGTTCTAATTTCTATTTTTATTTTTTTAGTTTCTCTATTAGACTTAGCAGAATTTGTCTATATTAATAAAGTTTAAAGAATCAACTCTTGCTTTTGTTGACCTTATTTTTGACTTTCCAACTTATGACTTTATATTTTTATTTCTTTGTGTTTTTTATTCTCTGCAATATTAAGTTGAATTATTTATTGACTTTCTCTTTTTAATTTTAACAATAAAACATTTACAGTTTTATTAACATTTCTCTAACAATTGATTTTGATATGTAGTATATTATTATTATTTTCTAAATATCTGTTACTGAGTTCTTGATTTTCCCATTGTCCCAGTTGCTCTTTAAGAGATTATTTCAAAATATCAGAATAATATTTTTTTTGATGGTTCTTAAGACTTTTATTTTCAATTGTTACTTGCATTTTGGTTACAATAGCCTATATAACCTCTGGTGAAGTTTATTCATTCAATTTTATGTAAACTAGGAAGTGAGAAGTTTGTTAAGTGTTCTTCAAGTAATTCTAAAGACATTATACCTCATGTATAAACTACAGAACTTTGTTTACTTTACTTGTCATGGTTTTGATTATAAGGAACGTAATGCTCCCCTATAACTGAATTTTTGCTAGTTTCTACAGGAAGTTCTTACATTCTTTGCTTTGTGTGTTTTGTTGCTATGTTATTAGGTGCATATAAATTGACAGTTATTATATCTTAAGTAGGTACAGTGTTTATCTCTGTATAACCACCCATTTATTTCACTTCCTATGTTTTATCTTGAATTACTTGATATCGTTATTGCAGCCTTTGCTTTCCTATTTTTATTATCATTGCCATATCTTTATGGAAACTTTTAGTTTTAGGTTGTCCGTGTGACTTTTTGTAAGTATGTTATTCATGAGCAGCACCATGTTGAAATATCTTTTAGAATCCCTTTTGAGCATCTTTGCCTTTTCCAGGAATTTCCACATGGTGTTTTTCTTCTTGTTTTAGTTTCATTCTTTTTCCTTCTATAAAAGTTTTTAAACTTTTGGTTGAATTTGATTCACCTGAGTGATCGTTTTCATAGCTGATATTTCTTTTAAGCCACTTTAAAAGCATTTTAAAAGAATTAAAGGGGAGAAGATCCCTGGTCCTCCCTATATCATCATTCCAAAAGAGCACAGCATTTTCTAATGAAATTTAAGCACTTCAAGTTTCCAAACTCCCCCACCATCACCACCACAATTAGCTCCCTTTTTCTATTTGGGTTGTGTTTTCTTGAGTTCTATAGCTGTTCATTTATCTTCCACCAGGTGATGATTCCTATTTCTTAGTTTTGGTCTCAAGACTTATTATTCTGGTACAATATTTTTAGCTATAATCATCATATTTTAAATCTACCATTCAAGTTCTTTTTTGTCCCCCAAAAAAGCCATATATAAAATCATCTTACTTTCCCCTCAATTCTTCTACACAACTCCACAGTTTTCTGTCCTTTTTTTGAAATTTCAATAAACCATAGCATTTTATTAATTCTATTTCATTAAGGGACTTTGAGAAAAAAATGTTCCAAAAGCCAAATCCTTCTTGTTAATGAATGCTTTATAAAATATCCTTTCTCTAAAGGTCACTATTATTCTTTCTCCAATTATAGTATTAGTGTTCACATAAATCATCGAATTATCACCTACACTTTTTTCTAGTACTTCCTCACCTATTCTGATGGAAAGTTTGTCCTGAGTAAATGATAAGCATAATTTAAATCCTTCTCCATTTAACGCCAATTTCTTAAAAATGTCACACTTACTTTTAACAACTATAATAAATAGCAATATTAGATTAACTCTCTTTTTTTTTAAGACTTTATTTATTTATGTGACAGAGAGAGAGAGAGAGACAGCTAGAGAGGAAACACGAGCAGAGGGAGTGGGAGAGGGAGAAACAGGCTCCCGGCCGAGCAGGAAGCCCAATGTGGGGCTCGATCCAGGACCCTGGGATCATGACCTGAGCCAAAGGCAGACGCTCAATGACGGAGCCACCCAGGTGCCCCAGATTAAGTCTCTTTTTAAAACAAGTTTTGTAACTGGTAGTTTTGAGGCATTACTTATCCACGAGTAGTGTGTGTAGTAGTGAGAAATAAAAACATTGTGGGAGATGGATAGCAAGGGGTGAGGCACAGAGGAGAAATAGTAGCCAGGATGAAGAACTGTAAGATTAATAAACAAGCATTATTCTTTATTAATACTGGAATTTCCAGCATTGGTGCACCCCCTACTGACTGAAGTCCAAATGAGTCTGTTTTAAAATATCATTTGATACATGTCATAAAGCAATCAAGTTACTTGGGAAGAGTCTTTATTTTCTTCCTAAGAAACTTTGCTGGATTTTCATTGGCTATAGAGTAACAACACAGCTCAATAACGTAACTCAAAGCTACTCAACACCTGAAAGAAAGCAATTTATTTATTAACTAACAGACACTTATTAAGCACCTAATAGAAACTCTGGAAGAGAGGTACTTGGGTGGCTCAGTCGGTTAAGCGTCTACCTTCAGCTCAGGTCATGATCTCAGGGCCCTGGGATCGAGCCCCACATCGGGCTCCCGGCTCAGCAGGGAGCCTGCTTCTCCCTCTTCCTCTACTCCTCCCTCTCACTCCGCTCCTCCTCCCCTCTCATGCTCTCTCTCTCTCTCCAATAAATAAATAAAATCGTCAAAAAGGAAAAGAAACTTGGGAAGATATATAAATGACCAACACAGACTCCTGCATCTTAAATTCTCACAGGGGAGACAGACAACTATATAGGAGCTTCTGAGCCTCACCTTCTCCACCTTCTCCTACTCCCCAGACGTGCCCCGCATCAGCCCTGACAAAGCACACTGCAGTCTCCAAACTGGCCATGCAGTGAACTTTCACACACCCCTAATAACACCCACAATCCTCTTTCTCCCTAGAATTTCCTCCTACCTCTTCCCGCCCCTTGAAAGACTACTTTTTTTCCTTCACGATCCAACCAATAAATCATTCTTTGAACATTTGAGTTTTTCCAATTTTACGTTAAATACAAAGAATTTTGAGATCTAGATCTTTGTCCAAATTCCTGGATATTTTGTTGCAGTAGATTCCTTCATTGGGAGTCACAGGGACAAAGAGAAATGTTTAAGGTTCTGAATAACATTGCTAAATTGCTCTCCAGAAAGAGTGTACCAATTCATACTTTCAACAGAAGTGTATGAGTGCCTACTTCACTTCACACTCACCAACTCTGAACAAGAGCTATATTTTAATTGTTGTTAAGTTAGTAGGCCAAACATGGTATACTGTTTTAATTTACGTTTGTTGGATCACCAGCATAGTTGGTGAGCATTTTTCACATCTATTAACTATTTGCACTTTTTCTACCAATTGTCTGTTCATGGTATTTTTATTTTCCAAAGGGTTTTTAGTGACTTTTCAGTAGTTCGTATGAGTTTTTTAATATATTAAGAAAACTAACTCTTCATCATATTTGTGGTAAATATTTTCCTACATTTTCCTTTTAATTTTATTTCTGATGTTTCCATGCTTGTGAATCAGTCTTATTTATTCAGTTGAATCTGTATGAATAATTAGATTTTTAATATTTACTTCTTTAATCAGTCTCGAATTGGTTTAGGTATATAGCCTGAGATAATACAACTTTCTGGGTTTCTTTTCCAAGTATTTAATGGATTGTCCCAACACCATTTATTTGCTAATCTATCCTTTCCGCTTGGATGTGAAATGCCAGTTGAAATCAAACGATAAAGTATCATATATCCTAAGTTAATTTTAAAACTATGCATTTCTTTCTACCCATTTTTGTCTAGTACCTATTTTTTTAGAAATTTTATTTTATTTTATTTTTTTATATTCTATTTGCCCAGTACACTATTTTAGCTACTGTAACTGGATAATATGTTGTAATATATGGTAGATCAAATTTTCCTCTTTGCCTTTTATTTTTTTTCAGTAGGCTCCACACCCAGTGTGGAGCCCAATGTGGCGCCCGATCCCATGACCCTGAGATCATGACCTGAGCCAAAATCAAGAGTCGGATGCTGAACTGACTGAGCCACCCAGGCGCCCCCGTCTTTGCTTTTTCAAAACTTTCTTGGCTATTCTCACTCATTTATTTTTCCAAATGAACATTGGAATCACTCCATCAGGTGTGATTGTGACAAAAATAGCATCCTATTGGGATTTTGATTGGAATTTCATTAAGCTAATTTGGGGGAAATTGACAACATCGAAACATTCAATCTTTCTGCCCAGGAGCATGGTACGTCTTCCTTTACTCAAGTTTCCTGTTACATTTCTCTGAAATTTTTATGATTCTCCTCCTATAGTTCCTATATGTCTCTTGTTAAGATTTCTTCCAGGTATCTCATATTTTAGGTTATTTTGAATGAAAAATTTTCATCATTGCTTATAAATTATCTTTGCTGGTATGAAAGAAAGCTATTAACTTCTGTATTTTCAACTAATTTTAAATAAAACTTTAAAGGATCTATATCAGCTTTTCAAATAAATCACAATCACCCAAAGTAAAATTTTAGTAGCTATACAACCGATGCTATGTGCTGATAAGTCCTGTTAAAAATGTAAATACCTGAATGTATCCATGCTGAGACACCAGTTGGCCGATGTAAATAACCGAAATTATTTGAGGATTTCATCTTATTCAGAGTTACAGTCAATGCCATTTGAAGAAATGAGAAACCTCTGAAATTACTTCTTACAGAAGGCATTTTCAACACTATTACTCTTAGTGATGAGACAACTCAGAAAAGCAAAAAGCCTGGATATGCAGACACAGTTTTACTTCACTGCATTCCAAAAATTGTCAACACATGGGTTCTGGTACCTCTGTTTCCCCATCTGCTAGGTGTCTGAAGTGTTTGGAAGAAAGGGTTATGTGATTGTAAGATTTCATTATGATATATCAGCCTGCAAGTACTCATAAACATTTTCATTGTTGTTCAAAGTAACATAAAGACCATAAAAGGGGATGTTTTCTGTTGGAGCTAATGCTTCACTTTGCAGTCTTAGCCCCCAAGAAAATGTCTTACTTTCCTCTTTTCCACAATGGTTAGAGTACATGCATTTGTCAACTATTTCTCTGATGAAACATGGGAGTGGCAGGGGCAGGGTGGATGGCGGTACATCTCGGCATTAAACAAACCTGCAGTACACGGGTAGAGCAGTATGCAGGGCTGCCTGGTTATTTTCCCATCAATCACTCAGGCACGCCTTCTAATAGGGCCGCGCACTGATTTACTAAGGACATATGGCTCAGCATTTTCTTCCCGGCCTTAGGCCCAGGCAAACAGCTGTTCTTTCAAACGAAGACAGTTTGGGCTGTGGGCACATCCCTCCCTCCAGGCCTGCTCTGAGCTACCAGCTGGGCTCCTTTCCTCTGCTTCTCTTTGCTCTGGCCTGGAAGACCAGCCTCTGAGACTGACCCATAGACCTGTTGGGGGGGGGGGGGCGTGGAGAAGACTCGGGCACTTGCTGCTTCTCCCCCAGGACCCTTGCACTCTTTCCAGCTTAAGGACCTTCACGGTGTGCCTTGCAAGTTCCCAGTTCTGGGAATCGTCCAGTTTCAAAAGCCTGTCTACACTCTTGTTGACCCCCTTGATAAATAAGACATGGCATCACCTGCTGCTGGGGTTTGACTTTCTATCATTCCTTTACTCACTCAACAATTGTGCTACTTGATATCTGGCACTGTGCGTGGTCATGGCTAAGCAATTGACATATAGCTGGGAAGGAGACAGACCTTCTCTCCAGACTGTTCCCTCTGTCCAGTGCTCTCCCCAGAACGAAGATCAAACCCCTTCTTGCAGGGCTCTGTACCCCTCCAAACCTAAATGCTGGGGTTTCGTTTGCTTTGTAGTCTAGAATGGTATGCATTCAGTTTATACTTCATGGAAAACTCACTTGGCAAATTTCCAACATGATGTTGAATATGAACAGAACTTCTGTTCTCTCAGTCGGTCAAGAAGCACCCATAAAGATAGAAAGGTCACACTCTTTTGTTTTGTTTGGGAGGAGGTAGGAGAACATATGCTGTGAATGGGAGTGGACATCTCTATGGCATCTCTTCCCAAAGATTTCCCAACATGATGCTCAGGTGCATCAAGGCTGTGCTTCCACAGTGTTCTGGTTTCCATCTTGGTGCCAATAAGCCAGTCTAGTCTTCCTTTCATTAAGTGCCTGAATCAACCAGTCTGGGTATATCATGGCAACACAAAAGGCAACAGACTCCCAGGTGAGTAGAGGAGAGCTACCTGCTGGCGCCCAGGCACTTGCTGTTTGGTGTTGCTGACCCCCAGGGCTTTGGAAAAATACCATCCAAATATTCCTATTGGACCCATATTCAAGAACCTTCTAATCACATGCTCATAAGCTCCTCAGCGTACCCCACACCATGACGCTGTCTTTCTGTACTGGGAACTGAGTCTTGACAATGAACGAATGTATTTTTTTTTTTTTTTTGAAAGGGCCCGATCAGCTCTTACAAGATGGTTCATGGCAAACAACTGACTTTTCTTCCACCTTTCCATCCTTTTGTGTTCACTTTTAATACAATTCTTACAATGTACCCAGAACATCACACTTCTGCACAATGGACCTCTTAAGAAGAGGGTAATAAAGGAAAAGTTGACTCTACCCCAATTCTCTGAATAGAATCCAGCAGGCATTCATCGCACTTCCGGTCAGGTGGAAAACATTCTGGCGCTCTCCCTTTCCCCCTTCTCGCAGGGGGAGCCAGGGTAGCCTGGCAGGTCAGACTCTGGGACTGCAAACCTCTGTGTGCGCCTGCGGCTGGCCTGGCCACCTACCACCCGGCACCCAGGAAGTGCATCACGCAAGTAATCTAGTGACCAGAGAGTCAGGCTGAGAAGCGGAAGTCACCTGTGACAGGATAGACACTGCTGTGTCTCCACCTTCATTTACTAGCGGGAGTAATAGACCTGACCTCCTTCCTGCGCAAGGTGTCACACTGGCTAACGAGCGGATATGTGCCACGTGCTCTAGGCTGCCTTGGAGAAAGACCAGATACTTATTAATCTCACAGTACTGCCCGGCACTCACTATTGACTGGGATGGACCCCGGGGGTTTGATCTTTTGAAACCGTGCACAGCTGAACAGCTTTCAGGAAGTGGATTGTGGCCGTAATTGTTCTCTCCCCCCGGGTTCACGCTGTTGGCCACTGAACCGTTGTATCTGAAAGGTCATCAAGATAAAGTCAAGCAAGAACTGGCCACACAAAAGGGAGCTGTCTGAATCCGACCCAAGCCGGTATGCAGCTGCATTTGTAATTCTCTGTTTCCAAGGTCCCCTGTGGATGGGGGTACTTGGGCGGGGAGCCCCCTACAAGGCCTCATCTGTTTCTGAATTGGTCCATTTGCCTCCAGCAAAGATAGAGGACTAATTTGCCTCCAGCAAAATGCAGGAGATTGCCAAGCTCCACAGACAAAGAGCCAGCCTCTGTCTCCTTTCACAAACCTAATTACGCCTCCCAGAAAGGGGGTGAATGTCCCCGTAGATTGTACCCACTCTCGCTTTTTGAGACAAGAAGCAAGGAGTTAATTTGCTATTTTGGCCCTGGTCACCAAACAACAGGCCGCTGTCTGGGTGGCTTCAAATAAGAAATGTACTTTACAAGGGTTTTAAAAAAAGGAAAAAGGAAAAAGCTCCTAAGTGTGTCCACGCAAATGTGGCTCTGAGGCTTCTCTGGTCTTCAGACACCGGGCGGGCGTGAGGCCAGCACACCTTCTCCACCTTCCCATCTCCTGATGGGGTAATGGGGACCAAACTGCGTACACTAGGCGAACATGAACGGACCGCAGAAGCTGCTCGTCACAGGGCAATAGTGACACTTCTCTTCTCCCGGGCAGGACCTCTGGCCAGGCTTAGGATCTGTGTGCAGAGAGTCCGTGCAAGGCAGTCTCTCCACAGCAAAAGTGCCTGGCAGGGGGGTAGTGCCCATGTCAAGACAGACTGCCTGGTTATGGGGCGACCACTAACAAGACAAATCGATCGAACTTGAAGAAATGACCTTTAATTTCTCAGGGTGAGGAGTTACTGGAATACTCAAAGTCCTCCCAGGAGAAGAGATTCATTTCTTATGATAGGAATTTAGGCATAATTTGGTTAGATACTTAGGTAAACAAGAGGTGGGGGGAAATCATATGGATAGGAAGTTCTGCACAATTACCCAAAATCTTCAGTCGCTAATGGGAACGAAATTGAATTTGCCTCGAGACACTTGCCTAATTAGGAGTAATGTGAGATCCCTGAATTGGGTGGGTGGGGGGGTGCGGGCCTGGGGTCCTGGAAGCCATGGGCTCCTCCTGCTTTCTCCCCTCTCCCCTTCCGGGGCAAGTGGGAACCACCCCCCCACCCCCCCACCCCCGCCCCACATGGGAGAGAAGCCACAAGACATGGGAGTCTCAGGCTTGAGATTCATAGGCCAGTCCTCTCTGGCTCATTCTGTGGCCAAGCAGACTCTGGCTCTCCATTTGGTGAGGGCCGCTCAGGTCACCAAGTTGGAGAGCTGGAAGTGTGTACAGACCTCTGTCAGCAGGCTGTCCCGAAAGGCGTCACATGCCCCTCCCCTCCCTCCACCTCTACCCTTCTTGCTTCTCACTCCGAGGTCTTCCCGCATCTTCCTCCGAACTGTGCCTCCACGTCAGTCCCAGCCCTGAAGGGTTCAGAAAGCCCCCATTTTGTAGTGTATAATTGGTGCCCAATAAGCCCACTGAATCCACCTAAAACCAACACCGAAATTTCATAGTAAATAATGAAAAACAAAAAGTGTAGCTGAGGCTTCATCCTGAAAAATGAAATATAAAATGACGAGTAAGTTTTTATACACACCCATGCACATATATACATATATGTAGTGATACAGAGACATATGATTATATATTTATGTATACGATGAGATACACACAACTTAGGATAGAATTGTTAACTCTATGCAAATTCTTATTACCCAGAATGAATCAAGGGCTAGTTTTTGTTTTGTTTTTTGGGTTTTTTTTTAATTATGTTCAGTTAGCCAACATATAGTACAACATTAGGTTTTTTTTAATGTTTTATTTATTTATCCATGAGAGTCAGAGAGAGAGAGAGAGAGAGGCAGAGGGAGAAGCAGCCTCCCCGCAGAGCAGGGAGCCCAATGCAGGACTCGGTCCATGACCTGAGCCAAAGGCAGACACTTAACCATCTGAGCCACACAGGCGCCCCATCATTAGTTTTTGATGTAGTGTTCAACGATTCATTAGTTGCATATAACACCCAGTGCTCATCACAACATGTACCTTCCTTAATGCCCATCACCCGGCTACCCCATTCCCCTGGGCTAGTTTTTACCACAGTCTTTCCCACCAGCCCGGGAACAGCACCACACAACCCATTTGGACTTCATGGCTCAATCCAGGAATGGAGACCCTTACAGAAATATTCAATGAGTTGATTTGTTTTCCCATGTGTGTCCCCCAGTCCCTAGCTGTTCAAATGACTGCCTCAGGACATGCTTTGTCTTTGAGGTCTATCCCTTGTCGGTGTTCTCTTCTCAGTTGCTAACTGCCTTAATTCACATGAAGTCATCCCCTGACGGTTTCATGTGTGACGGAGGTCTTGTGCATCACCCTCCGCAACCTGATGAGATCGTGCATCTTCTCCAAGAGTTTCCATTTCACTCTTGTGGAGCGTTTTCAGCCATGGACAGCTAGTGAGAGACTAATCAGCAAACACTGGGGCCCAACAGGTGAGGGTCTAGGCTAGTGTTTTCAGATGACATCAAGTTTGTAAGTAACTGGGTTTGGTCATGAACATTTTCATGTTTTGATGATTCCTGCTTCCCTGTGCAGCCACATTACAGCCAGGACTCAAAAAATGAGAAGTTGGATAAGAGGTTCCTTATCCCTCTAACACAGAAGCTGCTATAGTTTGAACGAATGTATCCGCCCGCCCCCCAAATTGATAGGAGGGGGGCCTTGGGAAGGTGCTTAGGTCACTAAAGTGGAGTCCTCGAGAATGGGATTAGTGTTCTTATAAAAGAGCCCCACAGCGGCCCCCTCGGGCCTTCCACCTCAGGAGGACTCAGCAAGAAGCCAGCGACCCGAATATGCTGACGTCCCGGGCCTGGGCCTGGGCCTCCGGCCTCCAGAACTGTGAGAATAAGAAGCCACCCAGCCTGTGGTATTTTGTTACAGCAGCCCGAACAGACTAAGTTGTAGACACACACACCCCCCGACACACACACCAATATAAGGTGCATATTGAACGCCAACAGGAGCACCGAGGCAGAAACAAAGCGCCGTGCTGGGCTCTGGAAGAGGCATATCAGCGAGGCACTCGCAGGAGTGGAGTATTTGCACAGTCTCAAGATGTAAGTAAGACTCTTCAGGGCAAGCAAGGGGAAAGTGCATGCTGGCCAGAGAACACCATGTACGAAGTTCAAGGGTGTGGAAATGGGTGGCTAGAGGACAGCAAGTAACTGATGCAGCCAAAGGGTTCAGTTGAGTTGGGGGATGGAACGACAAAATATTGAGTCCAGACAGACAGACTGGGCCCAGATTCTGGGAGCCTGGTAGCTACGGCCCAGGGTTTCCACACTGCCACACTATGGACATTTGGGGCCAGCTACTTCTTTGTTGCAAGGGACTGTCTCTGTCCTGGGCACTGGAGGGTGTTAGCAGCATCCCTGGCCTCTACCTGCTAGATGCCAGTAGCAGCCCCTCCCTATATATGACCACCAAAAAGGTCTCCAGACATTGCCACATGTCTCCCGGAGGAAATCGCCCCCATTGAGAACCACTGGTGTAGTATAAGCTCTATGTGGCTAGGGATGGCTTCGAACAGGTGATCTGAGGCTATTTGTTGAATAAGTAAGGGAGCAAAGGCAAGAATATTGGAGAGAGAAAGAATACATTTTCTTTTTTTTTTAAGATTTTTTATTTTTTCATTTGAGACACAGAGACACACAGAGAGAGAAAGAGCGCGCGCGCATGAGCAGGGAGAGAGGCAGAGGGAGAAGCAGGCTCCCTGCTGAGCCAGGAGCCCGATGTGGGGCTCGATCCCAGGACCCTGGGATCATGACCTGAGCCGAAGGCAGATGCTTAACCATCTGAGCCACCCAGGCGCCCCGAAAGAATACATTTTCTGAGTGCAGAAGAAATACAGAGGATTAATGAGGATACAAAACATTTTAAAGAGAAGTGGAGGCAAGTGGAATAAGTTCACAGTGAATGCAGAGATCAAGGTCTTTGCCGAGAGGCTCAGAGGATTTGCAATTTGCAGAGGACAGATAAGAGTCAAAAAAGTATGGAGAGGAGCGCCTGGGTGGCTCAGTCGGTTAAGTATCTGCCTTTGGCTCAGGTCATGATCCTGCGGTGCTGAGATCGAGTCCCGCATCGGGCTCCCTGCTCAGCAGGGAGTCTGCTTCTCCCTCTCCCTCTGCGCCCACCCCTGCCCCACCCCACCACTCGTGCTTGCTCTCTCCCTCTCTATCTCAAATAAATAAATAAAATCTTTTTTAAAAAGGGTATAGAGAAAGCTTGGGGATGGACCCCAAAGTAAGGCATTCCCAATCCTGGAGTGTATGAAAGACAGACAGTAAGAGCCCACGGGTTTACTGTTTTATTTTAATAGTTAGGAATTTAGTGTATATTTTAAAAATACCTATTTTCTGGGGTGCCTGGGTGGCTCAGTCGTTAAGCGTCTGCCTTCAGCTCAGGTCATGATCCCAGGGTCCTGGGATCGAGTCCCGCATCAGGCTCCCAGCTCAGCGGGAAGCCTGCTTCTCCCTCTCCCACTCCCCCTGCTTGTGTTCTCTCTCTCGCTGTGTCTCCCTCTGTCAAATAAGTAAATAAAATCTTTTTTAAAAAATACTAATTTTCTGTGGACAGTAGCTCTATAAGTGTCTTTGCAAAGAAGCCAATAGAAAAAATTAAGTAATAATGGGACAGGTCAGACTGGGCGAATTGTGAAGATGGCATGTGAATGACTCAAGTTTGGAGGGACATGAAAGGAGCTGGGGCCCAGTTAAAGTTGAGGCACATGACCTCATCTACCTGTTCTGCCGGGCCTGTGTCTGGGCCCCACCACCAGCAGTTCCCTGTAGCTTCATGCTCTGCCTACCATCTTCTGCAAAGGCTGCCCCAGGGACTGCAGTTCACAGCCGTCGTCTCTTTGCTCCAAACACCCAAACTTCACTTTAAATATCTTCTAGCTGTTTTTTGACTTGTGTTTGGCATCCTTAGCCGGAAGTGCCTTGATGGTTGGAATCACACCTACATTCTTCCCTCCCTCGCTCCACCCTCCATTCCTAGGCACAGGGAAGGGTGTGGAGACCCGGGGATTGGGTGTCATCCCTGCGGCGAGCACTACCAGAGGAGTCACCTACTTAATATCAAGTCAAAGTAATGACCTGCTAATAATTTCCCTGTTTTTGTGACAGGCACAGTCAGTGATACAATTTCTAGGTATTTAAAACCCAATCATTTGTTTCCTCTGCGTGTTTCTAAGGGAGTATCGGGGAGATAATCTATGTCAGGGTCTTGCTCTCCAAATCCAAGTACAAGGTGGTTTTATTTCGACCTTTGGGAAACACACAGAAAAGATACTTGGGTCCTCAATCTCCATCCTTCCATGCCCCTGTCCCCATCACTCACTCCAGATGCAGCAAGCAAAATCAATAGACGGGTACAGTATGAGTGGAGGACAGGTGTCATTTCATTTTCATGACTTTGAAAAACAGAAATCTTGAACTAGAGGGGAGAATAGCATTCTCTAAAATAAACAGAATAGGAATCCTGGATGGTGAACAGCTTCTCGGAGCTCCAGGAATACCAGAGACAGGCTGTACTGTGCTGTCGGGTCCTGAACCAGTGTTCTAAACACCCGGCAACATTAACTTTGCATCTTAATCAAAGCTGAGCCACTCTCAGCTGCCTTTAAAGCATTACCTCCCCAAGAATTCACTCCAAGTACCACAGGGCTTTTTTTTTTAAGTCCTAGGTACCACAAATTGCACTTAGCAACTACCCAACCATATTATTTCCTTCCTGCCTAATGTACTTTTTCTGTTTTTCTATATAAAGGACTTCAGCTATTTAAAAAAAAATATATCCTCCCTCCTAAATTAACCTGGCTTTTATTTGTTTTTAGCAATCAAACGAGCTAGGAACAAGAATAAGGCAGTGCCTTGAACTGGCTTCTAAGTAACCAGATGTAAAGATTTTGCTCCACAGCCAATATTTAAAATGGCAAATTGTTCTGTTAGGGACAGGGGCAGGAGAGACAAGAGGGAGGGAGGGCTCAACCTGAAAGCTAGACTCTGCACTTTGTCCACTGGACAAGGCTCACCTGCATATGATGTCACATGCCATTCCTGCCTGCCCCTCACTTCTTAGTCATTTGCTCACTTATGCAACCAATAATTATTATGTAGGTATGGGGGAATCATTGAATAAGTCTGGCAAGAGCCTCACCCTTGAGAGCTTGCAGTCTAGTGGAATTTAAACAGATAAACTAGATGATTTCAGTAATTCATTCATTCCACAAATAATTATTATTTTATTTTTCAATAAATAATCATTGAGCCTTTACTATATACCAGGTACTGAAAATAATTTATTGAGCAAAGTGAGCAAGATCCTTGCCTTCAAGGACTTATATTCAAGTGGACATTAAACAAATAAGATAATCTCAGAGAGTGATGCACGCTAAGAAAAATGCAATGGAATGTTGTGATGGAAGAGCTAGGGTTTGGAGGATCTCTAAGGAAAAGTGATGAGGGGAGCTCTCTCTCACGGGTGACATCTGAGATAAGACCCACCTAGGAACTCAGGACCATATTTTCCCGTTTCAACTAGCACCCATGCTTCCTAAAACACCCTTCATTTGGGCATCGATTACAGTGTTTGGTGTAGTTTCTCTGTGTCTACGTCTTCTACCCACCCAGGGTCATAATTGCTGGGAGGGCAAGAGGAATGAACACAGAGCTGATTGGCTGGTTGGTTGGATGACTTTGGGGCCCCCACAGTCCAGGCTGAGAGAGAAGGTGGCTAGTTGGTTGGTTGTTAGATTGTGGGCATTGTGGGATGCCCACAATCTCAATAGAGACAGGAGGTGGCCGGTTGGTTGGTTGGATGACTTTGGGGACCTCACAGTCCAGGTTGAGACAGGAGGTGGCTAGTTGGTTGGTTGGATGACTTTGGGATGCCCACAATCTCAATAGAGACAGGCGGTGGCTGGTTGGTTCGGTAACTTTGGGAACCCACAGTCCACGTTAAGACAAGAGTTGGTAGGAATGTTCTAATGAGGCGCCATGAACATTTGCTCAACTACACAGCACAGTACTGTCCGTGCAGGAGGGCTTACTGGACCCGTCCACTGAACCCGTCTACATGCCTGGCAACGCAATGGAACCAGCACGCGAGAAAGGCATGGCCAGGGCGCCCAGAAATCCTCTGGGCCTGGGCCAACTCTGCGCAGAGGTCAGCGCTGCCGGCACCGCCCGCGAGGGGGCGGGCAGCCGGCCGCGTACCACGCCTGCGCAACACAGTGCCTACGCCGGCGGCCCCGGGCGCTGCCCCGGAACTGCGCCGGCGCGTTGCGCTCGGCGCTAAGGGGCGGAGTTTCGTTGCGCCGCGCGCTAGGCTGGGGCGAAACCCGGGCCGGGATAGGGCGTGGGGCAGCGCGTCGGGACGTCCCTCGCGTCGGGCCCGACGGCGCGTGCGCGCTGCGCGGCTGGCGGGGTGTCTGGGGGGCGGGGCGGGGGCAAGTGTGGCTTTTTTGCCTCATTGTCCCCTAGCGCCTGCCGGTTAGCGCGCAGGCTGCCGGCATCATGAAGATCTGGACTTCAGAGCACGTCTTTGAGTAAGTTAGGGGCGTGGGACAGGTCGGCGGGGCGTATGGGGCAAGTGCAGAGTGGGCGGGCAGTTCGGGCCCGGAGTCGTGGCGAGGCCGGGCCGCCCCTCAGGAAGCTTCCAGGCGTCGGGCCTAGTGGCGGGGGGAGCGGGGCCGGAGTACCACGGGGCCCCGGGGGGGGGGGGGGGAGGTGCGGGGACTCGAGGTCTGCGGCCCCGGCGGTGGAGAGAGCCCGGGACTTGAGGCCTCGCCGCCGCCCCGGCTGGCAGGGGGTCCAGAGACGGGCACTGGCAGCCTGGCCCCCGGGGAGGGCCCCCGGGCCGGTGGGGGCCTCGCCTGGCACGAGGTCCTCGACTGCACTCGGGGTGGGAGAGGCCCCTGCGTGCCCCTTCCGGCCGTGCCCAACCCGCTGGGACGGGGACCCGCGGGTGCCAGCAGGAAGCATGGGCGTTGTCGGGAGTCTGGTCGCCCCGCCACCTTTGGATGGAGTGCCCCCCCGGGTGAGCTCAGGCGACCAGGAGGAGAGACTTTTCCGGCAACTCATGACCTGAGGAACGGAGCCTTATTACAGTTGGAGTCCAAGGTCCAGCTCTGGCTCCAGCGTACGGTGTGACCTTGGGCTGCCCATTTTTGTGGGAGACACGGAAGACAGTGGTGCCGTCCGGGCCTGCCACTGGCACATGACTTTTGAGGCCACGCTCAGTGACATCTCTTGGTTAGAATTTCTTAGTAACACAGAAGGCCTTAAACTAATTAATTGGATGTTGGGGATTGAATCTCCTTCTGGGTCCATGATTCATATACAAACGAACCACGCATATAAGCAGCTATATCATTTTTTTGCGTAAAGAGACAGTTAATAGTTAATCGAGGGAAGCACTCTTCATTGACCAATGCGCCCTCCTGTCACTGATTTGAAATGTCACTTTGGGCCTAAACTCTGTTGTGATTCACACTTGAATCCATTTCTGAGCCCTCTGCTCTGTTCTGCTGATCATGCTGTTGTTGCCACACTGTTTTAATTTTTATAGCTCTGCAGTATGTTTTAGCTTAACCGTTTGGTTTTTTTTAAACCATGTTCCCGAGGGCAGTTTTAAAAGAAGTTGTAAACTCTTTGCATACTTAGTGAATCAGACACATCCAAGAGTCCAGGGGGTCCTGGGAAGTACGGAACGTTAAAATCAGAGGGACGATTCCTTTCTCCATAATGCTTACAGTCTTTCTGTAAATTTGTGATCTTTCTGATGTTCTTTACCTGGTAACAGTCTTTACTGCTCTCTTTCAGCCCTTGGGATCATAGGTGGTTTCTTGCTGCAATCCTCTTCCGGATTTCAGTGCTTCAGAAGTTCTTTGAACTTTGCATCTCCTTAGAACGTTCTTCTGTCTTCCCTAACACTCTTCTCCTTGCTACCCCTCCACTTCTGCTCTTCTCTTCAGTGTTTCCCTCTCTTCCCCTTCAGTGTGAATGTTCAAGGAGATTCTGTTAGTGGCCTTCTTGTCTTGGATTTCATCAGTGATCCTTAATCTTTTTGCCACAGACGTCTCTGAGATTTGATGAAAGCTCTGGGATCCTCTTCCCAGAAGATAGACATATTCAAACAAATGCTGGACGTGTTCTGGAAGAAGCAGCCGTGATCCTGATTTGGGCTTTTCAGTCAGGGTCCCAGCTGATAAATATACATACTTAGGACACCCAAATCTGTACCTTGGGCTCCAGCCTCTCTCGAACCTCAAATCCTTATTTTCAGGTCTTACCAGACATCTCTGCTCACATGTCCTGTGGACTCCCCAAACTCAGTCCTGAAATGGAAGTTACCATCTCCCCTCACAAATCCTACCATTGCCAAGTGTTTCATGTCTTAAGGACACTACTGTCTACAATATCAAAGTCATTATTCTGTCTTACCCATATACGTTCAGCACTTCCTTCTTTTTTTTTAGTTTTTATTGTTATGTTAATCACCATACATTACATCATTAGTTTTTGATGCAGTGTTCCATGATTCATTGTTTGTTCATAACACCCAGTGCTCCATGCAGAATGTGCCCTCTTTAATACCCATCACCAGGCTAACCCATCCCCCCACCCCCCTCCCCTCTAGAACCCTCAGTTTGTTTCTCAGAGTCCATCGTCTCTCATGGTTCGTCTCCCCCTCCGACTTACTCCCCTTCATTCTTCCCCTCCTGCTATCTTGTTGTTCTTTTTCTTAACATATGTTGCATTATTTGTTTCAGAAGTACAGATCTGTGATTCAGCAGTCTTGCACAGCGCTCACCATAGCACATACCCTCCCCAGTGTCTATCACCCAGCCACCCCGTCCCTCCCACCCCCCACCACTCCAGCAACCCTCAGTTTGTTTCCTGAGATTAAGAATTCCTCATATCAGTGAGGTCATATGACATATGTCTTTCTCTGAGTGACTTATTTCACTCAGCATAACACCCTCCAGTTCCATCCACGTCGTTGCAAATGGCAAGATCTCATTCCTTTTGATGGCTGCATAATATTCCATTGTGTATATATACCACATCTTCTTTATCCATTCATCTGTCGATGGACATCTTGGCTCTTTCCACAGTTTGGCTATTGTGGACATTGCTGCTATAAACATTGGGGTGCACGTACCCCTTCAGATCCCTACATTTGTATCTTTGGGGTAAATACCCAGTAGTGCAATTGCTGGATCATATGGTAGCTCTATTTTCAACTGTTTGAGGAACCTCCATACTGTTTTCCAGAGTGTTTGCACCAGCTTGCATTCCCACCAGCATCAGCACTTCCTTCTGAGGCTTCACATATCGTTGGCATCCAGGTGAAGCCATTCATTGATTCCTTCAACAAATAGGAATACCCACTATGTGCCAGCACTCTTCTTTGAATTGGTTACATATCAGTAGATTAATCAAGACATTGTTGCTGCCTAGCTGGAGTTAAGTATACCTGAATGTCCACCCACCTCATTTTCTAGGTGAAGATATCGGGCAGGTAGGTGAGGTTCTGCCTGCCCTTTGGTGCCATTCTGAGTGTCTTCCAGTGTGAGGTCTTTTCACATGATTACATTAGTAGGGTTCAGATTAATTGCTGGAAGACCGTTAACATTGCATCGTTTGTAATGTTTAAGTTAATTATGTTTTGTAAAGCAGTCTTAGTTCAAGTTAAGTCAACACCAATGTTTTCGAGTTGGCTCAGAGTAGAGAAGGACCCATATTACAAATAATACATAACCACCCCGAAGCTGTGTGCAATTATTAATTTTTTAGAGGGGATGGGGGGAAGAGATAAGTGCAAGGAAGCCAGATAACTGTGGTATATGACTAGATGGAGACAGGGACAGGGTTCATCTGATTTTCATTTTAGATAGTTGCCTTGGTAACAGTCGGTGTTCGGCCTGTATCACTTCTATTTGTGGGGACTGTTTAGATTTATGAAGTAGCTCCCCTTATGTACCTGCATTGATTGCTGAATAAGGCTTGAGATTAAAAACAGAATGAGGTTCATTTATATAATAGCAAAAATGAAAACATTAAAAATGTCACTGGTTGTCCAGGGTACTGGGAAATGAATGGTGTTGAGATTTTCCTTCTATTGGCAAGAAGTAGTTGTCAGGCTTAGTTCTCTGAAAAGTTGAACTGGATTAATGGCCTACCTATTTTGCTTTTGGAAAAATAAAAAGTAATGCTTTGTGGTTTATCAGTAAGTGTGGTTTGAAACATTATCTCCAGATCTCTTTTTTCCTTCCAACAAAGACGAGCGCAGATAGGGTAGCATCAGACTGCAGGTGGGCTCCATCACCTCTAATACTCATCGTCGTTAATAAGGGGCTCTTTTGAGAAGGGTGGCTTTTGTACGAGCATCTTATTCACACAAGTTGAGAAGTGAACAAATGTGCATCACACTTTGAATCATCCAAGCACACGGGCTTTTTCAAGAAGATAATATTAAGAGAGAACATTAGAAAAGAGTATTATTAGAAGCGCCTTAAAAACACTTCATGGTGTTGAGTGACCTTTTCAAAACAAATCAGAATCACTCCTTTGGGGAAGGCAATGGATAAAGATTGACTGGAGGGGCCACTGTTACTTATTACCTTAATATAGAGAAAAAAATATTTTTAATTTATAGTATTTAAATCAATAATACTTTGGATCTTTTTGTAATCCCTAAAAGAATTTATGGTGTCTATAATACTTTTACTTTTGTTACATCTTTATAGCTTTATGGAACTGGGGCCAGACAAAAGAACAAACACTGTAGTAATAATTTTTCCTGCTTGTTTTCATAGAACATATTTTTTAAAATACATTTTTGTGAATCAGTGATTCTTAGAAACAAAATTTACATGTGAAAGTGAACATGGGTAAATAGGAGAGATTGTTTAAGAAACAGTTCTCTAATGTGTTATAGGCTATTTATATCTTTATAGACCTCAGTGGTACCATATAGCCTGTGTGCTGGGAAAATACTGAATTCTATACATATTCAAAATGTAGATTGAGCTCCCCAAATCATCTTTTAGTCAGTGTTTCAGGAAATAATTTTCCCTAGTTAAATTAATTAAACTTCAACTGTAAAGAGTGATTTGATGGGTTATAAAAACAGTTTAATTTATATGCATATTTTTCAAATGTTTGGTTTTTGGTTCATGTCGGCAGCCACCCATGGGAAACTGTTACAACAGCTGCAATGCAGAAATACCCAAACCCTATGAACCCAAGCGTGGTTGGAGTTGATGTGTTGGACAGACATATAGATCCCTCTGGAAAGTTGCACAGCCATAGACTTCTCAGCACAGAGTGGGGACTGCCTTCCATTGTGAAATCTGTAAGTGTGTCTTTATTCCTGTGGAAATGTGACTGCTGTAGAGAAGTTTTCTAAACCACATTATAATTTCAAATAGGTTGTGGGAGCCGATTCTGAATGTCATTTTTGCATCAGTTCAAATTGTATTATAATAAACTTGAGTTATGAGTGTATAATGAATTGGAAATATTATTACAGTCTTCATGAAGGCGCCTGATAAAACCTTCTGAAGGAAGCCAGCTAATGCTCTGTAATCTAAAAGGAGTTCTGTTCTGCTTTTCCTGCTTTTGCCAGCCACTTCAGACCAGTAGTAAGATCTGGAAGCCATGGGCTGGTGGCGATGGTTAGCTGACAGTGGCTGTGGTCAGTGGTGGGTCATGACACTAGTTGAGGAGCGCGTTCTCAGGCTCTGCTGTGCCACAGTTGTTCCGAAGTTTGAGACTCCTCCCCATGCATTTAAAAACTGAATTCTGTTCAGTTACATGTGATCAGGCTTTAATGAGCCAATTTAACCAGCAAGAAACTGGAGTGCCAGATGATTACAATGTGAGAGAACTCTGGTATAATAAGTAGACTCAGTTGGGGAAGGTAGGTCCACTCAGAAAACTAAAGGACATATTTTTCAGCAGGAATGTCCTGATTGCTTCCTTTGCACAAACCACTGCGTTAGATAGTAGGGACGCAGAAGCGAGCAAGGTCAGGCGGTTGGCTTGGGCTCGTGCACAGGAGTGATGCTGGGTAGGGTGTATTATCTTCCGTCATGAGGTGGCCGTTTTTCTGTCTGGAGAACGAGGCCGCAGCACCCTCTCCCTCAGACTGCTCTAAGAAAATCCTGACATAGTCTCAAGCTCTCCTTTCTCCAGATGCCATGTTTACCCAAATATTCCGATTTCCATATTTCAGGCTCAGTGCTCCGTTGTCACACCTTGGTGGTTTCGGTGTCTGCTTTACACTGCCTGCGTTCTCCCTGGGCTGGTCGCTAATTGCCTCTGGGAAGGGTTTTTGTATCCAGCAGTCTCATCTCATTCATGGTGTGTGAATTCCCGTTATCCTCCAACGGGCCTCCTTTCTGACCTTTGTCTGATTCCTCCTGTTTTTTACGAAACAGATTTTTTGGTTCAAGATATTAACACATTTTTACCTTCAAATAAAATATTGATACACTTGTTAAGAAATCCCTCTTCCTCTGAATACTAACTGTAAATGTTTTATTTAGCTTATTGGTGCTGCAAGAACTAAAACCTACGTGCAAGAACATTCTGTAGTTGATCCTGTAGAGAAGACAATGGAACTTAAATCTACTAATGTAAGTGTGGGCTCCCTTTTGTTTTGATTTTAAACTAATAGCTTAATTTTTTTTGTCTCTATAGTTGATGTACAGGTGATTATATACTGTATTGTCCTTTCCTGCTCCTCACTGGAGCAGTGAGGCTACTACTTGTTTCCAGGGCACAGCACCCAATAAAATGAATTTGGGATCATGTGCATATTATTACTGTAATGCTTTTGTCGTATTTATTATTTTTATAATAAAAAGGAAGCAGTGAATAGTGAAATTTAAGTTCTGTTTTTACAGTAATACCGAAGTGCTTTATTTGTTATTTGTATATTTACCTAGCAAGATTTTGGTTTGTGAATTAATTTTGCGAATGTTTTTCATCTTGGTTTCCAAAATGACTTGATTTTTTTTTTCATTCTATAGATTTCATTTACAAATATGGTTTCAGTAGATGAGAGACTTATATACAAACCACATCCTCAGGACCCAGAAAAGTGAGTAAAAAATGTTTTGACAAACTTCTTTTACGGGGTGTTTTAATTTTTTTTATCAGATATTTCTTTTAAAAAATGAAAGGTCATTCTGAAGCTGTGTGAATGTGTTCTGTTCCAGAACTGTTCTGACTCAAGAAGCCATAATCACTGTGAAAGGAGTCAGTCTCAGCAGTTACCTTGAAGGACTAATGGCGAATACGATATCTTCAAATGCTAATAAAGTAAGTCAGGCTGCTCCCTAATCGTTATTCCTGGGTTTCCTGTCTTGAAAGAGCTTAGTACTGAACGTGTGTTTGTCCTGGCAAACTGACTCTCAGCCGCAATGCAGTGAGAATCCATATAGGCAATTTCTTGCACAGGCTCTGGTGTCTGGCACCCTGGGATTTATGTGCAAGCCATAACTCTTACCAGCCTTTCAACCTTGGACAATTAAGTTAACCTTTCTGTGCCTCAGTTTCCCATCTGTGAAGTAGAGATCAGTTAGCCATCTTACCGGCTGGGCATGAAGAGCAAATGAGATAACATATGGAAAGCGTGTGCCCAGGGCCCAGCATGTGGGAAGTGCTTGGTGATAATGTCACTGTGTGCCATTGTTTAAAACACCAATTCTCAACCTTTTTCATTATCCTCTCTGCCCGGTAACCCCCAGGTTTGTTTTAGACATCTTTTTTCTCTTAACAGCCACCACCACATGAAAGTATTTAACACCATGGATAGATGGATGAAAGGATAAATGTGCTATGTACATGAAAAGAGTGAGATATTTCCACCTCTCCCCACCCCCAACTAATTTTTGCCCCTTGGAGAATGCATGATTTAAAACAATTTAAGTTTAGAGAAAGAGATACTTAATGCACTTCATTATAACACGTTTCATATAATCATTCAGCGGTCCAAAGATCTTATAGATGCCTTCTCTGTACCAGAGGAAGTGCTAGGCTAGACTAGGAATACAGTAGGGAACAAAACAAGCATGGTCCCTGCCCTCGTGGAACTAAGAGGAAGGCAACATTAATCACGTCATTGGGAAAGGAAAAGCACACAGAGATAAAAGTATTTCATGAGTGTTCTGTTGTGTGCTGAGTGGGGGGCGCGTTGGTTGTTAGGGGTATGCCGGGAAGCCTCTCCAGCAGAGGGGCTGTATGTGCAAAGGCCCTGAGAGAGGAAGCAGGAAATGCTTCTCATTTCCTCAAGGACCTGCATTAGGCACCAGGAGAGAACGGTTGAAGAGGAAGTTGGGGACCAGATCTTCTAGGGCCTCATACAGGATTTTGGTTTAAAATAACGGACCAAAAAAAAAAAACTGGGTTTGACCTTTTGATCCCCCAAGAAGGGACCACTCTAATCAGAAATAAGGAAACGATCATAATCATTGAATTGTAGATTCTTTTGATAACATCTTTTGCATGCAAAATAAAAATGAGTTTATAGATCAATTTCCAGTTGGCCAAGGCATTTGATATTTGGTACCTAACATTAAAGAAAAACAAGCACAAAAACAATCCATTCTGGTGAGGCTTGGTTATACTTGTAGAAGCTCCTTGTTACTTCCTGATGTGCCATTTATTGGATACGTGCCTTTGCTCTCACTTGGTAACAATAGATGTGTTGGATTTTTTTAAGGGCCGAGAAGCAATGGAATGGGTAATACATAAATTAAATGCTGAGATTGAAGAATTGGCGGCTTCGGCGAGAGGGAGCAGAAGGACACCGATGGCGGCGGCAGCGTTTGTGGAGAAATGAGGACGAAAGTCAGTACCCAGCAACCGCCCCTCAGGTCTCTGCAGACTGGCAGTATATTTATTTGTTATTTAAAAAATAAAACTATATTTTAGGTAGAGTTTTTTTTTTTAATAAGCTGAAGAAAAGCTGTAGGACTTATGATCAAAACAAAGAGCCTGCAGGGTTTCTAAATAAAAGGGATCATCTGAAAGTAGTAGTGTTTGAAATGACCATCTGATTTTGAGGATTCCAGTATTTATGTGAAAATTTAACAATTTTTGAAAAGTACTTGGAAAATCATATTAGCATATTAAAATCTCCTTTAAGGTAGAATTGTAAAGCTTTTCATGCATTGGAACTCTACCTGGCTTTGGACCAACCCCAGAACAAAGCAGAGCCACCTAAATACACAGAATTACCCTGCTGTGTATGGTAAACTGCAAGAACTTGCACGAGGGAATGCTCTTTAAAAAGAGAAATTATAGTTTGAAAAGACATATTAATTTGTATTAAAATAACGTGTTCTGCTATAAACCACTGTTAAAAACCAGTGTTTTGGTATTTAAATGACATTTTTGGAATGAAAATTATCACTAAAATAACTCCAACAAACAAAAAAGGATTTTAATGTATTAAAGAGTACTGTATTAATTTGCCAAAGTTTTGTAACTTAGGAAAGGTATTACCTTCCTTGGATTTGTACTTTATGACTTAGTATGCTATACCGTGGGCTGGTGATGTTCACTGAAAAAATAAAGTCATTACCGGAATTTTGCAGCACTCTAAACTTAAACAGAAGAACAGCTGTTCACATCTTTTAGCATTTCACATTTGCCTAACTTATAAATTGCCATGTGTCAAAATCATGGCTCTGTAATTGCTAAAGCATGATATGTCAGGTTATTTGAATATAATTACTTTTTGAAGTAATTGTGACCACAAAACATCTTTTTTACATGAAGAGCTGTACGTCATTTGAAATTACTCAAACGATGTCTTTCTGAAGCATAAATCCCAGGTACTTAGTGTTTTTAATAATACGGTGCAACTGCGGGGGGTGGGGGCGGTGGGGAAGAAAAAAAGAATAATAATGAGAAAAGAAGCATTGACCTAAACCAACCACTATGTGAATTTTTTTGCAGCTTTTGTGGGAAATCAATTATTTTGGATGCTAAGGGGCAGCTGCAATCTGAAAAACAATCCAGTAAATGTATTTCATGTTTTGTAGCAGGCAGTTACCGACCAGTAAATAATGTCTTTGATACTTGCAGTTGTTGCATACATAGTATTTTTGTTAAAAGGTGATTAGCTCTTGCCTGTATCTTACAGTGCTAATGTAATAAACTCATCAGGTTTCCTGTAAAAGAAACCAGTTAGTATATGTACATAAACTACAGAAATAGTATAGCAGACTATTTAAAAATTAGTGTTTGTCTACTTAAAATGTTGTTTAGCTTAAGACTTCTTAGGACATTTGTAAAAGCAACTTAAATCCAATTAGGTTTTTGACTATTTTTTTGTAATCGGAGATGGTTTTTACAAATGAAATAACATTTGAGTTAAAACATAGCAAAATACTGATCTTTGATAAAAAGTTGCCTTGTATATTTCTGTAAATTATACCCGTTCTGAAAAAGGTGTAATGCCCTAATGATAAAAATATTTCTAAACAAATTTTTATCGTTTGATTTTTTTATTCTAATACAATAAAATTCTAGAAATTTTCATCTTCCAGTGTAGTGAAGTAGCTGGTAGTTTGTGGCTTTTGCCTATTGAAATCTCCGTAGACGGCAAGTAGACGTATTTGGGGGGGGGGACTGAACTGGGACAGTGTTCACAGGTTCCCCTCGGACTGTGGGGCGTCTTACCCTATCTAACGTTAAAGATGGAAGTTAGGTGTCTAGTTTCTGAAAACTTCCTTGCAACGATGTGTTCCCTGCTCTCAGTTTCTGTTTAGTCACTGCTCCGTGTAAACACACGTGTGCTCCTGCGCCCCGGGCCCGCGCCCCCCCGCCCCTGCCCGCAGCGCCCCTGCCCGGCGGTCCAGCCCAGGGCGTCGCACGTCGCGGGTGGCCCCGGAGGCCCGCGCGCTGTCTGGGCCGAGTTCGCTTTTGCCCACTGCCCCCTCGGAGGAGGGGGGCGAAGTGCTCCACGCCGACGCCGACGCACCTCCGTGCCCCTGGGCTGCGGGTGGGCCCCTGCCCCTGCCCCCCGCTGCCCCCCGCTGCCCCCCGCTGCCCCCGCCGCCCCGCCGCGGTGCTACGGAAGCCCGCGGGGCACAAGCTCGGGGCGCCCGCGGAGCCAATCGGTGGGCGCGGCCGGCCGGCCCGCCCGGGGATTGGCACCCGGGGCCCCGGCCGCCCGCCCCCATTGGCTCCCGGCGTCGGGGGGATTCAGCGGCGGGGCAGCAGGGGCTGCTCGGGATGGGCGGGCGGGGCAAGAGGCGGCGAGATTGGCAGGTCCGGAGTCCCGCCTCTTCCGGTTCCCAGGCCTGACCTTCCTGCCGCTGGGCCGTGCGCCGAGCCGACATTGAGGCGTCCTCGCGATTCGACTCGACGCGCCCGCTCTCGCGACATCATGGTGGCATACTGGCGACAGGCTGGACTCAGGTATACCCGCGCCCCGGGGGTGCGGGGAGCCAGCGGCGCGGCCCGGGGGCGGCGGGCACGCGGCGCGCGGCGGGGGTCGGGGCCGGGGGAGCGCGGCCCCAAGATGGCGGCGCACGTCCGGGGGGGCGGGGGCGCCTCGAGAGCGCGCCGCGCGGGCGGCGGGCCCGGCACCTGCGGTGGGCCGCCCCCTCTGCGGGGTGTGGCCGGGCCCCCGCCGCGCTGCGTGCCGGGTCTTCGTTCTCCTCCCCCACCCAAGGGGCGCCGGAGGCCCGGGACTGGGCCCTGGGTGTGTGAGCCCGGCCCGCGCCCCAAGCCTTCGTGTCCGGCACACACGTGTTTTTACTGCGCACCGACTCCCGTCGCTGTCGGGCCGCCTTCCCGGTGAAGGGGGAGGAGGCCCTCGGGACACGGCACAGAGGGCGGGTGGGCAGCGGCTCGGCAAGCTCACGTGTGGAACCCGTCTGAAGACACCAGCGCCAGCGACGGGGCAGCCGTGGGCGCCGCCCTCACACCTGGTGGCTTCGTGCACCCACCGGGCCGTGCGCCTTCGCGCGGGGGGCCTCCCTTGTGACTTGACTCGTCCCGCTGCTCCTTGGGGGGCGTGCACCTGCCTGGGACAGCTGAGCAGCCCAGGAGTTCCTGCCTAGTGAGGTCAAGCACAGTTGTGTCCACTTGGAAGGTCGACGGTCCCAGTACCAGGAAGCATGTCCTAAGCACCTGTTCTGTGATCGGTGTGGTGGCCCCTGCTTTGTCACTCCTCCCTACCATCAGCGGGGCAGGCTTCATTATCCTTCTATTTTATTCTCTTGTTTCTACAGGTGGATAAAGTAGCGGAAAAGCTTGAGCAGCCTTGAAGGTCAACCCAATTAGTCAGCACCCGAGGAGGCATTGGAACGCCTGCCTCTGGCCCAAAAAAACAAATTTGAAACATGAGAAAATAGACAGCAGCACTCCCCCTCCCCTTCCTGTTTTCAAAAAGTGTAAAAAGTGAGCTGACATTTTTTGGAAAATAAGATGTTGATGGGAGTCCATCTACCAAACAGGAAGCAGGCTGTTAGATATTTTGTTAGAATTAAGGATGTTCTGTAAGACTTTCTGGTTTCATTTAGAAACCTTGATTGGGAAGCATCTTCAGTGGCAGACTTGGGAAACAAAATCCAATATTCTCAAGGAAGCCTGTAAATAATCAGGAAGAATTGTTGAATTCAAAATAGTTTTTTCTCTTTTAATTGTATATATTTTACCTTGTAAGAATAGTATAAGAAAAAATTTTAAGTAGAGAAATGGGGGGAAACATCACTTAGAGCCTCTCATAACATTTTGGTCTGTTTCTTGTGCTGTGGGATTTTTAAAAAATCACTGAATCTTTTATTTTAAATTAGCATGTATTAAAGAGAGAAGGTGGTATAAAGAAAAAAACTAAAGATTACCCATCCTAATACCAGTTAAGACTTTGGTACATTTCCTTCTGGTCTTTTTCTCCGTGTAGATTGCTTCTGGCACTAGTCATTTTTAAATCCCGTTCCACAATAATTTACAGTCAAACCAAAATTAAAACTATGGGAAGGAAAAAAACAGTAACAACGAGCAGTCTGGCTGGATCATTGATAATTAACTTTATATCATCTTCATTACCTCCCAGCTATATCCGATACTCCCAGATCTGTGCAAAAGCAGTGAGAGATGCACTGAAGGCAGAGTTCAAAGCAAATGCTGAGAAGACTTCCGGCAGCACCGTAAAAATTGTGAAAGTGAAAAAGGAGTAATCTGTAAGTTACTGATTTGCTCGAAGGCTTGCATCTTAAGTTCTTAGAACACTTTCAAAACAAAGTAATTTTAGTTTTGAATTCTGTCCATATTTTTGGTCAGTCAGTACATTCAGATGTTAGTGGGTAATAATTTAAAGCATACAGGTGATAGGAGTCCTGAGGCATCGTAAAAGAATTTCGTTTCGGGCCCTGACAAGCAGAAGTAATTGGCACATTGATTTTCAGCTCATTTAGCGGTGCTTAGGGTAGAGAGCCGTCTTATTTTAATTAAACCTGTTTCATTTGTCTGCACAACATCAAATAATTTGAAGGATAAACTCCCCCCTTTTTGTAATTGCTGTTGGAGTTACATAACAGTTCAGGGGCATGACAAATTGCAGTTCTTTGCGTCTTCATTTCCCCCACATCTGCTAATGTTCTCACAAATGGCTGCTTCCTGAACATGAGGGCTACAAGCACAGGCAAGGGTCCTGCGATTTTATCAAGCGGGAACATCTGCAGGGCCCTGCGGGGACAGCTGTTACTCTGCTAGATTTAGGATTCTTTCCGAGGGCTTGGTTCGTTTCACTTCTCCAGAGATGTGAGCCATGTAGAGTTATATCCTGTGCAATAAAAGACAGTTTTGTACAGTTGATAAGTTCTGACTCTCTGCTCCCAACTACTAAAGCGATTTGATCTCTGAGCCTCTTTCTTGACATTGTTATTTCAAAGATAAGCAAGGCAAATACCAGAGAGATGTTTTTCAGATTTAATTTTCTTGTTTTGCTTTAAAAAAAAGGCATCAGACCTGCAGTGGCAAGGAAATGTGATCAATATGAATCCTTTGGCAGCTTGTGGTTATGAGCAATTTTACTTATTGGAGCTGTCTCCCCTAAGCACTTTTCATTTCCATTTTGAATTAGTAAATATTTTATTGAGTCTGGAGATGCAGTGTTTTGAATGTGGCCCTTTTTCTAGGGGCTCTCTGTCTCATCTCATAATTCTAAGTAATGAGACCTGGTTTTATGTTGGGTTGTTTTAACAATGAGCTAGCTGAGAAAATCACTGAGCCTCTGCCGCAGAGCCAAGCCAAACTCCACATCGAACTCCCTTGACCTTGTGATGTCCTTGGGGTCAGGAAGTAGTGTCCAGCTCCCGTAAACAAGACACACCTGCTCTCCGTATGTCCTGCTGGGGATGCTCTTGGCCTTAAGCACAGGGGGCTTTTAGTGTCTTTTTAAAGGCAGAGTAGTTTCTTTATAGCCCAGAGAGTACTTGGTTCTACTTAGAAAGGAAGTTCCTGTTCGGCTAAGGCCATGCACGTGAACCAGCAGTTTTTACAGCCAAGAGCCAAGGGTCAGCATCAGCCATGTGAAGTGACGCCAAAGTTATATTACACAGTTCGTGACAAGGAAGTCATTGTCCATGTTCATGTCGGATTTTTAAGAAAACACAGAGGACTAGCAACTGTTGCATTTTCTTCTTTCTTCCTAGACCCTGACTAAAGCTTGAAATGCTACATTTTCCAAGGTGAAGATGTGTGGGTACATGTTATGGCAGATTGAAAACGATCTCCCTACATGGAAAAAAATCCCTGTCTTGTTCTAGATTGACAATGCCAATAAATTGAAGTATGGTTCACTTCTTGCTGTTGGTTCTTGTTTTCCTTTGGACTTTTTCTTCATAGGAGCTATCCACACCTGCAGGATTAGGACCTTAGGAACTGCAGTTTCTTAAGGTAGGGGGAAACGGGTTTCATATCTAGGGAGCAGAGGGAAACAGAAAAGAGGTTTTAAATGTCTCGGGATAGAAAGTTCTCTTTTTCATATCAATTGACAAAATTAGCCTCTTGTTGAGGCTCTCATTGTCCCTTATCTTTGAATTGCAGAAGTCACGGCCAAGTGGCGGGATGGCTTACTACCCGCTGGCCTGGTTCTCCCACATAGCCGGCTTTTTGCCTAAATGACAGAAATTACTAAAAGCATAGATAAGGAAAAAAAAAAATACTAGATTGTGGTCTTCATTTTTTATTGTACACTTAAAACCTGTGGAGAAGAGCTAATACCGGGATTTCAGCAAGAAATGTGCTTGACATTGTTTTGTAAATGAATCTCTGTCCTGGGAACACTCCCCATGGGAAATGGGTCGGAGCGGGAGCCGTTCAGTACCTTGCTCTCCTGGAGCTGATGGCCGAGCTGCAGCTTAGTCTTTAAAAAGACTCTTGCCTGCAGGTCTGGGGGGGGGTGGGGCGCATGAGGATGGCAACTGCTCCACGGTGTTTGCACGCTGTCTCACTTCTTCATTAAATGCTCTAAATGCTCGGGCGTGAAGACCTGTTGCAAGTGTTTTGTTTTTATCTTCCTTTGAAACTTAGAAGCACTCGCCTGAGTAAAACACCCACTGCAAAGTTGACTGCTTGATTTGAACTGTTTTGGAGAACGGAGAAAGAAATGTGAACAGGAAATTTTGAAACACAGTTCAGCTTCTATGCCAGGACCAGTTCTCCCCATGATACTTAAGATAACAACAATAAGTTCTGGGGGCCACCGAGCAGTGCTGAGGAGGCGCCCAAGAGAATGCCTTTGTTCTCGGCCTTCTGCAGGCGATTTCCTGCCCCTGGACACTTGACCTGTAGGTTTTATTTAATTCTTGGCCCAGGACAGGCAAGGAGGAGATCCTGGATGGAGTATGAGAGCCCGGCCGCTGGGTAGTAGCCACTTGAGGGCCCCGGGAACTTTTTGCCCGGGCCGGTCTGCTGTTCTAAAGTCGGGGCACCTCAGCTGTCAGCACCTCAGTCCCCAAGGTCAAGGTACTAGGAGGCATCTTTCATTACAGGGATAGGAATCAATGAGTCTCGAGGCTGTCAGGCCTTTTTCAGACGAACAAAGCCAATGGGCAAACGGCTGAATTCTTTGCAGCCGGGTAACTAGAGAGAAGGCATCAGTGAATGTGGGAGATAGGTTAATTAAGGTGAGACTTGGGGCCAGGGCTGGTGATAGGGAAAGGGGTAAAGCAACTGAATAAAAGACAAGTTTACGGTCTAGCAAAGATTCTTTGAGCCTCTTTCTCTGTGATTAAAAATCCTGAATGGATACTGGGATAAAGTAAACTTCCAGTACCAGGCCTACTGGGCCCCTGGCAGGACTACTGTGTCTGGATGACCAGAGGACCCTGATCAGACCTGGCTGTGGGCGTTTCACTAACTAGTTGAGTGGTTTTTGAGGGAGTCGTTAATCTCTGCTCCTGCGGGGTTCTTGTGCGAAGGGAAGGAACGGACAAGTTCTGAGATTCTGATCCCATGTCTCTATCTCTGAGACCACTGTCACCATGGCAACCATACCGCTAAAGGAATAGGCTCAATATCTGAGGGGATAGATTTCTTTCAGTTTCTAGTGGGTTTTTTTTTGTTTGTGCGTGTGTGTTTCTACCATACAAAAGAGTAGGATGGTGAAATACATTTTGAAATATTTTTAACTACTCAAATTAATCAGTCTGGGCGGTTAGGCTCCAAGAAAAGGAATTTATTTAGTCTGAAATAAAGCAATTTAGCCATTTAAAATTGAATTTCCTTGTACTTTAATGATTACTATTGAGCAAACAAAAATCTTGACAGTAATATAAATCAGCAGGTTTTCTGATTTAGATCTGTAGCCTTGTATCTATAATAGATTGCCTTTTTAGATTTGAGAAGGAAAGTGCTAGAGGAAGCGCATCTAAATTCTTGTAACATCAAAGGTCATAAGTCTTTTTAGCTTCTGAGAAGTTATGAACTTCAGAGTATACAGGTACATTTTCTTAATAAATCTGCTTTTGTTTTTAATGCTTGAGCCACAAGTAGGAAGTGTTTAAAACTTTTCTTAAGTGTTGTAAATAGAAGGCTTGTCACGATGCCGACAGCAGGACATCGTTTGCGCAGGTATTTTCGTTACTTCTCACAACATGCACGTGAAGGAGTGACGTTTCCCAGAATGAGCAGGCAGTGTCGTCCATCCACCTGCTACCTTACTGCAGATGACAAATGCAGATCCGAGAACCTCGTTGCCTGCAAGTAAATATTTCCTGCAGGGAGGGTTGGAGCCTCTTCCCATTGCCGGCTACTCACGGATCAAAGAGAAGAGCTCAGTGGTAATTCTAGGAGGCCATTAAGACCCTTACGGCCCTGGAAGGGATGGCCGTGCAGTATGTCAGAAATAGGTAAACTGTAATTAAAAAGTTACGGATGATTTGATTACACTCCTGTGGATTTGGTCCTGTTGTAATGTGAGCAGATTAAACTCGGGTAATGGTCAAAGCTGTGTCATCATGCA